>NC_036241.1:1711919-1742176 GCF_002742605.1 Olea europaea var. sylvestris | reverse complement strand
ATTAAGCAAGAAGTTTGAAAAATCTAAACTTTAGGTTATTAACGAGACTAAAAGCACTTTGGCCTGTCTATTGCTCCTTTCTTCAACGATTAATTCCACCTCCTCAAATTACTCCCCACCATTATTTTCTTATCTTCTCTCTTCAAGTTCGGAGTTGTCCTAGTATAATGAAAACATAGGAAATCAATAGAAAATAGAATGGATTACAAGAATTTATATACTAGTTCAGCATTTGATAAGTGTACTTATCGGAAACCAACTATTAATTGAATTTGATTTCCTATTCTACTCTCCAATCTAATCAATTATCTTTTCTTTTAATCATAACAATAGAATATCAAAACAATAATTATATGGCTCAAACAATTATTCATTTGTTCAATCTCCCTCTAATATGCCTAAAACATGCCCTCACATACTAAAATGAAAGACATATTGTCCATATGAGTCTGAACAGTTGTTATATTTGCTCGATCTTTTGAATAGTTTTCATGATATGATTAGGTTGTCCATAGTTGATCGGGTTGGTATTCCCTCCAAACTTATGTGCAGTCCAAATTATTGATTTGTACTCATCAAAAATTCTATTTATATTTCCTATTTGCAATTAAGGCCCTTTAACTTTTGACACTATTGAGCAAAATCCCAGAAATCAAATCAAAACAAGAACAAATCAATTTGGGACTCTTCAAGAAAAAAAGAAAAAGAATTATCTTAGCACCAATCCTTTATTGTGTTTATGTTTGGTCTCTATTTGTACTTGACTATCCCTTAGACAGAATTAAAGTAATGGAGTTGTGATTAAAGTCAACGTGTTGATATTACAGATCTTAAAGTGTAAAAGAAATATCAAAGTGCCACACAAATCATGCTCCAAGTTCTCATTCACAAGTTGTAATGCATTTTTCACATAGAAAACATTTGAATGTGAAACATGCTACATCTAGAAGAATTGTAGTCATTTGAGTTAACTTTTCAACGCTCTTTGAATTGCCTCAATCAGATACGAAAGAGAACGTACGATGAAAATATTGACAACTACTCAGAGAGAGCTTGTTGGCCGCTCTATAGGCACTCGAGTGATCATGTTACATGCCCAAGACATAGTGACGCCGGGGTAGAATAGTGATTATTCTATTAGCTTGTTGCAGTGGATGATTCGCAAGAAAAAAACGAAAGAAAAACGCCCAAAAATCAGAGAAAATTATTCTGAAATCAACTCAATATTATTAATAATACAGAATGACCAAAATTAACCCACAAACCGGGTTAAATAGTTGCAAAATACGAAATTATAGGAAAATTACCAAAAATGGCAAAATCACGAAATTACAATAGAATAAAATATTAAATAAAAGAAGTAGGTTGCCAAAAATTTGGCTTAATTCGAGTTTTCTAATATATGGAAAAAGGAAAACGAAATATTACCATAAATAGCAAAAAATAACTAAAAATTAAATTTTGGAAATTAAGACAGTGGATTTTGAGCTTGAAATTGATGCCCACCGAGCTTGGTTAGGTGGCCACGATGTGCGCCCCGAAGAGAGCTTTTCGGATTGGGGTCATAATAGCAATTCTGATAACCGTAGCCAAAGTTATGGCCAAATTACCAAATATGTGTCAAATTCCCCCAATTAAGGAAATAATTACGATTCACTTCCCATCTTTGCACCAATCTACCATCTCATGGTATCTCAGCACCGTCATCGTGTTATCTATCAAATTAGCATCACTCGACCTGGATCCTCCTGCATTAGTCGTCTCGGGTTGGAAAGAACTCGCCCTCGAGTTCACAGTAGTTTCATCGGATTCCACAAAATAAGGGCTTAGGTGTTTCACATTAAAGACGTCGGAGGTCTTCAAATGGCTAGGGAGGTGCAACCTATAAGCATTATCACTGATCTTCTGCAGCACTTCACAAGGTCTAATACTGCCCAAACAAAATCACCAACATCAAACAACACCTGGCGCCAATGACTATCTGCTTGAGCCTTGTACTTACTATTACTATCTTGTATGGACAGCTTCACCTGCTCATGGATACCTCGAAGATGCTCAGCCATCGCATTAGCTTTGTTATTGAAGCGAGTCACATGTGGAGTTGGAGCCAAATCAAGTACCCCGGATGGGTTCCGACCATGGACAATTTCAAAAGGACTTAACTCGGTGGTTCTATTCCTCAACTGGTTATAAGCAAACTCTGCTTGAGGTAATGCCAAATCCCACTGCTTCGGTTTAGTCCTTGCCAAGCTTCTCAAAAGATTTCCCAAACTCCGATTCACCACCTCGATCTGACCATCTGTTTGGGGATGGTATGCGCTGCTAAAATTCAACTTCGTTCCAAGTTTCTCCCATAAAATCCTCCAGAAATGACTCATAAACTTCGTGTCACGGTTAGAAGTAATTGACTGTAGAACACCATGTAAATGCACAATCTCTCTAAAATAAAGATGAGCAATCTGAGTAGCATCCATTGTCTTTCGGCAAGCCACAAAATGAGCCATCTTTGAAAATCTGTCAACCACAACAAGAATGGAATCCATCACCTGCTGTGCATGAGATAAGCCCAAGACAAAATCCATACTAACATCAATCCAAGGAGCTTTAGGTACGGGTAATGGCGTGTACAATCCAGCATTAGTAAGAGCTCCTTTAGACTGCTGACATACATAACACCACTCCACATAATGTGCCACATCACTGCTCAACTTGGGCCAGTAATAATCAGAAGAGACCAATGCCAATGTCTTGTCTCGCCCAAAATGTCATTCGTTATGAAGTTCACTAATAATCTGCTGCCTTAGTGAACAATCCGGGATGCATAACTGTAATCCATGAAATAGGTAACCATTATGTAAAACAAAATCATGTCGGTAATTATTAGTTACCTCTTGAATTACTTCCCAAATGAAGGATCTGTAGCATACATATTCGGAAATGCCTCAAATTCGACAATCTTGGTACTCATGGTGGTAAGGAGTAATGTGCGACGGCTCACTGCATCTGCTACTAGATTCAAACTCCTTGCTTGATGCCTTAGTGTGAAAGTAAACTCCTGCAAGTACGCCACCCACTTTGCATGTCGCCTACTCAGCTTGTGTTGACCATTTATGTACTTCAAAGCCTCATGACCAGTAACAAGGATGAACTCTCTCTGTACCAGGTAATGACGCCAATGCTTCAGAGCCTAAACTATGGCATAGAACTCCAGGTCTTAAGTGGAATAATTTTTCTTCAATCTTGATAGCTTCTCACTGAAAAAGGCTACTGGACGCCCCTCCTGACTCAGAACACCACCAATACCAACTCCATACGCATCACAGTTTACCTTGAACACCTTCTCAAAGTCCAGAAGTACCAAGACTGTAGCCTCCATCATCTTCTGCTTAACCAACTGAAAGCTAGCCTCTGCCTCCTCGGTCTACTGAAAATCACGTCCTTTAAGGCACTCTGTGATAGGAACAATCAAGGTACTAAAGTTTCTGATCAACCGGCGATAGAAGGATGCCGATCCATGGATATTCTTGAAACCGTGCAAAGTTTTTGGCTTGGGCCAATTCAAAACTGCCTCAATTTTGGATTGATCTGCATGAACACCATTAGTAGACACAACAAAACCAAAAAAGTTACAGAAGTTGTGAAGAAAGAACACTTATTCTGATTGATGAATAAGCGCTCTGTCCTCATTACATCAAAGATAGCATGAAGATGATTAAAATATGACTCCCATGTCGGACTATAAATAAATATGTTGTCAAAATAGATTACCACAAACTTCCCCATGAAAGGCCGTAAAACCTGATGCATAAACCTCATAAAAGTACTAGGTGTGTTGGATAGTCCAAAGGGTATGACCATCCACTCGTTCAATCCATGTTGTGTCTTGAACGTGGTTTTCCACTCATCTCTAGGCTTGATTCTGATATGGTGGTATCCGCTTTTAAGGCCAATTTTTGAGAAGACCTTAGAGCCAGACAATTGATCCAACATGTCATCCAGGCGGGGAATTGGAATCCTGTACTTCATAGTAATCCTGTTAATTGCCCTGCTGTCAACACACATATGCCACGACCCATCTTTCTTCGGCACTAGTAGAGCAGAAAGTGTATAAGAACTCATACTCTCACGAATGTAGCCCCTTTTCAATAATTCTACCACCCGTCGCTACAACTCTTCAGCTTCTTTGGGACTGAGGCGATATGCTGGTCGGTTTGGTAGACTCGACTCCAAAATAAGGTCGATCTAATGTTGAATGTCTCTCATAGGTAGTAATCCTGGAGGAAGATCCTCTGGCATCAAGTCAAAAAACTCCATCAGTAGTTGCTACACTTCTGTTGGTAATTTCGAATCCACATTCGCTGCACTATTTTCACGAGGCATTAAAGCATAAACTATTTTTTCATGCCCAACCTCAACCAAGAACCTTGACATAGAAAGTAGATTGGTGTTATTAACTACCGGGGCAGGGATGTTTTCTTCCCTGCGAGGCTCCAAAACAATTTTCTTCCCTTTGATGCTAAGAGAATAAGTATTCTTCTGCCCATCATGGATAATGCTGTGATCATACTGCCAAGGTCGTCCCAACAAAACATGACACGCGTCCATTGATCCCGCATCACACCAGGTATTATCAAAATATTTTTTTCCAATCGAAAAAGACACTAAGCACCATTTTTCTACCGTTATCTCACTGCCTTTATTTAGTTAAGACAATTTGTATGGTTTGTGATGACGATCCATCTTCAGTTGCAGTTTCTCGATAGCCTCCTCAAACACTACATTCTCACAACTGCCACTATCAATTATCAGCATAAATTAGTCTCTAAGAAATCGAATGAGCTTGAATTAGAAAAAGAGAGATTTATAGTCAAACTTGAGGAATATACTAGAGGTCCATATCAGTTGAGGGTTGAGAAAGAGTCCTTAGAAGTTAAGGTTAAGACTCCTATGAGGGATCATAAAAAATCAAATGTCCAACTTCAGTCTTTCTCTAGCGAATCTGAGAAGATTGATAACATGATAGCTCTCAACAAACCAGCTAGAATAGAGGAGGTTTATACTTTAATAAAATGAATTCTGAAACTGCTTCCTCTTTTGAAAACAAGTTTGTACCAGTCTTGATTTAGTCTAAAGTTCAAAACTTGAAACTTAAAGTTTCTCCTAGGTTCATCCCCATATGTCACCGTTGTTGTTAGTTAGGACAAATATGACATATATGTCGCAAACTCTTGAGTAAGACCAACTATGTATTTACCTCTAACAAACCTAAGAGTATAGGAGCCTAAGGACCTAATCATCATAAAACATAGGTTTCCTTCACCTACGGTTCGAAAATTGAAACTTAAAGTAGCTCCTAAATTTATTCCCACATCTCATAACTATGGTAAGGTAGGTCACATAAGACCTAAGTGCTGTAAGCTCTTGATTGGGAATAACAAGCAAGATATAACTACTCATGTTTGATCTTGACTAATCAAGTGAGTCATATGACTGAATTGATGACTCAATTGACTAAGAGCACACCTTCTTTTAAGAAAATTTTTGTTAAAAAGAGTAATCTCACAAGTTAAAGTTATGTATTAGTTGCGATATTGCTCGCATTACTCTTCATGGTAAGAGCATTTGTGTGCCTCATTGATTAGGTCACATGTTGACCAAATATTGTTTGAAAAAAAAAATACCGTAAGTAATGTTCGTTAACAAGTAATAAAATGGATTTTGAGTTCAAGTATCATCCTACCGAGATTGTAAAATTCAAATTATCTTCTCCTTAATCGAAACAATAGCAATTGATGATATTTCTAAGCTTAAATTGTCAATAACTACTATAATTAAAAGTGCAAGAACTAACTTAAATGAAATCAATTCAAGATTGTGATTAATGCTCGTTTGATTAAAATATGAAGAAGAAAACGTATTAGGATTTCAAATCCCCTTATATCAATCCCCTTTATCTTGAAATTTATAAAATTGACATGTGATTCAATTATGAAGACCAATATTCCTAATTTGTTTAATAATCTTTATCTAGTAGAATTAAACTTATTTTTAGAAGTGACCTGACTATATTTCTATAAGGATGTGAACTTATAAAAATGCATTAATGGAATGTGGCTGCTAATTTTTGTGCCTATATATATATATATATCTCTGTTCATTTCTTTTTATGTTCATTGTATATGTATTTATATATTTCTATCTATCCTTATATTTTCCAATCGCTTCAAAATGGATCAAACACCGAAAAACAAAAATCAACCCAAATTAAGTAAAATTCAATAATTAGACAACGTACGAGCTTAGTGATGTGGCTCAAATAAATTGAAAAAAATGTACTTATTAAACACCCTCAAGCTAAAATATTTGCTCGTCTTTGAACAAAATAAAACAAAACTTAGGTATGACATATATTACTAATCCAAACAAATCACCAATAAAAGAAAACACAACATTGAACTTCTTACCATAGGCCTCATGTTCGAATTAAGCAATACTTTAGAAAGATCCAAATAGCATTAAAAATAAATTTTTGCCTATCCGATACTTGAATTAGTGTGTGTTTGTGATTAGCCACAATTGAACTAACACCCATACTAAAACACAACAAATCAAGTGTTGTTGATTTATTCTTAATCCCAATCCTCTTGTGGTCATTTTTCCTCACAACTCTCGTGCAAAATTCACTACCTATGCCTTTCTCTCCAATCTTGAGTTATTTCTAGCACATATGGGGTTCCTCAAAATCATTATAACACATTTTTCAACATAAGTGGTCAGAATTAGATACTTGTAAACCTAGAAAGAAGATGTTAAGTCCTTCTCAAAATCATATCATCAATGATATCTCTAGAGTTTACATCTCAAAGTCTTTACCCAAAAAATCTCGCTTTTGATTATTTAGATCGCCATTTTTTTGATGTCTTCTAGGTAAGACTTCTCTCCATTAAGCTTTCTAAATGAACCTCGGAACAAACTTGAGGCTAATGACTTCCAAATCAGACGACTGTAGGCCACTAGGTTTTTAGATACCCTTATCGACTTAATAACTTGAGTAAACAAAGCTACGAAGAAAGGTAGAAAATGTATCACCTTTTCTTTTGATATGAGAATCTAACAATTCATTCATTCTTTTTTATAAGCATCTTATGTGCAAAACTTTTTTTTAATAAACTTTCTATATGACCCATGTAACAAGCTTTAAGCAGATGACTCCCAAATCAGACAACTATAGGTTACTAGGTTTTAAAAACCTTAACCGGTTTAATCACTTGAGTCATAAAGTCTACGAAAAGAAGTAAAAGATCTATGATAATTGATTTTTTATTTTTTTTTAAAAATTGATCAGTGCCCATTTTGGACTTTTTAACTTGAACCTTTTCAACTAACGCTGAGATCCGAGAAATCCAAATCATCACACTTCAAAGAAACAAGCACTAATCTTTTCACTCACAAACTGATTTTTATCAGTTTGGTTTCTATATAGAGGATTTGGAGCTTTTATTTAAACCTAGGTCAACATCAACAAATCCACAAACTTAAATTGTTTCCCAACATAAGTGATAAGTCAATATGGCTATATGCTCAAATAATCAAATCTAACATAGATAAGTTTTCAAGTGTTGAAAGAGAAGTTGAAAGGGACATCCTTGACTAGCAGATTGCACAATGATTTAGTGATCTTCGAGAAGTCCTTGATGAAGTAGTGATAAAAATCGGCATGACCAACAAAACTACAATTGAGAAATCATCCATAAAGACTTCTATGAATTTTTCCATTATATCAGACAAGATGGCCATCATGCAATGCTGAAATGTAGTGGGAGTATTATATAAATCAAATGGCATCCTACAATAAATGAAGGTGCCATATGGACAAGTAAATGTAGTCTTCCCTTGATTCTCATGTGCTTACAAAATCAGATTTGAACTGGAATATCCATCGAGAAAGCAATAATGAGAGTGACCTGCTAACCTTTCCAACATCTGATCAATAAATGGAAGGCAAAAGTGATATTCCAAATAGCAATGTTGAGTTTGCTATAATCAATTCACACTCTCCATCCCGTAATAGTTCTGGTGGGAATTAGTTACTTCATCACATTTTGTACTACTGTGACACCTCCCTTTTTCGGTACAACCTTAACATGACTAATCCATTCACTATCTAAGATAGGGTAGATGATACCTGCATCCGAAAGCTTCAACACCTTTGCTTTGACTACCTCTTTCATATTTGGATTGAGTCTCCTCCAGCTGTCTATACTTGGTCGGCAATTATCCTCAATGAGAATTTTATCCATGTAGATTGTAGGACTGATCCCTCTGATATCAGGAATTGACCATCCAATAGTTCTCTTATTTTCTCTGAGTACCCTTAACAATTTCTCTTCTTCAAGCTAACT
Organism: Olea europaea var. sylvestris; assembly: GCF_002742605.1. Taxonomy (NCBI): domain Eukaryota; kingdom Viridiplantae; phylum Streptophyta; class Magnoliopsida; order Lamiales; family Oleaceae; genus Olea; species Olea europaea. The sequence continues at coordinate 1,733,774 of NC_036241.1, read as the reverse complement.
GATGGAATTTGAAATAATGACAGGCAACGTGGAAGATTATCCCAAGTAGGCATAACGAAGGTGAGGTGGTAACTACTTGAGCTCTAACTCAGGTGGCTTTTGAATTGATGGCAAAGGCTTTGTAGGACTTGTGCCTAACTCTTCAAAGTGTGGTGTATGCCTATATGGAGGATCAGCTTCAAGAATTCCTGCACATATCTCAATCTCATTAGAATCAAGATGAGTGGATTGAGAGTGTACAATGCACGCCTCATATGAATCGAATGGATTATGCAACTGGAAGGTATCATAAATTGCCTTGTCAATCACAACGATCTGGAAGCAAACTGTCCGATTCAGTTGGATATTTTATGGCCTTGAACACATTAAATGCACCCTGCTCTTCACAAAGCCTCAAAATCTGTTGACTTTTTGCACATCAATAAGGGCTCTACCGGTAGCTAAAAATGGTCGATCCAAAATAAGTGGAATGTCCCTATCCTCCTCTATGTCAAGAATGAGAAAGTTAGCTAGAAGGATGAATTTATCCACTTTCACTCAGATATCTTTAATGATTCCTCTTGGGTGCGTGATAGATCGATCGGCTAACTGTAAAGTCAGTGTAGTTGCTTAAGAATTCCCCAAGCCTAGTTTCCTGAAAATAGACAATAGCATCAAATTAATACTAGCACCTAGATCACATAAAGCTTTATCAAAATAATAATCACCTATAGTGCAAGTCACAGTGAATCTCCCTAGATCTTTTAATTTGGGAGGTAGCTTCTTTTGTATTCTGACACTACATTCCTCATTCAACAATACCGTCTCATGTTCGTCCAACTTGCATTTCTTAGATAAAATATCTTTCAAGAATTCGATGTCACTTGGCATTTGAACGAGAGCATCATCAAAAGGAATGTTGACGGGAAGCTTTTTGAAGGCCTCAAGGAATTTTGTATACTACTTATGTAACTTGTGTTTTGCAGTCTCTAGGGAAATGGAATTGGCGGCTGTATGGTTTGATAAAAGTAGTTGCTTTAACTCGTGGCGTATTTGAAGTCTCTTTGACATATGTATCTGTTGTTTGTTCAGTCCGTTCTACATGCTCCTCATCCGTAGAAGGTACTTTTTCTTTATTTCTAGCTGGCCTCTTAATATGAATCTCAGGTAATTGGACCCACTTCTGGTAGTAATTACTTTGACATGTTCTTTGGGATTAACCTATGTGCGGTCCCTTTTGTGACACCTTCTGTGCATCACCTTACCATCACCTTGGCCGACGCTACCTGGTTTGACTTCCTGCTGTTTTGGTTTTTCCCCTACTTTGCTACCGCTTATTGTCTCCTTGTGCAGCTGTCTCTACATGATTCCTAGGATGGTTTCCTTTGTGGTTTTGAGTGTGATTCTTAGTTCCTTCTTGTGAAGCTGTTTTGTGTGTTATTTGGGTTATTGATTTGAGCCTTGTTCAATCCATTTTTGGTCCCGAACTTTGTGATAATTGAAATGGAAGTGTTATCTTTAATACACAGTATTAATTCCGTTGCTATTATTGATTTAGAACACACTTTGTGTTTGTTTGATCAATTGAAGGTTATATTTACTTTGTTATATGATTTTATAATACGATCAACTTTTTCCAGTGCTTGACAAATGACTTCTAAATAGTTTACTTTATTTCCCTTGGCTTCTTAATGAATCATAATACCTCAGCAATGCTAGAAATCCAGTTCCTAATCACCTGCTTGGCTATCTAATATATTTATTTAATTGTGGAATGCATCCTCATATCTAATTGTTCATCCACCTATTTCAGAAAGCGGTTAGTTTACTAAGCATTTGATTAAAAATCTAACTAGGAAAGTAGCATGTCAATACTAAATTTAAATAAATTATTATTTTCCTTTAAAAACATAAGATTTTAAAATAAATAGTTCTATATGTTACAAAAGTATTTATAGTTACTGGAACTAAGCCTTGTTGCAAATCAGTCACGAAAGTTGTGTATATGTTAGGTTAAAAGTAAATTCATCATGTGAAGGGATGGATTAAAAGAGTATAGTTATATAAATTGACATCTGTTAAACAACTTAAGCTTTAAATACATAAATAGCTCCTTTCTAAAATAAATTAAGTTTAATTCATTTATAGTAATGTCAATACAAACATGCCCCCAAATTTGCGTATACCTGAGGAAGTCAAAGCCCATTACGCGGCTGAGAAAAAGATTTGCAAAATGGCATTTCAATTCGAGTAATGCTATTCGTAGTCGCTCACTGCGGTAGTCACCCTACGTGGCATACACATGACAGTTGATTATTTGATGCATTAATGTGGCAGTTTTTTTATTCATTAATGTATCAAATAACTACCTACCATGTGTATACCATATAGAGCGACTGTCGCAATGAGCGACTGCAAATAGCATTATTCTTTCTTCTAATATTCATGTCCACAATTTTTTGCAGTGACATTTTTCAGCCTCCGGAGAAAGACTGGCTTACATTGTCCACGTGGACATGTCTTTCATGCCCAAGGCTTATATTTACCTGACGGACTGGTATTCTTCCACAGTTGATTAAAGAAAATATATTTATACACTGATGACGGTGCATTTCTTCGGTTCAGTGCTGTTTTGTCGAAACAAATTCTATGACAAAAAAGGGCTGACATTACCTAGATAGCATATCCCAAAAATTTATTACATTTACTAGTAATATATAAGCATTGTCTAAAAACTTGGTCAATTTACTTGCAACTTTTTCTGATTTTAGATTTGGCACAAAATTCAACGTTAAGAGAAAAATCTCGCATTGATAAAAGGTTGCACAACTTATTTTAATAAAGTCAACATATTAGCACTCTATAACATATTGTAGCTTAAAAAAGACTCTCTCTCAAAATCACAAATTCTTATTGTCTATGCAAATTGGCTAATAAATATGTGTCCATAGAGATCGTCTACGACTTTCCACAACTTGACACTTTTATCAAATCAACTCATGACACGACTTGTATTGTATTGATCAATTTCTAACAACTTGCGAATTGCTCAACTCACTTGAACTAGAAATATCTGATCACCCTAAATCCTATAGCTTTAAATAATGTAGTTGCAAATAGAATGTACATATTTAAAAAAAAAAAAAATTATGTCATAAATGTCTTTTTTCTTGCCATCTTGTCTTGATGTTGATTTTACATCAAATATTTTGTGATATATATGATTTTGGAACATGATTAATTTGTTAGGTTTTGTGACTCAAATATGGTTAGGAGTGCTGTGAGATTGCGTATTTGATTTTTGACTTGAAAAGGAAGATTGGATCCGAGTTGAGTAAGGAAAGGAAATCCTCTCTCAGTTGAAGTTCTATGCACAATAGTAACCTAATTTTAACATATTTTCTTATCTTTTAGGACTCTTCTAGAGTTTGGAACATGACCCATAAATACAAGGTTCATTTGTCAGTTTTGTTTAAGCATGATTGCTGTGTCTGTAATTTCTTTCCATATTGTCAGTTAGTATACATCGTTCTTCGACGATTAACTCTCTTTGTTCTTCTTTACCTTTAATCTTGTTTCTTGTTGTGATCTTTCTTATTATATATTGTCTCATTAATCTCATTCATTACAATCCCTCCGAGTCCAACACAAACACCATATATAAGTCATAATATATGAAGTGCCTTAATTACGTGACATCAAAATAGAAAAATGTTGTTGAAATCAAATTTCACCACCACTCATTTGTCCATCAGTTGGGCATTTGATTGAAGAAATGAATTTCACCTGCACTTGAGCGAACGTCTAGAAGACTAATTAATAAATAAATTTGTCTCATGTCTAAATTATTGAACTTTTAACTGATATGATTAAAAAAAGCAACCGACAATTGATAAGTGTACATCGTCTTGTGAAGCAGGATTATAACTATGGACTGCCAAGAGTTAGCCAATATACAATGACATTACTTTTTACTTATCAGATTTTAAAGTACGATACAATAACTTCTCAAAGAAAGTATTGAATTTTCAAATTTTAAGCAAGAGTCAATTTTAACTTATTTCACTAGTAAGTAAGAGATTATAGCATCCAATGCATTTTCAAAGTCTCACATTCACTTCCAAATATATTTTGATGTTTATTATAGTTAGTTTCATTCATGTAATATACTTATTTAGACTTTGAAACTAGTGAATAATTGATGTTTAAAACGTTGTGTATGTCCACATATTATTACATTAATTGAACAAACGATGCAGTGAACAAAAGGAACACATATGCAAGCAAGTCAAAGTTGTGTGACCTAATTATGCCAAACTGAAGACTAGCGGCCAAATTTATAAGCAAATACAAATTTGATGATCCAACTCACTCAACCGAGGAAATCCCACTAGCTTAGCACTCTTGGAATAGCTTTTACTATCTTTTTTTTCCATTTGGATTTTCATTTGAAACAAAATCACTTATTATCGCAATTTTTTTTTCCAGATTCCATAAATAATTGCTTTGAAAATAATGTGGAATTAGTTAATTAATTGAATTACGGGGGCCTCACACTTACTGCTATTATAAGAATTCAATAATTGGAGATGTGAAGCTTTAATTACAATTATATATAGAGAGAATCTAAAAACTATTCATAAAATTCATCTGTAATATGAGAATAGATCAATATCGCATCATATTTGGATTTGGAAAATACTTCAATATTTAAAGCATCCACCTTTTCAAAAAATATACAGAGTATTACTTGAAAATAAATAAATAATTGTTGGATACATGTGTATTCCAATTCCACATTTGGTCATTCTGCTAATCTAATAGGATTTAAGGCTGATTTCAAATAAAGTAAATTTTATAATTATGTGTGCCATATTATATCAACACTGAACCAAAAAGGGAAACTCATCAAAATTATAATGTATGGATTGACAAGTAATACATATAAGTATATTCAATATCAAGGTTTAATTTCGTGATAACTAATAGGCACTGACATTTATATATCCACATATTTTTACATGTACAAAGGTTAAACGATTTGCGTATGTATGACTTGAACATTATGTTCACTTTACGTGAGAAAAATAAAATTATTCTTGTTACATATTCCGTGGTGAAATGTGTAAAAATTAAAATTGAGTCTATAGTGAGCCATTAAGTTCTAAACAAGCATAAAATAAATAATCAATACACTTTATTCACTACTTATAGCTAATTATCAATTCTAGCTTTACAAAATCACTCTTAATTGATTGTTTGGGTAAAAGTAGTGTTAACAATTTCAATACACTTTATTCACTACTTTATTATTCGTCACAAATTTATGAAGTTTCAATTATCCAATTGAATAATTACAAAATTAATCACTGCCCATCCCGTAAAATGTACGTAATAAACATGCTAATGGCGTAGGAAATCCTTCAAGTGTAGCACTCTTGGGATAGCTTTAACTATAGATTTTTTTCCATTTGGATTTTTATTTGAAACAAAGTCAATTATTATCCCAATTTCTTTTCCAGATTCCATAAATAATTGTTTTGAAAATAATTTGGAATTAGTTAATTAATTGAATTCTTATTCTGTTATTGAGGGGCCTCACACTGACTGCTATTATAAGAATTCAATAATTGGAGATGTGAAGATTTAATTAAATTACATACTGTAAATCAAAGGATAAATCAATATTGAATCGTATTTGGATTTGGAAAATACTTCAATATTTAAAGCATCCACCTTTACAAAAAATCTACAGATTATTACGGAAAAAGTATTATAAAAGGATGCAGATAGGCACCGCCCATAACCACAAAGTAAAAAATGATTTCGAAGTATAGAAATAATGAATCCTTATCCACCTTGTGTGAACGAATTATGCACTAACCGTTCGTGCTGTCCGATTAATTCTTATATATTAATATAAAATATTTGCGCAATACAATTTTCAGATAATGCTTAAATTTGCAAATAATTCAAATTTTAACACAAGGACTATGCTTTTTTCTAATATGAAGCATTTTTTTTTATATAATTTAATATAATTCATTTTTAAATTGTTAAAATAATTCTATGCAGGGTATAAATACAGGTGGCCTTACACACTCGGTATGGATGGAGAAAAAGCCAAGAGAATCATTGAGAAAGAAAATCCGTTGGTGACTGGTGTGATTGTTCCTGATTGCAATTATGTAATTGAAAATTTCTGTCGTAATCGAGTCTGGATTTTCGTAAATAAGCACAGAAAAGTAAAACTTCCTGTGCCAATGGTTGGCTAAAAAATATAGGAAGCGGAACTATTTCTCAATAAAAACTAAGACCTGCCAATAAGACTATGGAATAAAGATATTTCTTTTCTTTTGGTTAATAAAATGAAAATTGTTGGATACATGTGTATTGCAATTCCACACTTGGTCATTCTGCTAATCGAACAGGAGTTAAGGCTGATTTCAAATAAACTATTTCTTTAATTTTTTAATTGTGTGTCATAATATATCGACTCTAAAGCAAAAGGGGAACTAAAAAATTATAATGTATGGATTGATAAGTAATACATTTTTCTACATGTACAAAGCTATTAAACTATTTACGTATGTATGACTTGAATAATATGTATACTTTACATGAGAAAATTAAAATTATTCTTATTAGGTGTAAAAATAAAAATAAAAATTGAGTCTATATGGAGCCATTAAGTTCTAAACCAAAAAATAAAAATTGAAGCACTTCTTCGTAGATACTTCATTCTTCTATGGTACAAATATATGCCATGCCTCGTCTGATTCCTTGTAAAAAGCAAAGGGAATTTTCCATTTCTCCCTCAACTTTGGTAAGTATGTGTAACATTTTGAATTATTCTAGTGACAAAATAATATATTTTATTGAAAAGGTTATTAGCACTAAATGTCCATATGTTTGGAGTTCATTGTGAAAAACGTCACTTCGTTTCATTTTCTTGCATTTTCACTCCAATTTTCATCTTTCATTACAAAAATAATCATTTTCATCAATTTTCATTCAATTTCTTAATAAAAAAAAGTTATGAAATGACAAATATACCCTCCTATTTAAATAAAACAAGAAAAGAAATGAAGAATGAAAGAACTAATTACAATCATACTCTCAAATTTTTCAGAAAAGCACAAACGAGTCCCAAATAAATTATTTAAAAGAAAAAAAAATCTCTTTCTTTCGCTTTCCTCTCCCACCATCAGTCCACCACCACCAAAGAAGTCGAAAAGTACATAAGACAACTAAATTCGCAAATATGACAACCAATTCCAAATTGTGAAACTGTAACAACAAAATTCGATCTACAAAATAATTTTTCCAGAGAAACAAAATCCCGAACAGGTAATAGGCAATAAGAAATTCCTCCCTAGTAGCGGAACCATATGAAGCACTTAGCTGCTAAACTCTACTGAATTGCAATAATTCCAACAAATCATATAAAAATAACAATAATGCTACTAGTACAAAGATGGATGACAAATTAGGTTGACAAAGGCACGTGTACGGCCGAGATCACGTCTTTCGGACGGCTGAGATTTTACAACACCTAAGTGAGAGAAACTGAGTTGCATTAATTACACCAAAAAGCTGCAAATGACAGTGAGCTCACCCTTTGACCATACGACAACATTTCAGCCGGGCTTTCACAAGAAGTTCGAAATGTTGGATTCTCGTTACTCTTACCTTCACCACTAATTTTTGAATTTCCACTTTTTAGTAGGTTATGTATTTATGAAATATTCGAACATTCCCAGACCAGAAAATTATAATTTGTGAGAAAATCAATGAAGTGCAGGCTTTGAGATCCAAACACAAACTATGCCTCGTTATACGATGATTACTCAACACATGATAGCAATTTATACTCAATGGTAGCACATGTGGGTTTTACACCCTAAGAAAATTACTAACCATCCAATGGACTCGCAAAATAGGATGAAGTACGAAACATAAATTATAACTATGAATTCATATTTGCAAAGACCCAAATATCACATCTTTTCCAAATATTAATCCACTTTTCTCTTTGCTTTTTATTTTTGGTTAGAATGCTACAAGTTGCATTTTGTATCTTTTTCCTTCAACAAAATTATGCTAAAACTGCCTCATCAACCACATAAAACAACCTCCCACTTCGTAATAAAGTGAACCCGTCATGAATTTAACGAGTAATCTTCAATAGCATGGAGAAGAGAATTAACAATAAGAAGTTAGAGAACTTCAAGTCAAAAATATTCTGGCCACTTAGAATTAATAAAAATATATTGCCAGCCTCAAAGCACGTTGGATGAATATAATGTATCTTTCGAGCACAATACTAATAACACTTCATATTGCATATGCATATCACTTTAAAGCCACAATTCTAGGACCGTTATTGAACAAAAGCTATGCCGCATTACGAAGTATACAACTACAATATGAACAACATTAATAACACTTCAACTACCCATATCAAAAATGAAGGTGAGAGAAATAATATCACTAGTACATTGTGTGTTCGCTTGAATTCAAATGGTCCCACCATGATGCGGTAAATATAGAAAGCTGCACGGGATCGCATGACCTAATGTGTAAATCAAAACACAAGTAATCTCATGGAAATATTCAAATTCAAGGGTTCTTATTTAAAAAATTATGTACCTTGTGCATTGAAAATAAGATTTGTGGTCGTAGGAGGGATAGAAGTAGAAGACGACACTTGTTGTGTGCAAATATGACTCATCCCTTCAACCTATATGAACTCAGAAGTGTTAATACAACTTAAAGTGCTTACTAAACACTATAATTAATATACTAACCAAGAGGAGTTACGTATACGAGAATGGCATCGGAATGTAATATTGTTGTTGAGGAGGAGGTGGAACCTTGGTATACTACTATGCCTCAGTGTTGGTCTCCTTCCTTTGGTTCGCTCCGATCGTACCTACATGTGCACCATAACGAAAATTACTTAGTGTATAAAATGAAGTTCATAAAAGAGTATGACATAAGAATATGCCTTTGACTTCTTAGTGCTCACCTCCAGCAAGCCTTTTCTCCATTTTGTCTTGGGCACCCCCTTCATCTTCTATGATTTCGAATCCCTGACACTTCCACTCAAAGGATCTTCAGGTACAATACACTTTGAAATGGTATGACTACATGAACTCGACTTTGTTGAACTAAGATCTTTATTTAGAATTTCTATCCAATCCTTTATCGCACGATATCGCCCTTCATCATCTGTTGCAAGGTCTGCCACCTTGGAGAATGCCTGACACAAGTCATCGAACCTCAATTTTCTAGGAGTACTAATCAACCCATCATACTTAGCTGCAACTCTCATGTGAGCTTTATTGATGTCTCTCCTCCATCTTCGCAGTATATACCGATCTGGCATTATTGTCACGTCATTACGTATGAACACTACGATCGCATGCTGGCATACTATTCCTCAAAACTTAAACAAGTGACAACTACAAATAATCTCACATTTTTCTCTATTGAATGAGACTAGAAACATTTTTTCTTTCATCGATCGCCTAATAAAACATCTTCACATACCTCGTACGTCGTCCCCATATGTCCCCTTGAAGCAGATATGAGGTCGCAATAAACCTTCCCTGTAAACTCACCTTGAACCTCTTTGAACTTTGAAATGGTGTACACTTTCTGATATTGGTTTTCTATTTCATACATTGTTGCACACGGTACCATTTGAGAGAAAGACTTGAAAATTCGTCTGAAATTCCTTCTCTACCTTACTCCACAGTGCCCATTCGTACTATTCTACAAACTATTTCAATGATGTCTTGGAATGTACATAACCATCAAAGAAGACATTCATACTCTCACTTCATTGCGTTGTTGACATTCCGGCCTAGAAAGTTATTTTTAAGAAACGCAGAACCCAATGACCTCTATTCTTCTACAATCCCAATAACCAATCGTTGTTATGCAAGTCATATGTATCAATTGTCGATTTCCATCCATCTTCAAATTCTTGGACGAACTGTGAATCATACACCAAAACGTGTATCGCTGAAAATATCAAATACGTATCCACATGATATCCAAACTTTTCTGGCAACTTTTTTTCAAAATGTACCATAAACACGATTTATGCTTTGTATTCGAAAAAACTATCTGAATTGCATTTTGCATGGCTCTATTTTAATCAGTAATTATTCCATGTGGAGCTTGACCATATATACACTGAAACCGTGTCTTCGATAACCATACAAATGTATCCATGTCCTCATTTGATTCTAAACCACAACCCGACAACGTTGATTGTCCATGATGATTCACGCTAGCAAAAGGGGAAACGACATATTGTACTTATAGTAAGGTAAGTAGTATCAAATGTGACAACGTCCTCAAACTCCTTGTAAGCTTTCTTGCATCGATTATCTACCCAAAAATATTCTTCAGATATGAATCGTCATCTAAGTCAATACTAAAGTAAAATCCCAGGCACCGTGCTTGCATTTTACAAAAGTAAGACTGTATTGCTACTACATCACCCTCACTAAGTCTTACTCGCCTCACTTGTTCAATATAGTTTCGACAATCCTTTTCCACGCATGTTATATTCTCTTAGCCCCATGCTTCAACCACTGCAGATTTAAAACTTTTGTGCAATGGTATTCCAGTAACCATGGATATTAAAAGATGCAGAGATTCTAGCTTTACAACCTGCTTGAATTGTTGGTTGCGCCTTCATAGTTGTGCTTGTATTACCGCTTCTTTGTCCTTCCCGACTACATGTCAATGTGATATATCTCAAAACACTATCATCATTGATGTGATCCGAGTTAGGATTCAAAATTGCAAAGGATTAATGAATGTTGATGAGAAATCAAGATCGGGATTTGAGCTATGTTTTGGCGCCAATTGGGGTGATAGATTAAATCAATTTCATGATCAACCTATGGAATTCAAAGTCGTTAAGTTAGCATACCTAAGGTAGAGATTTATGATGCTTGTTGAAGGCCAAAATGTATGGAAACAATACAAGGCAGCATGCCGGATTTGGAACCAAAACTGATCACTATGCGGTCGCATAGTGATAACTTCATGCGAGAAAATCGGGCAGAATTTCTGATTTTCTCGCGAAGTGTTTCCTTTTGGTTAAAATTCATATTTTTGGTAGTTTTCTATATTTTAGGATTTTGAATTCCGTTTTTTGTTATTTTCCTTGAATTTTATTCCTTTTGAACTATGTTTTATAGTTTCCCATATAAATAGGAATTCATTGTAACAATTCTACAAGACTTTTGAGATTAAATTAATGGAGATTTTCTTTGGAGGCTTTATGCTTCAAAAATTATCGAACTTATGGGGATGATTTCTCGTGACGTTCAACCAATCAAAGTGAGATTCGTGGGTTGTGTAATCATGGGGTTAAAGTATTCTTGTAATTGCTTTGGTTTCTTGGTTCATTTAATTTTGAGGTCGATCTTTAAATTATCCGGGTTAGATTCATCAAATTGTGTGATTAAAAGGTCTACATGTCCTATTGACTATGTGGGTTGTTTAATCCATCTTTTTGAGTCAAAATCCATAAATCATTTTGTTTGGAACTTTCTTGGGTCTGATTTCATTTTTCTGTGGGTTCTGTAGTGTTCGTTGCTTGGGCTCCAACAAATCACGATTATATCCCTTTGTTTTTGTGTTTGAGTCTTTGTTCTTTTATTTTTCGTGTTTTTCTTCGTGTTTTCCATTAGTTTTGAGTCTTAGATCTAAAATCTTAGATAGTTTAATTGTTCTTTTTCCTAAAATAAAAAATAAAAAATCTGTTCACATCGGCGGTACTTTTAAAAAAAATTCTTTTTTTTAGTCCCTCCAAAAAAATCTTTTCTAATTCCTTTTGAGTCTAATTCAAAAATTTGTCTTGAGTCTTTAAGATCAGAAAATCTCAATTGGTTTGAATTCTGTGAGAACAACTCCTTGTTGAGTTTTGATTGTTCTTGAAGCACTTTGGAGAAAGTTTAAGTGGTAAATGGCTGAGTGGTGAGAACAAAAGAGGGAAAAAGCCAAATTTGTGTGATTTCAAGTGAAAATTGTGAGGCAGAAAATAAATTGAGGGTTAAAAAAATGTCGGAAAGAATGATTAGGTGGTTTGAGATGATGATTGAGAATATGGAAAATAAGATGGATAGGATTGATTCGAAATTGGCTAAGTTGCATAGCGATCAATGTGATGAGGTACAAAATGTTAGGAGACGGGAGCCTAGAATTAAAATATGTGATGTATATAGATATGGTTATGGTATTGTTGAGGTACTGGGATTGAGGAATAAATATGATAGGTTCGAAGGAAGTGATATGAGAGATCAGCATGAACGGGAGTTTAGGGAGATACCTAGGAAATGTTATGGAGATTAACTAGTGGAGAAGAAAGCATCCTTTGCTAAGTGTGTGGGTAGTGCATTAAGTAAGAGTGTTGGGTTGGATTATAAACAGGAATTCTCTGAGATTTTCGACATTCTTAGGTCTCAAATTAATCATTCGAAGGAACATAATGAGCAAGAAAGTAAAAGAGAAATTAGTAGGGTGGTTGATTGTGAGAAAAAAGAAGACGAGCCACAAGGTAGTGAAAAGAAAAAAGAAAGTGAAAGGGGCGAAGTTGTTGAAATAGAAGTGGAGTCACGGGATGAAAATGAAGTGAAGTCTTTGGAGATCAAAAAGGAGTTGGGAGTGAACTTGCATGAAGAAGAAATGGAGGAGGCGTTGGGGAGCACTAACATTTCCCTCCCTATTTTTGCTAATTCTATTTTGCAGGTTAACGAAGATTCGATTCCAAAAATTAATCAGATTGGAATCCTTTACAATCCATCATTGATTATCAAATAGTGGAAGGCATTCAACAACATCCTAGCTTGGAAAAGTCTCTAAAACCGGATGTTGAGTTTGTAATCCCTCAGGAAGAGATAGAGTTTCAAAGGCAATGGAAGGAACTGATGTGTGAAGAGATTATATGCTCTGGATTAAATGGCAAGGGTGATATGCTGGAAACATGGATTCTTTGGGGTTGACAAGGAAAATGAGCGATGATTTATCAGTTGAAATCATTATTGAAGCATCACGAAATGGTAAAAGGAAACTATGGAGGTGTGCACACTTTGATCTTTGTGACGGAGATTGAATTTACATATGCAAGAGAAGGGTTCGAGTTCAAAGGCGGTCCAAGTTGCATCCAAGGGGAGACAAACCATATCATGTTCTGGAATTGATTGGAAGCAAGGGTTATAATTTAGGCGATCAATGTTTGAATTCGAGGTCGAATCCTTTTGAAGAGAGAGGGGATGATTTGATCCGGGTTAGGCTTCAAAATTGCAAAGGATTAATGAATGTTGAAGAAAAATCAAGACCGGGATTTGAGCTAAGTTTTGGTGCCAATTGGGGTGATAGAGTCAATCAATTTTATGATCAACCTATGGAATTCAAAGTGGTTGAAGTTGGCGTACCTATGGTCGAGATTTATGATGGTTGTCAAGGGCCAAAATGTGTGGAAATAATACAAGACAGCATGCTATGCGATCGCATAGTGATAACTTCATGCGACCGCGAGCTGGTGTCCAGAACATTGGCTGGTAGAAGGCGAGAGAACCATGTGACTGCGAGCACTTTGCCTATGCGGTCGCATAAGGCAAAATCGGGCAAAATTTCTAATTTTCTCACGAAGTGTTTCCTTTTGGTTAAAATTCCTATTTTTGGTAGTTTTCTATATTTTAGGATTTTAAATTCCATTTTCTATTATTTTCCTAGAATTTTATTCCTTTTGAACTAGGTTTTATAGTTTCCCATATAAATAGGATTTCATTGTAACAATTCTACAAGACTTTTGGGATTAAATTAATGGAGATTTTCTCTGGAGGCTTTATGCTTCAAAAATTATTGAACTTATAAAGATGATTTCTCGTGGCGTTCAATCAACCAAAGTGAGATTCGTGGGTTGTGTAATCACGGGGTCAAGGTATTCTTGTAATTGCTTTGGTTTCTTGGTTCATTTAATTTTCGAGTCGATCTTTAAATTATCCGGGTTAGATTCATTAAATTGTGTGATTAAATGATCTACATGTCCTATTGACTATGTGGGTTGTTTAATCCATCATTTTTGAGTCAAAATCCATAAACTTTATTGTTTGGAATTTTCTTGGGTCTGATTTCATTCTTGTGCGGGTTCCATAGTATTCGTTGCTACGTGGGTTCGCATCAATCATCTTTCGTCGAACTCCTCTTGCATAAAAATCGTACACTTCTTTTTCATCCTTGAACTGAATACTGACCTCAAGCTAAGTAAAATCATCTCTTCCTATATTTTCCTCTTCCACAATGTTTACATTGTCGTCCACATTATCATTTTCAAATTCAATGAACGACGCATCTTCCATACTATTTTCTTTTGCATAACCCAACAAACTATTTATTAATATCTAAAATTTTTACGAACCAAAAAAAGTAGAATGCTAGAGAAAACTGAAAATCCACAGAGAGATATATATGTGGATTTTGAGTTTTCTGTTAGTCTCACATTCAAATTATTTACAGCATTTTTCTCTCACACAAGTATTATTATTATTAAAGTGAAACAACACATGTATCTTCAATGCCATAATGCCAAAAATTAAAAGCTTCGAATTTCTACTTTCAATAATAGAGATATCTATAACTCATAAACAAAGCTGGAAATAGTTAGAAAAAATTACTGTGTTGGTTTTTTTTTTTAAATCTATCTCCAAGTTTGCAAAAAAATTCAGCCACTACAGAAATAATTTCAGCTCAACATAACCATGAAATTCCAACCTTCAAAACAAAAGTATCCACACCTTGTGTTGCCAGAGGTTGGAGTAGAGAAGATGGACCGGAGATGCAAGCTTCGACACCGCGTCAATGCTACGTCTCTCGCTACTTGCCCGTCGGATTTTTGCTACATTATGTGGGGAAAATGTTGGATCTTTGCTACACTATGTTGCCCGAAATGTTTAAATTTTTTGCTTCAATTTCATGGAGCAAATAGGTGATTTTTCTGTTATTACTGATTGTTGGTAGAGTTTAGCGCCTAAAGTCCCACTTGGTTCTTGTGAAATCCCGAGTGAAATGTTGTGGTGTGGTCAAAAGGTGAGCTCACTGTCATTTACAGCTTCTTGGTGGAATTAATGCATTTGAGTTTCTCTCACTTGGGTGTTGTAAAATTTCAGCCATCCGAAAGATGTGATCTTGGCCGTACACATGTCTTTGTCAACCTATTTTGTCATCCATATTTGTACTAGTAGCATTATTGAAAAAATAAATACACGCCCAAAAAAATTGCAATAATTACGTTATTTAGCATTATATTTATGAGTCAGGGTTCCTTTCGGGTTGAAAAGAGGGTGTTGTACGAGGTTTATCTTCCTCGAGGTTACGCTCGGAAAGTCTGGGTCTGTTGTCCGTTTCAAGATTCTTGATATCAATTCATGGCTTCTCTTCTTTCCTCCACTACAACCCACTTTCATCTAGATTCTATACTCATTTTTTCTTCCCACTATAAGACTCAAAACTTTATCCCAATATCAATTCAATGCATTTCTTGATTTCGTATTGGCGAATTTGATTAAAAAAAAAACCATTGATTTTGGAACAATAATTGTCCCAATTTCTCGGTTTACTGGAATTGTTGAGAGTAACTGGAGAATTACTGTAAGTGCAGAAGTTGAGGATTTTGGTTTTGGCTAGTTTTGCTTGGATTTACGACCGCCCTTGTTTGACACACGTTATAACGAGAAATTTTGATAAAATATATTATGTAATAGTATATTTTGGGAGATTGTGTGCTCAAGAAAGAATAATTTTTTTATTTACGTTTAGTATTATTATAATAAAGAATGCATGTTTGAAAAAAGAGACAAAAAAGTATTAAAAATTTAAAGGGTGTCAAACAAGGGGAACTTATGTATATATTTTGACATCTCTTCAAGTGGAATTTGGTAATTTGAATGGAAGAAAGAGTTTGAAAATGACCGATTTCATGATTGGTGGTGGTGGAGGAAGAGGAAGGAGGAGAATAAAAGGACCTTTTTTTAAATAATTTATTTGGGACTTGCTTGTACTTTTTAAAAATAAAATGGAAGTATGGTTGCAAATATTTCTTCATTTTTTTTTTCTTTTCCTTTCTATTTATTTAAATAGGAGGATATATTCGTTATTTTCACATATTTTTATTGAGAAATTGGATGAAAATGATAATTCTTTTGCAATGAAATGTGGAAATTGGGGCATGCGAATTCAACGAACTCCAACCGTATGGACGTTTAGTGCTAATAACCCTTTATCAAAACTTTTAATGAAATAAGGATTGCAATGTGATTTAGTAATTTTAATATGTAACTAAAGTAATATTTCAAGATTGTTGAGGTTTAAAACAAATATAGGGAATTATAATATATTTCAAAATTTCTTGATGGATACTCTAATTTTATACGATCCTTATAATCCTAGAATATTAGGGAAAAAAGACTGCATTTAGTTATTCCTAATGATTTTTTCATTTATGTAGGAGGATGCCATTTTGTTATAGAACAAACATGATATATTTTGGCATTGCATGATAACTATATTCTTTGACATAGTTGGATGGTTCATAGAAGTTCTCATAAAGGGTTAAACCCGACTTTGAAGTGCAAAGACAAGAAAATGATCATGGCGAGTAATTTGAGGAGGTGGAATTAGTCGTTGAAGAAAGGAGCAACAATTGAGGCTGCAGTGGAAGCGGAAGGGCAATGACGAGGAACGAAGCAGAAAAGTGTACCAAAACATTGACAAGGAGTTGTTCTAAGTAATAAAGTAAAGTTGATCGCAACATGGACATACTTAAGCGAAGTTTAATCAGAAATATTGTGTGATATCATGAGTCATAACACTTTTAGCCTCTATTTGACATCCATTATTTGGGAAAAATAAAGTTTTGAATAGTGATTTTTTTGAGAATGCATGGTTAAAAAGTAGGAAAAGTTTTAGATTTACGTACAGAATATATTTTATTATTTGAATGTATGGTTGAAAATGAGTATGTAGAAAAAAGAGTTTTCAAATATGGATTGTCAAATAGGGATTTATCCTAGTTTGGCAACCATTTTTTCAAAACTCGTTTTCAATTACACATTCCTTCATAAATAATTTTACACGCAAACTCAATCTTTTTCTTATTTCCGAAAAATACAAATACTATTCCAAAATGCATTTTGACCCAAAAATGGGGCTGAAACATGAGCTTAGTCCCAATAACCTTAAGTTTAGATTTTTCAAGCACTTCTTGCGTAATTTTAACCAATTATCAGTTCTAGCTTACAAAATCATTTTTAGTGGATTGTTCAGATAAAGGTAGTGTTAATAATCTCAATGCACTTTACTCACTATTTTATTTATTTATTTATTTGCAAATTTGTGAAGTTTCAATTATCCAATTGAGCAATTACAAAATTAGGCACTATCAGTCCGTTAAATGTACGTAATAAACATGCCAAAGGTGTAGGAAATCCTACTAGCTTAGCACTCTTGGGATAGTTTTTACTATCGATTTTGTCCATTTGGATTTTCATTTGAAACAAAATCAATTATTACCCCAAATTTCTTTTCCAGATTCCATAAATAATGGTTTTGAAAATAATTTGGAATAAGTTAATTGATTGAATTCTTATTTTGGTATTGGTTGGCTCATTGGGATAGAAGTATATGAACAATACCCCTCTTAGAAATGTATAGGAAGTTTTCTCCTCGTACGGTTGCTCAACAAACATACAAAGTGGACTGCAGCTTGGCTGACCCTCTTCTTCCCATTTGGGTTCGGTAAAACCTGGACCCGCTTCATGATGTATTAGTCGAACCCTTGGGATACGATGCTAATTAGTAATTAGATTTTTCTCGAGATCTCTGAATTTGAAACAAGAGCACGTTCTTAATACTGTGGGTCTTTCACTTACTGCTGTTTTAAGAATTCAATAATAGGAGACGTGAAGCTTTAATCACAGTTACATATATAGAGAATCGAAAAACTATTCATATAATTCATCTAGATTATGAGAATAAATCATATTGCATCATATTTGGATTTGGAAAATAGTTCAATATTTAAAGCGTCCACTCTCCAAAAAAATCTACAAAATATAACTTGAAAAAAATTTATAAAACTTGTGCAAGCTGTGGGGGGAAGTAACTGCTGCCCCTACCAACTTTGAAGCCTTGGGACCCGCACTGGCCTGTAGCTTACAAATGTTGCTTGTTCCCTATCCATAAATATTTCTATTTAGGGCATAAATTCATGTGGTCTAACACACTCGGCATGGATGGAGAACAAGGCAAGAAAGTCATTGAGAAAGACAATCCATTTGTGACTTCTATGATTGTTCTTGATGGCAATTACGTAATGAAAATTTCTGTTGTAATCGAGTCTTTGTTTTCATAGATGAGCGTGGAAAAGTTAAAGCTCCTATGCCAACGGTAGGCTAAATGATAAAGAAAGTGGAACTATTTCTCTATAAAAACTAAGAATAGTCAATAAGATTATGGAATAAAGATGTTTCCTTTCTTTTGGTCAATAAAATGAAAATTATTGGATACAAGTGTATTGGATTTCCACAAACAGTCATTCTGTAAATCGAATAGGAATTAAGGATGATTTCAAATAAAATAAAATTTTAATTATGTGTGTCATATTATATCGACTCCAAAAAAAAAGGAAACTACAAAATTATAATATATGGATCGATAAGTAATACATTTAACTATATTCAATATCAAGGTTTAATTCAATGATAACGAATATACATTATAATTTACGTCTGTAGGCATTTTAACAAGTACAAAATATTTAATTGATTTACATATGCATGACTTGAACGTGATATCTTTATGTGAAAAAATTAAAATTATTCTTATTACATGTTGCGTGGTAAAAACGTATACAAAATTGAAAAAGAATCTATATTGGTGCCATTGAGTTGTCATCAAACAATAATAAAGGAAAAAGAAGCACTTCTTCATGGATACTGCTAAACGACAAATATATGCCATGCCATATCTGATAACTTGTAAAAGCGAAGCGATATTTCATTTTCTACATCTCAACTTTGGCGAGTAAAGCATTCTGAATTATTCTAGTGACAAAATAATATATTTTATAGAAACTTTTAAAGAAATAAGGACTGGAATATGATTCTAGAAATCTTAAAATGTAATTAAAGTAATATCTGAAAATAATTAAAAATAAATCTATATTAGACATAATCCTGTTAAACTCATACTGATAGTTGTGTAGTTCGTTCTAATATGTGTTGGGCTCCCTTAAATTTTTAGTGAACATTGCTTTTTGTTTATTTGTCTCGATTTCATGATCGGTCACTCAATTAGCTTCAATTTTAATTTAATTTCTAAATTTTACTGTTAATTTTTAGAATGATTTGATGGCTTACTTAAATGGTTGTTTTGAAAATTTGACCCATGAATTTTTTGACATATTACTTTAGCGAAAAATCAAAGCAACACTATACCTAAAATGGTTGTTTGCAACACATAAAACATAACATTCAGTAGTGAAGTGTTGCTAAAGGGTCTGTTGCAACATTTTAACAAGTAAATGTTGCAATTAGTTAATGTAATTGAGTTTTGGCACATTTTAAAAATAAATGTTGCCAAAATTACTTTTCGCAATATTTTTTGAACGTTGTGAAAAGTTTTATTTTTTGCAACATTTTCTAAATGTTGCAATGCTTAAAAAAATGTTGCGAAAGACTATATTTTTCAACGTTTAGAAAATATTGCAAAATGTCATTTTTTGGAACGTTTTTTGAGCATGCAAAATATAATCTTTTGCAATGTTCAGAAAAACTTTGCAAAAGGCCAAATTTTACAATGTTCAAAAAACATTGCAAAAGGCTATATTCTGCAACGTTAAAAATCTTACAAAAAATTTCACAATAAACTAAATGCACCTGACCCGACCAAAAATAAAATCCATCAAAATTAGGTTTAACAATCTCTTTTCCTTTTCATCTCATATTTGCCGCCTCCCTCCATCTTTCTCTTCCTCTCTTTCTTCAATCCACAATTTCTCCTTCATGTCTTGATCATGGTAAGAGGTGGGTAGTATGGCTTTTGGAGTCTTGGGTGTGGTAGGGATGAGGAAGCTTGGCTACAGTGGTGGAGGTTGAGGTGGGAA
Source organism: Olea europaea var. sylvestris (assembly GCF_002742605.1). Classification (NCBI taxonomy): domain Eukaryota; kingdom Viridiplantae; phylum Streptophyta; class Magnoliopsida; order Lamiales; family Oleaceae; genus Olea; species Olea europaea. Next base: position 1,713,604 of record NC_036241.1, on the reverse strand, counting down.
TTTGGCTGTGCCGGTGAAGGTAATTTCAACCTCATCTTTCAAAAATTTTGGAGGTATCACTACAACAATTTATACATTTTATAACGTTTAAAGATAGCATTCTAGTTGATAATGCTATGAATTAAAATTGAATTTTATTTAAATATACTATAATAGTATTTTTTTTTAAAGGCCACCAAATAGAAAAGCCCAAAATCTTTCCTTCCATGTCCGGCTTTTTTCTACCCTAATTTATTTATTTCAACATCTTCTCCACGTCTCTGGCTCTGCATCTCTCTTTCGTTCTTCCCTGCTTACTTTTATTTTAGAAAATCCCTCCAAATAACCATGAATTCATCCCAAAATTTTCATATCTCCCTGCTGATTTTATCACTTTTTTTCTGTAGTTTTTTTCCCCCTTAATTTGTGGAAAGGAAATTTTGAAGCATATATGATTTGAATCAGGTGATCGTTGGAGATTGTTTCTTCTTAACTTCCTTAAAAAGGTTTAGGGTTTTTAAATTGGATCGTCACATCTGTATGCACTTCAATTTGATGCAACACAGGTCCTCTGCAATTCTGGGTATTAAATTCAATTTTGTGTAAGTTTTAGGCATAGTGGTTTATGAAATTAGATTCTTCCTTTTTAATATGCTATGGTATATGAAGTTATCCTTTTAGAATTACCAAATTCGTTCCCCATCTCATTACATACAGAGACTTGTGTAAGTTTTTAGGAACTGAAACATGTTGTCCAGAAAGGGGCTGACTTTTATGAATCTGTCCACGTTCAAATTTTAGTACTTATCTTGGATTTGTTTTGAACATTTAAATGAACCTTATTTAAATGTCCACATTCAATTCACCATATTTGTTTTATCCTTTATTATATTGAAGGTATAAATGAGCCTTATTCATGGCTTGATGAATTTGTGTAGTAGACATTGAATTAACCTCATTGGTGCTGTTGACTGGTGTATCAGAATCCCATTTTCCAAGTGAGAAATCATATATCCACTGGAATTACTTTTTTCTCTGTTTTTGTTCTCCTTCAAAATTTCTTGCAACTGTAGAGAATTTGATTGGAGAGTGTTATTGAGATGCTGGAGGTGCTTTGCATCATGTTGTTTCTGTTGAGTAGTAAACTTGATTTTTGGACTAAATAATATGGGCTTAAGGATTTTGCTTATAGGCCCAAATCAATTAAAAGGCCCAACATGCATAGCATTTCTAGAAGCATTATCTAGAAAAATCTATATAAATATCTAAGTAAGATATGTAGTTTTATAAAGAATATCTAGAGAATTCTAGGAAAATATCTTGATATGTGGTCTAGGTGTCTCTAGAAAATGTGTGGACTAGAATCTTCTTGTAAACACTATATAAAGGGGTAGTGTCCTCCATTTTGTAACAAGCCAAAAAGTGTGTAAAGTCTTGAATTTGAGAAATACAAGTTTCCTTTTTTCACTTCCTTCTTCCTATTAGCGTTGTCCTCTTAAAAGCCTTAGCTAATCCAAGTTAGTAAACTCATCTTTCCTCCAACAAACTGGTATCAGAGCCCCAAGGTTCTTGTGAAAAATGGCAAGTGGGATGATTCCTTTTCAAGTCCCCCAACTCAACAAGGATAACTACGACAATTGGAGTATAAGGATGAAAGCATTACTCGGGTCGCAAGATGCATGGGAGATCATAGAGAAAGGCTACAC
>NC_036241.1:1711159-1711398 GCF_002742605.1 Olea europaea var. sylvestris | reverse complement strand
AAAAGAATACTTGGTATTTGGATACAGGAGCAAGCAATCATATGTGTGGAAGAAAAAATATGTTTGTGGAGCTTGATGAATCATTAAGCGGCGACATTATCTTTGGAGATGAATCCAAGATCCCAGTGAAAGGAAAAGGTAAAATCTTGATCCGCTTAAAAAATGGTACGCATCAGTTTATCTCAAATGTCTATTATGTGCCCAATATGAAGAATAACATTTTAAGTTTGGGACAACTC
>NC_036241.1:1709641-1710622 GCF_002742605.1 Olea europaea var. sylvestris | reverse complement strand
AGAAAAGGTTTTCCAAAAGAAGCATCTACAAGAGCTAAGAAGCCGCTAGAACTTGTACACTCCGATGTTTGTGGGCCAATTAATCCAAGCTCTCTCGGTAAGAGCAATTATTTTGTTCTTTTTATTGATGATTTTAGTAGAAAGACTTGGGTCTATTTTCTCAAACAAAAATTGGAAGTTTTTGAAACTTTTAAGAAGTTTAAAGCTCTTGTTGAAAAAGAAAGTGGATATAGTATAAAAGCCTTGAGATCGGATAGAGGAGGAGAGTTCACCTCCAAAAAGTTTGAGAAATATTGTGAGGAGAATGGAATTCGTCATCCATTGACGGTTCCATACTCTACACAACAAAATGGAGTAGCCGAAAGAAAGAATAGATCCATTCTTAACATGGCCCGCTGCATGCTCAAAAGTAAGAGATTGCCCAAAGAACTTTGGGCTGAAGCTGTTAATTGCACCATGTATCTGTCTAACCGATCACCTTCTAGAAGTATGTGGAATAAGACACCACAAGAAGCATGGAGTGGAAGAAAGCGCAGCATCTCTCACTTACGAGTATTTGGGAGCATTGCATATGCTCATGTACCAGATCAAAAACGGTCCAAGTTAGATGACAAAAGTGAAAGGTATGTCTTCATCGGCTATGACTCTCGCTCTAAACGCTACAAGTTGTATAATCCAAGCAATGAGAAGATCACCATAAGTAGAGATGTCGAGTTTGATGAAGAAGGAGCTTGGGATTGGGGTGTCCAAGAAGAAGACTATGACTTCTTACCATTCTTTTATGAAGAAGAACAAAAGAATGGAGAGCAGCAAGAGATTATCAGTCCACCTCTATCACCTACTCATGGAAATGCTTCTCCATCATCTTCACAAGGAGAAAGTTCAAGCGAAAGGATACCACGGATGAGGAGCCTACAAGAGCTATATGAGGTAACCGAAAATCAAAATGATCTCACACTTTTTTGTCTTTTTGTCGATTGT
>NC_036241.1:1696685-1709261 GCF_002742605.1 Olea europaea var. sylvestris | reverse complement strand
TATGCGAAAGAAATTCTAAAGAAATTCAATATGGAGGACTGTAAGCCCGTATGCACCCCCGTCGAATGCGAAATCAAGTTGTCGAAGAATGATGAAGGTGAAAAGGTAAATCCAACACTTTTTAAGAGTCTTGTTGGAAGTCTAAGATATTTGACGTGCACAAGACCAGATATCCTTTTTGGAGTTGGGCTCATCAGTCGCTCTATGGAGACACCTACCATGACCTATATGAAAACTGCAAAGAGAATTCTTCGCTACATCAAATGTACGCTTGATTATGGCTTAGTCTATTCATCATCTAATGAGTTCAAACTTGTTGGATATAGTGACAGCGATTGGGGCGGAGATAGTGATGATAGAAAGAGTACGTCTGGGTACGTGTTTTACTTGGGCGACACAGCTTTCACTTGGAGCTCAAAGAAGCAATCGATCGTAGCACTATCTACATGTGAAGCTGAATATGTTGCAGCTACATCAAGTGTCTGCCATGCGATTTTGCTTAGAAACTTGTTGAAGACGCTTGGAGTATCACAAGAAGAGCCAATCGAAATCCATGTTGATAACAAATCGGCATTGGCATTGGCAAAGAACCCAGTATTCCATGATAGAAGTAAGCACATTGATACAAGATATCACTTCATAAGAGAAAGCATTGCAAAGAAAGAAGTGCAGCTGAAATATGTAACCTCCCAAGAGCAGATCGCCGACATTCTCACTAAGCCACTCAAGCATGATGTGTTTCGCAAGTTAAGAACTCTACTTGGAGTATCAAAATCAAGTTTAAGAGGGGATGTTGAGTAGTAAACTTGATTTTTGGAGTAAATAATATGGGCTTAAGGATTTTGCTTATAGGCCCAAATCAATTAAAAGGCCCAACATGTATAGCATTTCTAGAAGCATTATCTAGAAAAATCTATATAAATATCTACTAGAAATATCTATATAAATATCTAAGTAAGATATGTAGTTTTATAAAGAATATCTAGAGAATTCTAGAAAAATATCTTGATATGTGGTCTAGGTGTCTCTAGAAAATGTGTGGACTAAAATCTTCTTGTAAACACTATATAAAGGGGTAGTGCCCTCCATTTTGTAATAAGCCAAAAAGTGTGTAAAGTCTTGAATTTGAGAAATACAAGTTTCCTTTTTTTCACTTCCTTCTTCCTATTAGTGTTGTCCTCTTAAAAGCCTTAGCTAATCCAAGTTAGTAAACTCATCTTTCCTCCAACAGTTTCGTTCCTATCTGTCCATTGCCCAACAACTTGTGTATCTGTCTTTTAACTACCTTTAAATTAATAGTTTGGGATTCTAGAAGGGACTATCACTATTTTTTGTTATATCATAAACTAAATCTCCATCCTATAACTTAGTTTTGTTATCTTTCAAGTCATAAACCACTGACAAAAGTAGTATTAATTTCGTTGTACAATGCTAAAAGTATTAGTAAATAGGTTCTGCAAAGAGTATTTTATGGAGAAACTTTGAGCTTCGGGTGACAGTTTGTGATCCAAAACTAAAGGTCTATTCTAGGATAAACAAGATTAAAAACAGAGGTTGAAATAGACTAGGTTTGAGTAGTTTTGACTAAGAGCATGTTTTGGGTGGCTTATATTAGCTTCAAACAAGAAATCCAAGTTAATTACTTATGAAGTGTTTGATTATGCAATTGAGAGCAAGAGGTTGACTGATGTTACTGCATGCATGACATTAGAGAGCACTTAAGTGGTTGAGTAAAGCTAGAGAACAAGTTATTGTTGTTACATATGAATATCCGGTACTTCTTTTTTCCGAATGTTTTGAACTCCATAGCCTTGTTCATTCATTTACGGTTCATCACTGCAAGTACATATGTTTGGTATTCTTGTTCTCACGCTCTTCCCATTTTTGAAAAATTGGATTCAATATGAACTAGCTGTGATCTCTGTAATATTTTTGCTGAAAGCTCAAAATTCAAACAGATTGAAAACAAAATTTTAAGAGAAAATTAAAACAGATTGCTGTTGGGGAAGTATTTAATGGAGAATTTTACCCGACATTCCCTATTATGTTATTCTTTTGTAGAAAGCATTGCATGATAACTTCTTTGAACATAAAACCATACTAATTTCTAAGGTTTAGAAGCGGTCATTTGGGACAATGCGATCCTGCACACACGAAAACATTTGTTCATTCAAATTTTCAGGTTATCTATGATAAGTTATGAATGATTTCCAGGTTTTTATCTTTATCTTCTTTTTTCATAGGCCAAGACCAGTACTAATGTCACAACTCGTGTCGAAGATTGCTGAGAAGAAAATTAAGGAGGCCCATGGGGTGATTTTACTCACTACTTAGTGTGTGATTTTTTTTTTCTTTTTTGGAAAATGTATTTGATTTTTAGGTGTTTTAGAATTTTGGATCTGGAATTTGTACGGAGATTGTTAATTTTGGAGTTCAATAAATAATGATTATTGGAGTTATTTGATATAGTTATCTTCTATTATGTTTTGTGGTTGATATATGTAAATCACTGTACAAATAAAAAAAATATAAAATGACATAAGGCAACATTCAAAAAAAGTTGCAAAAAATAAGGACAAACAAATAAATAATGCTCAGAAAAACTTCGCAAAATTTGCAACGTTCAAAAACCATTGCAATACGAAAATAATGCTGCAAAAAGTTTTTCACAACGCAAAAAAACATTGTCATATCCTTCATTCTACGGCAACATCGAGATGGTAAAACATTGCGAAAGGCAATTTTTGTTTTAGTGCAAATGGGTACTTTGTGCTCCAAATTGCTAAAAATGTGTTAGTTATTTATATATTGACAATTATTTTTGGGATAAATCTATTGGTACATAATTTTGGGTCCATGCACTCACATTGGGTGGTGCCCATGTGAGAATGGGCCCACCCCATGTGAGTGTACGGACACCATTATGGATCCAAAATTATGAACCCCAAGCATGGCTCATTATTTTTAAATCTACATTTCCTACTAATGGTAGGATTCTTTCTTTAGAAGTTACGCTAAATGAAAATACGGTTGAGCCGGTAATTTGTTTTAAAAATTGGTTGCATAGTAAAAAGAAATCTATTGTGATTTGTTAATATTTGGATGAGGTAAAAGCATTGAACAATTCACAAAATGTCAATAGAAGTATTATTGTCTTTGATCTTTCTATTCGTTTTCTTTTATTAGCTGTTTGGATTGGTTTGGTTTAGAAATTGAAGTGATATGTTTTGGTTTTAAAAAATATCAAAGTAGTTTGGTTTACAAATTAGTTGCAAACCTCCCAAACCCAGTATCTACATGTTAGCGAAGACCTTATCCTGGGGCTCCTCATCGTTGATCAACGTCTTGTCATAATTGTCAACAGCCAAATCAAAACAATTATAAACTTTAGGTTCTACATCAAGAATTGGGATATCGTCAGCATTACCAAAAAGGAGCACATGCAGTGATGGCCGATCCAGCATGAGAAAACTGCGAGGCTAGTCATTTGACAGAAAACTGCACATCCATAGCTTCTAGAGGAACAAGTCAACTTCATTTAGAATGGTTCTCAAAATTTTAATACATTTGCGCTACACATACAATCTAGGATAGAGACAATACTCAAACTTCAAATGGTTGGATAATCGGTAAGGGAACAGTTCAAACAATGCCCAACGTGAGAAAAAACTAAGTTTGGGGAATGTTCAACCAGTACATGCAGAAGATAGATAAGGTGTTCCAGCAAATTGACACTAACTTTTAGAATCAGCAAGCATCCATTAAGAAACTAGAAATACAAATTGGTCAGATTGCTCAACAGCTTGCACAATGCTCACAAGAGACATTGCCAGGTAATACAATGATAAATCTTAAGGAACAGGTATGGCAATTAGAGTAGTGAAGAACGATCCATCCAAGGCCTTCGTGAAAGTTAAAGCATATATACATTCACTTCCGTTTCACCAAAAACTTTGAAAGAACTCAACAGATCAAAATATTCATGCTATAACTACGAAAGATGAAGAAAAATCACTAGAAATTAATGTAAAGAGATCAGAAAGAGAAAAGGACTAGAAAGTGATAGATGAAGTTGCAATGCTAGAAAAATCTACAACAACCTCAATTGAAGATAAAGAAAGTGCAGAAACATCTACTACTAAAGCACCAAGTCTAGCGCACATGCCTCCCATTTCTGTTCCTCAAAGGCTCATGAAGAACAAAAAAGATACAAATTATGAAAATTTCCTCAATATTCTCAAGAAGCTCCATATCAATATTCTGTTCATTGATATAATATTAAAAATTCTAAGCTATGAATTTTTTTTTTTTTTTTTGAAAGAGATGTTAACAAAGAAAAGAAACCTTCTATAGTTTGAAACTGTGGCCTTAAATAAGGAAAGTAGTGCAAGAGTTCAGAACAAACTACCTCCAATTTTGAAAGACCCAGGAAGTTTTATTTTACCAATTTAAATTGGAAATTTCTATTCTATTAATACATTGTGGGACACAGGTGCTAGTATAAATCTATTGTCATATTATATTTATATGAAACTGTGGCTAGGTAAAGCCAAATCAACATCAATAACGCTATAACTAGCTGATAGAACAATCGCAAGGCCACGTTATAAAGTTGAGGATGTACTCGTAAAAGCCGAAAATTTCATATTTTCGATGGATTTCCTTGTGTTGTACATACCAGAAGATCAAAACATTCCAGTTATATTAGGTCGGCCATTCTTAGCAATGGGACAAACCTTGATTGACATGGAGAAGGGTGAGCTAATATTGAGGGTGGACGACAAGCAAATGATATTCAATATTTACACCCAATATGAGCTACCTCCTAACACCAAAGGTTGATTTATGTAGAGTTGATGAAGAAGAGCCACCTGATCAACGAGGTTTCTAGGAAAGAAAATCAAATTTTGGTGGACTACTTGGTAGGGGATAAAAATGGAAATATCAAAATATGAAAAGTAAAGAAAGGGTGCATAAACGAGATTTACACAAAGTGCAAGGATGGCATAATTTGGTTCGAGTCAACATAATCAATCATGGAAACAAGTCATGGTAATGACTTTAAAGAAACACTCCTTGGAATGCAACCCAAGCTCTATCATTTTCTTTATTATTACTACTTAGTTTTTTAGTTTTATGATTGTTCATTTTACTTTCATAACACTCTCGTCGTGTTGTTGTAGGAAGATTCTCGATTGTGTGCCAACGATGTGATTATCCAGCCAACTAAGACCAATCTCACCAAGGCGATGGCGATGACACCTACTGATAATTTCAGTGAAGTCATACCCTTCATTAGGATTTATTTTCACATTTGGGACAATGTATATTTTAAGTTTCGGAGGTGAATCATTTAGACTGATTGCTATCGTCTTTTGTTTAGTGGTTACGTTTGTGTTATTATGTGATGTTTTTAATTTCGTGTGGATTTGTTAAAAAAAAATAAAAATACATGCTTGTGTGAGTCCGATGGTTTTATTAGCTATGATGAATATATTTAAGTGCATCTATAAGTTTGTGGACTGTGGAAGATTTATATGCTTGACTTGGGTTTTTACCTATCTATGTGAAATAGTGTAATAATTATGCACGAGTATTAAGTTTCGCACTGTACAGGAACATGAGGGTTAATATGCATAGGATAGATGGATGACTTAGGTGCTTGACCTTTTACCTCGTGATTTTTCACCACCCCCTTTGACCATATATTTAATAATTTGGGGGCATTCTTATCGGTGAAAAAAATAATTTAAGATTGTGCTGATTCCATGCATGTTAAAAGATTGTTTGGAATGTCTTCAACTTTATGGTATAAGCTTGGTGATGACCAAATGCTAGAGATCTAATCCCTTTAAATTTCGCTTCATTTTATAGAAAAGAAGCATTATACTTGTTTAGTTACGCCTCATGCTTGCACTTTTTTTATTCGAATTATTAAGTCTGTTGAAACTTGGTATCCTTTGGTAGGCAAAAACTAGGAGGTTACTGACCTCGCACTCGCTACAGGGGTCAAGAAGAGAAAAAAATGGTGAGGTAATAACTCTAAAAAAAAAGAGAGAGAAAAAAATAGTATTGGTATAAAAGTGTGCAAAAAAATTGATCTTGGGGGCTTCGATAATTAGTGGGTTTAAATCACTTAGTATGAACTAGACTGTTGAAACATTAATTAAGGAGAATCATTACACAAATAAATTGTTGACATCACAAGTTGAACTAAATCAAATTGGAGAGGTGTGAGACATTGATAAGTAAGACTAAACCTTAGAATTACACCATGGTGAGAGAATATAAGAAACAAGTTTGGGGTGTGTGAATCTCACATTTGAAGAAAGGAAATGATTGACCACTAAGGGTTGGGTAGTGAATCAACTTGTGAATGTATGGCGTTACACTTGACTTTACACACACACAACTGTTTTGCATCGAATAAGTGAAAGGTAAGCTCTTGTATTGCGATCTAGAAATCGTTCTTGAATGTGACACAATGTTCTCAATGCTGAGCCAGAAGGCGAGCCATTTGACTGAATTGTTGTTTTTGTCTTTAGTTAGTTTTCTTTTTCTTGTTTTGCTCGATGACTAGCAAGCAATTATGTTTGGGGGTATTTGACAAGTGTGTTTTACTCATGAGTTTAAGCCAATTTTAACTTTATATTGTAAGCTAGTTTTTACGAGTATTGAACGCTTTTAATGTGTTTGTTAATGTTGTTTTATAGGATTATCGAGATGGTGAAAGGCAGGAAAAAAAGAACATCAATTGAAGATAGTGACATGGATTGAAAAGAAACTGTGGATAAAAGGGCAAAAGAGGTAAAGTAGAATCTTTGGATGAGTAGCGCCTCAATGCCTAAACAATGGCGCAACAACAAAGGAAGAAATAGAGTGTGGGCGACACCGCAGTGCTTAACAATAATGACCCGCGACACCAATGGTAACTAAAAGATAGCACTGTGCGCTATAGCACTACCCCCACAAAACCTCGACACTACGGCGCCGCATCTTAGGCATTGCCTGCAGACATAACTAGGGCGTGATTTTGGCCCCTTTTTGAGTCCAGATGAAAATTCTACTTTCTATACCCAGCAAGGCATCTATAAATACAAAATTTTCACACTTTTGAAGAAGATACACACGTTCAGAGGCTAGAAAAACAATTGGAGAACCAGAGGAGGAATTCGGGGAGAAAAGCATCGAGAAATTCATTGCGTGGAGCATTGATTGGAAGAGGAATTCTAAGACAATTTATTGTTTTTCCTCTGTCATTATGAATAGCTAAATCTATTATTAGGGCGATAATGTAGGGATCCTTTATATTTTTTATTAAAATTCTTGGTTTTTATTGTTCCATGTGTTGATTTTACTATGGATTGAATGTATTAAATTACTTGATCACTAATTTGATGATCTCTTGAATTCTTTACAAATAGATATATGAGTTTAGGATTCAGACAATGTAGTAAAATCAAGTAAATTGGTATAAAGAGTAGATATACCTATACTAATTATTGCGGTTATAATTGAATTCTTAGGACAAAGAACTCGTATAACTAAACTAGATTTGTATAAAGATATGGAATTTAATTAGTTAAACAAGTTCAATGAGAACTCGAGAGGGGTAAATTAAATGCAATAGGAGAATTCGATCGAATGCTATAGTAGATGTGAATCTTAATTTAAGATGTAAAGGTGACCAATAAGCGAAGTTGTTATGCTCTAACATCCGTCATTATTTTATTTCTAAACCAATCATGTATGCATTCACTTATTTTCTCATATTTAGATTAAAACAAAAATCCTATAAGTTTTTATTTCATCAAATAGTGGTTAAAGAAAAATTGAATTAAGTGGTAGAGTATAGTCCTCGTGAGATTAACAATCCTGACTTTTAGGTCCACTTACTACTTGTTACGATCTGTACATTTGCGGAAACAAAATTGACAACAATGTGCAAAAATATCTATTAAACAAAGTATACCCATCACTACCTTAACAAGCAAAATGGCATTGGAAGAGTTGTATCTGGTTAATAAATTTCATAGGCAAGAACAAAGTTAGTTCTACAAAATTCTGTAATGGACCAAGTGATATGTTTATTTAGGGTTTCCATGAGTTTATTCTTTGGGTGCAATATCTCCAGTGAAGTATCTGCATTACAAGAATGCTTATTTTTTCTTTGTGCCACGATGAAGTGCGTTTGGAGGTTTCCATATGCTAGATATTGAGATAGTGAAATCCGGATAAGTTGTGATTATACGTGTATTATGGCAAAGATGCTTGAAGTTAGGATTCATAGGAATTTTGGGCATATATTATTGTGTGAATATATAAGCTTTATGGGATCTTGATAAATCATGGTGTAGAAGGAAAACTATCGATCTTCCAAAACTGCAATATGACGAGTAAATCAAATTGGATTATGGTTTTGGAGCATTATTGCTATGTGATGAAGAGGGTTGCAGAACGAAATTTGGAATATGAGATTGGGGATAAAATTGTAAAAAGATATTTTGAGCATTTAAAATGTGTATGTGCTTTAATGGTGTTATACTGGTGTTTGGGTGGAGTGATTCACTGTTTAAATTAGGATTAAAGTGGAGTGATTAATGCGCCGATTGGCGATTAGATTAATGATTGAACTGATTTTGACATACTACAATTTTTCGGTATTTTGAGAAGGAGGGTAGGGTAGGGTAGGGTGGGGTGGGGTGAAAATTAAAGTTTTAAAGATTCAGCATTTTAGGTGGCACATATAAAAAAAAATGAATTTAATTTGTAAAAAATAAAAAGTTTTTGGTACTGAACTTACAATTATTTCTTTTTAGTTTTGGAATTCTTTTATGCTTTTTTGATGACAAATCTGACGGATTTTGATGGCAATGGCGATTTTTCGCACAAAAGGTTTCAAACATGGGGATTTTGTGATTTTCAATAGGTTAGGGGTATATTGTACATAGAAACGTTTTTAGGGGGGTTTTCTGCTATTATACCCTTTTTACGTATAAGTAAATTTTTATAGGGATAATTGCAGCAGAATCTTTAAACCTTTGAAATATTAATAGACTTTTTTCAAACCTTTAATTTGTTGCATCGTCACTCCTAACCTTTCAAGACGTTGCATATGAGGCCCTTTCAGACAATTTTCATCCAAAATTCCATTAGTTGACTAGAAAAATGAGTTTGACTACATTTTAACAATTTTTAAAGGGGCAAAACGATAACTTTACATTAAAAAAAAAAGGTATAATATTTGTCTTCTTCCTAACCCACTCCAAATCCACCCCCATCCTACAAAGATGCTGGATGAGAACCTCCAAGCTAAAGGCTGCGACAGTGGAGGTGACGGTGATGCCACCACTGACGCGTCCTCTATGGTTCTTGGAATGTAGACACATATTTAGCTTCAATCCAAGAGCCATCTTCCCAAAGGAATCATTGTCACCTTCTTCATTACCCACCATTTTTTAGGGCAAAATACTCATCAAAACACTAGTTATACAGCTAATTCAAACTCCAATTGTTAAAAAATTGATGAATACCTATTCTTTTTCTTTCATTTTCAACATCCTACTGGGAAAAACACACAGGTCTCAACATGTGATTCATCTGATGAGCCCCTTTATGTATATGGATATAAATTAAAACAAATAACCAAATCTTTATCATGGAAGCTTGATCTTGAATCGAAATGAAGTGAAGTTATCGAAATTTTTTAATAGCACGATGGGTTTTTGGTACTTGGGACATAAAGACACGTATTTAGCTTCAATCCAAATGCCATCTTCGCTTTACTCCATTTGGTCACATCAACCATTTTTGCAGCTTTCACCACCTAAACCACAGTTCAAGAAGCACCATTTTTTAATTTTTAGTTTCTCTCTGTTCTTGGTTTGTGGGATGGGGGTAGATTTGCGTTGGGTTAGGGAAGAAGACAAATATTATTCTTTCCTTTTTTATTTTTATTTGAATATAAAGTTACCATTTTGCCCCTTTAAAATTGTTAAAATGTGGTCAAAATCATTTTTCTGGTCAACTGGTGGAATTTTGGAAGAAAACCATCCAAAAGGGCCTCAAATGTAACATTTGGAAAGGTTAGGGGTGCGGCTGTATCAAAGGTATGGGAAAGGCTGCTAATATTTCAAAGGTTTGAGGCTTCTGCTGTAATTATCCCATTTTTATAATCTATGGTGAATTTTTGCCTTACTAGTAATATTTACTTTATAAACAAAACTATCCACAAAATTGATCTTTTATCTTATAAGTAATTTTTTATTTACAAGTAAATATTTTATTATAATGTAATATTTTTGTAAACAATTTTTTTTTTTTTTAAATATGATTTTACAAAATTTTCATATAGTCGAAACTTTGACAATCAGTAAATTTTTCTCCATAGTTTTATATGCGTTTTGTCTTTTTAATTTCTTTGAACAATAATGACATGGGCATATTATAGGGAATTGACGTCAATTCCCAATGGTGGTATCATCAAGTGTTCGAAGCACAAAAAATATATGTCATGTGACTCATGTAAATTGGAGAAAATTGTTAGCAGCCTTAATTTTCACTTGTGACGAGTACAAGTCTATAATTTGGACCACACATAACTTTGGAAGGAATATCATCCCGATCAAATTTGGACAACCCAATCAAATCAGGAAATATTATTCAAAAGGTGGAGCAAATACGGCAACTGCTCAGACTCATATGGACAATGTCTTTCATTTTAGTATGGGAGGGCACGTTTCAGGCATATTAGAGGGAGATTGAACAAGAGAATAATTGTGTGAGTCATATAATTATTGTTTGACATTCTATCGATATGATTAAAAGAAGAGAAAATGTTTTTGATAAGTACACTTATTGAGTGCTAGATTAGTATATAAATTCTTGTAAATCATTCTCGTTTATATTGATTTCCTGTGTTTTCGTTATATTAAGATAACCCTGAACTTGAAGAGAGAAGGCAAGAAAATGATAAATTGAGGAAGTGGAATTTACCTTTGAAGAAAGAAGCAATAGTTGAGGATGAAGCGGAAGTGGAAGTGCAATGACAAGGAAAGAAGCATGAACAAAACGGACCAAAACATTGACAGGGAGTCGTCCTGAGTAAATTTGATCAAAACATAGACAAACTTGATAGACGAAGTTGAATTGGAAAAACTATGATGTTATCATGAGTCCTGACGCTTATAAAACATTTTCTGCTTAGTTTTTTAGCTAATTGTCTGTTGTAGCTTACAAAAATTACTTTTAATAGATTCTTCAAATAAAGTTATTGTTAAGAATTTCATTACTCTTTATTGATTACTACTTTATTATTTGTTGCAATTTTGCAAAATTCCAATTATCCAACTGAACTATTACAAAATGAGTTAAACTTACGTAAACATACATGCCAAAGGTGTAATTCGTACTCTAATTTTTCGTTTGAAACAAAATCAATATTATCTCAATTCTTTTCCAGATCCCATATATAATTATTTTGAAAATAATTTGGATTGATTTAATTAATTGAATTCTTATCCTAGCCTTACAGTTAGTTTTGTCATAAGATTTCAATAATTGGAGATGTGGAGCTTTGATTACAATAACATATTTAGAGAAATTAAAAACTAATCATATAATTCATCAGGATTACAAGAATATTATGACATTTGGATTTGGAAAATTTTCCAGTTTTCCCAAAATCTCTAGAGTGTTACTATAATAAATAGGATTGCCGTAATTACTTTATAGCCATTGAAAAAAATACTATAAAAAGGTGCAAATAGGCACTGACCATAAACACAAAGAAAAAACTTAATTTGAAATATAAAATAATGTCTCTTTATCCATCTTGTACGAGTGGATCCTGCATTGACCCTAAGTGCTGTAGTGGAGGTGAGTTCATGTCCGATTTATTCATGTATATTAATATAAATTCAAGTGTAATACAATTTATATATGATGCTAGGACTTCTATATAATTCAACATACTTCTTTCGAATACTAAGCATATTTTTTGCTTTATAATTTAGTATAGTTCATTTTAAATTTGTTATAATATTTCTACACAGGGAAAAAATTCATGTGGCCTAAGACACTTGGTATGGATGGAGAACAAGCCAAGAGAATCATTGAGAAAGACAATCCATTGGTAACTGCTGTGATTGTTCATAGACGCAAGCAGCCGATAACTCATGATTTCTGTTGTAACCGAGTCTGGGTTTTCGTAGATAAGTATGGAAAAGTTGCATTTTATGTACCAAAGATTGGCTAGAAGATATAGATAGTAAATTATCTCAATTAAAAAAAATAGTAAAATAGACTATGGAATAAAGATGTTTCCTTCCTTTTGGTTAATCAAATTAAGTCCTTGTTTGGTGGAGATTAAAATTAGGATTAGTAAATTTTGAATGATGTTGAAGAAATGTATACTTGAATCCATAAAATATGAGGTTAAAATTAATTGTTAATTTTGACTTAAATTAAAATCTAGATTTTAATCGTTATCAAATGGGGCTAAAATTGTTGGATACATATTGCATTTCCACACTGGGTCATTCTAAAATTTTAATTATGTTGTGTCATATTATCTAA
>NC_036241.1:1676640-1696425 GCF_002742605.1 Olea europaea var. sylvestris | reverse complement strand
ATATATATATATATATATATATGTGTGTGTGTGTGTGTGTGTGTGTGTGTGTATTTCGACATTTACAAAGATAATAATTGATTTACGTATGTATGACTTTAGCAAATAATTCACTTTACGTGAAACAAACAAAATTATTCTTATTACATGTTCTGTGGTGAAAACATTAAAAAATATATATAAATAAAGAAGGTCTACATTGGAGCAATTAAGTTCAAATGAAACAAAAATAAAATAAAAAGGATATACTTCTATGGTACCTTCATCTTCATTTTTAGCCTTGTTGAATATATAATGTGTTTCAATGAAGCAAGAGATACGTTAGGTATTACTTTTTTTTATTAATGTTTTCCATTATGGGGAATTTGTTATTTTAAAGTTGACATAGGGAAATCTATTTAAGAAAATAATAATAAAATCAAACTAGAGTTTTAAGTATATTAGATTTAGAATAAGGAGAGAAATTGAAGATATCCAACAAGATTACGATTGGAGGTAGAATTTGATTAAAATTAGATCTCAGTAATTATATGTGTGAATGTTGATTTACTGTTGTGGGAATGTTGATTTACTGTTTTTTAACTCCTAGTTGGATAAAAGCGATTAAATGCAATTCAATTAAGTTCCTAATTACTTTAAAATATACTAAATTGATATACTAATGCACAACTAGTTAAAACTAGAGTTTTTATGTATGAATGCAGAATGTAGTTATCATATTTAATCTCGTTTCTTAAGGTTATTTTCTAAGTACTCTTTTGAATTCTTTTAATCAATCAAATTACTTCTCTTGCATTCAAATTAATCCTCTTGCTAAGTTAATTGACCACATCTCTTTGTAAATCCAAGTAAGACATAACTAGCTAGATGCATTCAAGCTCGTAAGAATTCAGTTAGTGACTATGACTACCACAAATCATATCTCTACCATTTTGTCTAATCTATTTTTTATGTAGCACCTCTTGGTTCATTATAAATTTACAATTCGAAGTAATATAATTGGTCAACTATTTCATAGCATTAAGAACTATAAATAACATAAACACATGAAAAACCTAGCTACAAGAATCTGAAAAATGAAATGGAAGGGTCATACACTAGTTGCATCACTTGTCGCCAACTATGAATTCAGTTACACATTATGTTGAAATGACAATAGAATAAAAGAATTGAGTGTATCA
The DNA here is from genome assembly GCF_002742605.1 of Olea europaea var. sylvestris. Lineage (NCBI taxonomy): Eukaryota > Viridiplantae > Streptophyta > Magnoliopsida > Lamiales > Oleaceae > Olea > Olea europaea. The sequence goes on along the minus strand of NC_036241.1, from coordinate 1,695,244 downwards.
CAGAAATTAAATAAAGAGGACGAAAAGTTGACAATTTTACACCAAAAATCTCAATTTTGAAGTCCTAATCTTGAAACCCTAGCTTCTTTTTTTCATTTTTCATTTTTTTTCTCCTTCCTTTATTAGGTCTAAAATCGAGCTCCAAATTTTATCCAATGTAGACGTTGAGTTCAAGTAGGAAAAGGAAAATAATCTAGGCTCGTCAGAACCATGCAATCAGACTGTTCTCCATGCTTCTTCCTTTTACATTCGACATCTAGTTGATGTTCGAAGATTAGTAGTTGAGATAGAGTTTGATTTAAATAATATTTGACTAATGTTTTTTTAGATAGGATTTTATCAACTTAAGGTTGTTCTTTACTACAATTTGTTTTAGGCTTCAGTTATTTGCTTTGTAGATAGAAAGTATAGTGTTTATTTGCATTCAGATAATTGGTGAGATTTAAATTACAGATCTTCCTCCTAAAATCTTCCTCTCATCTCACTATTTCTCCCATTCAATTCTCTTTAATTTTCCTTGTGTGATGCATCCGACGTCAGAACCCACTATTTCCTCTAATTAAATTGTTCATAATACGTTAAAAAACTTGCAAATTTCTTAAATACACTGTTCATAACGTTGCCGTTCATGAATTAGTGTTAAAAATTTATTAATATTTTCCAGTAAGGGGAATATGTTATTACAAGTTAAATAATGGAGGTCGTTCGAATGTTTTAGACGTGGCACCTTGTACTCGAAAGTTGTAGTGTTAACCAATTCACTATTCAGGTTTATGATTTGTCCTTATTACAGAAATAATTAAAGGTGACATTAGTACACTTGGAGGGTATTGAACGGACCATGTGTCGAATTTAATTCTATAGCATGACTGTAATAGAATTAAATTTCACTTGACCGCTGTGTATTTCATTTGAATCCTTTGACAAGATTATGTATATATTTTCACGATTTTAATTGTTCTTTAATTCACCAATGGGTGAGATCAATTTGATTGGTCAAATATCTCGATGAATTGGGAACTTGAGAATGAGTGGAGTAGAGAACATAAATTCGTGTCCGAAACCGTCACCCTAAAAATGGGTAGAGTGACTACTTAAATATTTTCTGTTGAATGATTAAAATCTGAGCTCAATGTTTAGTGACGGCTAAACTTCGACATCTATGATTTGTTCATAGGACCTTTGAAGAAAATGAAACAGAAGTTAGTGAGAATAATTAGAGGGGCAAAACAGTCATTTATGCTCGTACCTAATTATCAGATCTCGAACGGGGATAAAATATATGTACGACAGGTCAAAGGAAAGTATTACAGATTTATTGATTTCTGTGATCTTATATATTCCGAGAGTTCAGTCTTTTAGCTTTAGTGGAAAAAGCAAGGACTAATAATTAGATTGGGTGGTCTAGGGTCAACTAGACAGGATCTAATTATTGGAACTTGGAAAATAAATGTCCGATTAGGTCTGTGGTAGCTCCGTAAAGTATTGGAACTTAATTACAGTAATTATAATAGTTTTGAGCTTAATTGTAATTACAATAAATTTTTGTACTTGGTTGTAATTATTATGAAAGTTATAAACTTAATTGTAATTGTAATTGTAATTAGAGTTCTAGTACTACCCATGCAATTATATGTAAACTATTATAATTGGACATAAATTAGAATTCCCACTTGAGTTTTAATTAGAACTCTTGTTTGAATGTGGAATTATGTTTGTACTAGAATTCTATCATCTTTTTCTCTATAAATAGAGACTAGATGGATAGAAAAATACTACAACATTCATAATTCCATAAGATTCAAATTTGTGGAGAGAAAGAGAGAGAAAATATATTATTTTCTTGTTGTCCAAAATTCAAGAATTAGTTTCTTGATTAATTGAAAAAAGGTGCCGACACGCCGGTGTAATATTTGTATTGGAGAATATCATAGAAGACTTGAATGTTTGAAGCACCAAGATTCTTGCAATTAAAGGAGACAAAAGTTCACGGATCAGAGTTATTTCAAAATTGATCATTGAACTTAGGTAAAAATTTGAATCCTTTAATTTTATTATAACATACACGTGAACATCTAGACGATCTTGCTTATTAAATTAAAGAAAATTTAAATTTCTAATTAATTTCGATTCCACATTCCAACAACTGGTATCAGAGCAATCTAGATCGTTCACGTGCCTGTTATTTTTGAATCTTGATTGCATGTTCTAGTCGAGTGACGTCTAAGAAAATCTTATATGTTGATTGAATGATTGGATTATTTTAAACTGTGAACCAATTATTTGTGGTCAGTCTTTGATGTAATTTGTTATTTCGAGTCTGTAACAAAATAGGTGGATTACGACTCTATCATCTTGATTTAATTTTCTGTACAAATAGATGCAAAATTTGTGAGCCTATGGAACATAGAAATTTATATAATTCTTGTAATTTTTGGATCTTGTAAGTTGATTGGAAATTGAAGAAGAAGACTTGAAGACGGAGGACAAAGAATTCAAAGATTTTCATTTAAAATAAAATAAAATTAATGCAGACAGATTTAACTGTCTGTCGGGTAGACAACAACTGTCTGTCTGCTGAAGTAGACAGTTTTTTAGTTTGTGCAGTAATTTTTTTAGTGCATATATATATATATATATATATATTGTTATTTTTATCGCTTTATGAATGCTTTAAATTACTGTTTGAAATATTGTCATTCTTGACATCATGACATATAGATTTATTCATGACATTGCTCGTGATACGATGAATAGGATGCATATCATTTAACACGAATTTTTCTTTGATTAATTTAATTTAAATTAAATATTTCTGAATAGAAAAATCGTAATAATTAAACTGTATATTAATTTAATTAATATTATGGTCAGTAATTGTTTCAATTAAAATTCATTATTTTAAAATATTGAGTGGGAGAGGACGTTTATTTAAATAAAAATCTACGGTCTCCTTTGGTCAATCCATAAGCAAAGTAACGCGCTTGCCTCCTGCCAGTAATGCAACGGACTCCCTATAGGAGGGTCACGTGGTTCAAGTTGCTTGATTGGATTTCTTTATCATAAAATCGTCTAAATAGAATATAATTTATGATCATCCTATAGATGAGGAAATTATTTTCAAGTGTTTGGAGATTCAGACAAAGGTTGTAGACTCAAATCGAAATTATCTATGAACCTCCCATAGAGGCTCTCGTCTATATTTTTGGTGACCAAATATAATGATGCTAGACTTAATATAGACATTTGTAATCAAATATATTTTGTTTAAGTGGGAGGGTCTCAGCTTGACTAGTAGATACATTGACCTTTCTTAGAGAGAGGCATGTTGGATCATAGGGATCAAGTTATCATTGCATTATTGTAGTTAGATGGATCCACACATGCATTCATGTATCATATGCTAAATTGTCATTCGCTGCTCAATTTTAATATGCAATAAATTGTTATTTTTCAACAAAATGTCTCTCAGCACTTTTTCCATTATTCTAAAACAAAACCAACTTGTCAGGGATAATTATGTGGATTGGAAATGTAATTTGATGTTTGTGCTTATTGTCGAAAAACTTGATTTTGTGCTCGAAGAAGAATGTCCCGAGAAACCTACTAAGACTACAGGCAAGTCCAAGAGGGCTGCTTATGATAAGTGGATCGCTACTAACAAGATGGCTCACTGTTACATTTTGGCATCCAGGTCAAATGTGTTACAGCAAAAGCTTAAAAGTCAGGAAATCTCTTATAACATACTAGAAAACCTGAATGGCATGTTTGGACATCAAAGTAGGAGGGCTCGCTTTGAGGCCATTCGTACCTTACAGAACATCCGCATGAAACCTGGAATGCCTGTGAAGGATCATATGTTGACTATGATTGCACACTTCAATGTGGCAGAGAATCGAGGTGTAACTATTGATCAGGAAACTCAAGTTGATATGGTATTAAATTCTTTATCTAATATGTTTTCACAGTTTACTGTGGACTATTACTTGCACAAGATGAATATGCCATTAACTGAGTTGATGAATGAGTTGCAAAAATGTGGAAAGTGGTCTCAAGGGTAAGGGTGGTCATGCTCATACGGCAATTGCTAGGTCCTCTAGCTCCAAGCCGAAAGGCAGAATTGGAATAAAGAGGAAGAGATTTAACAAGAAGTCAGGAAGCAACAAAAAGTCCAAATCAAATGGAACATCAAAAGGCAAGTGTTTCCACTGTGGTCGCAAAGGACACTGGAAGAAAGACTGCCCGATGCACTAGCTAAAAAGCTGGGTGTTGGTGATTTTTTTCCTGAGTCATGTTTGGTGGTTGATTCTACAAATTCCTGGGTTATAGATTCTGGAGCCACTAATCATATATGCATATCTATACAGGTGCTTCAGGAGATTAGAAGACTCATTGAAGGCCAGTTTAAAATTACTGTCGACCTAGGAGCTATAGTTTCAGCAAGAGCAGTAGGAGTAGTTTACTTTTATTTCAATAGTGGTAGGATTTTAATTCTTAAAGACTATTATTATATCCCGCGGATGAAGTGGGATTGGATTTCTGTTTCGTGTTTAATATGACAAGGTTATTTTGTAAACTCTGCACATGATGCGCTTTATATTTTAAAGAATAAGGCTCATATTTGTGCTGGATATTTGGTGAATGGTCTTTATATTTAAAATTGTACCACAAATGAAATAAATGTTACTTCTGCAAACCATGAGTGAATGTCTAACCATACTAGTGATACTTATTTATGACATCTTAGACTTGGACATATTAACCTTAACAGGATACAAAGATTGGCTAGAGATGGTCCACTTAACACACTTAAGGTCGAACCATTGCCAGTTTGTGATTCTTGTTTGGAAGGTAAAATGACTAAGAGATCCTTTATAGCAAAAGGACTTAGAACCAAAGAAGTATTAGAACTAGTTCATTTTGATGTATTTGGACCCATGAATACACCTGCGAGAGGGGGTTATGTGTATTTTATCACTTTTATCGATGATTACTCTAGATTCGAGTACATCTACTTAATGACTCGAAAGGTAGATGCTTTTGAAAAATTCGAAAAGTATCAGGCTGAGGTAGAGAAACATTTGGGGTAAGAGTATTAAAACAATTTGATCAGATCGAGGTGGTGAATATCTTTAAGGAGAATTCAGGGACTACTTGACAAAAAATGGTATTGTTTCTCAACTGAGTACGCCACAACAGAATGGCATTTCAGAAAGGAGAAATAGGTCATTGTTAGACATGGTTAGATCAATGATGAGTTTCACAACTCTACCTACCTCATTTTGGAGATATGTATTGGAAACAGCAGCATATGTTCTTAACTTAGTTCCTTCTAAGTTGGTTCCCAAGACTTCCCTGGAATTATAAAATGGGCGCAAGCCTAGCTTACATCATATTCGAATTTGGGGATGTCCAACTCATGTACTGAAAGGGAAGACAGAGAAGTTGGAGTCTAGATCAGAGATATGCCTATTTGTGGGGTACCCTAAAGGTACTAGGGGATATTATTTTTATAGTCCTCTAGATAGGAAAGTCTTTGTTAGCACAAATGCCACTTTCCTAGAGGATAAGTATATTAATGAACGTCAGTCCAAAAGCAATGTCGTGTTGGAAGAGATGAGTGGGAGCAATTCTACCTCATCGATTCCTGAAACACAATCTCATGACAGACAACCCTTGGTGTCAGATATATCTAACAATGTGTTTTGAGTGGGAGAGATGAGTCATCCAATCCCATGGATCAAGTAAACGTTGAAGGTAATGAGGAGATAATAGAGCCACCTACTGGTGATACCAACATTGCTACAAACGTTACAATTCCAAACAATGCCACGATCTAGGATCCACCGCCCCTTAGACAAAGTCAGAGGGTTATTAGACCATCTTCTAGGTACTTGTTAGTTGGAGAGTCCAATCTGGCGATCTTCACAACACAAATTGATGACCCGACTTCATATAAGGAGGCCATGAATGATGTGGATGCAGATTTATGGCAACAAACTATGAATACTGAAATGGAATCTATGCATTCCAATCAGGTTTGGGAGCTTGTAGATGTACCAGAAAGGATAAAACCCATCGGGTGCAAGTGGGTCTATAAGAGAAAGAGAGGAGCAGATGGAAAAGTGTAAACTTTCAAAACAAGGCTAGTGGCTAAGAGTTTTACCTAACAAGAAGGCATCGATTACAAGGGGACCTTTTCGCCTGTGGCTATGCTTAAGTCTATCCAGATTCTTTTATCCATTGTAGCTCATTTTGATTATGAGTTGAGGAATGTATCTATATGGCGCAACTAGACGGATTCATAGAACCTGGTCATGGACCATTTATGGATTGAAGTAAGCATCAAGATCTTGGAACAAGAGATTCGACGAAGTGATTAAGACATATGGTTTTGATCAGAACTTTGACGAACCCTGTGTCTATAAGAAGTATAGGAGAAAATTGTAATTTTTCTCGTGCTATATGTGGATGATATTCTACTCATTAGAAATGATGTTGGAACATTATCGTCTATGAAAGCGTGGTTGGCCCAACAGTTTCATCTGAAGGACTTAGGAGAAGCTAGCTATGTTCTAGATATTCAGATCTTAAGAGATCGAAAGAACAAGCAAATAGCTCTATCCTAAGCTTCATACATTGATAAAATACTTGTTACATTTGCCATGGAAGATTCCAAGAAAGGTAATTTACCTTTCAGTCATGGAATCCAACTCTCTAAGGATTAGTCCCCTAAGACTCCAGAAGAGGTAGAACGCATGAGTAGGATACCTTATGCATGGGCAGTTGGTAGTCTCATGTATGCTATGTTGTGCACTAGACCTAACATTTGTTATGCTGTTGGTATGGTGGGTCGATATCAATCTAACCCTGGACCGGAACACTGGGTGGCTGTAAAGCATATTGTGAAGTACCTTCGAAGGACAAGGAATTACATGCTAGTTTACTCATCACTAGATCTTGTTCCAGTGGATTATACAGATTCAGACTTCCAGGCTGATAAGTACTCTTGCAAGTCTACATCAGGATCACTGTTTACTTTTGGTGGTGGGGCCATTATTTGGAGAAGTATCAAACAATCATTACTGCTGATTCCACCATGGAGGCTGAGTATGTGGCAGCTTGTGAAGCCGCTAAGGAAGCGGTGTGGCTAAAAAAAATCCTAATGGATATCGAGGTGGTGCCTGCATTTGCACAGCCCCTGACACTGTAATGTGATAACAGTGGGGCTGTGGCAAATGCTAAAGAACCAAGGAGTCATCAAAGGGGTAAACATATTGAACGGAAATATCATCTCTTGAGAGAGATAGTTAATATAGGAGATGTGACTGTCTGTAAAATTGCTACTGAGGATAACCTCACGGATCCATTTACAAAGAGTCTATCGGCTACGATTTTTAATGGATACGTGCAAGGCATGGGGTTACAGGACATGACACATATACTCTAGGGCAAGTGGGAGATTTATTGGGTTGTGTGCTTATATAGTATAGTTTTGCTGATGTAAAAATAACAATAATAATTTTTAATGTTGAATAAAATTATGTTTACTTTATTTATTGTATTATTTATTGAACATGCAAGTTAGAGTGTTTGTGATCACTTGTGTTAATGTAAGTTGGGTACTTGTGTTGAGAAGTACAATGTGACACAACTTACATTTTGATCATAAATAATTTGTTCACAATCGGAAGGTTGTAGTGTTTACCGATTCACTATTCAAGTTTGTGATTTATCCTCATCATAGAAATAGTTAAAGGTGACATTAGTATACTTGGAGTGTATTGAACGGATCACGTGTTGAACTTAATTCTATAGCATGATCGTGCGGAGAATTAAATTCCACTTGACCGCGGTGTATTTCATCTGAATCTTATGACATGATTATGTATATCGTTTCGCGATTTTAATTGTTCTTTGATTCATCAATAGGTGAGATCAATTTGATTGGTCAAATATCTCGATGAGTTGGGAACTTGAGAATGAGCGGAGTAGCCCTGAAAAATGGGTAGAGTGACTACTTAAGTATTTTCTATTGAACGGTTAAAATCTAAGCTCAGTATTTAGCAATAACTAAACTTCGACATCTGTGATTTCTTCACAGGACCGTTGAAGAAAATGAAATTTAAGTTCGTGAGAATAATTAGAGGGGCAAAACGATCATTTATGCTTGTACCTAATTATCGGATATCTGATGGGAATAAAATACATATACGGCAGGTCAGAGGAAAGTATTATAGATTTATTGACTTCCGTGATTTTATATATTCTGAGAGTGCCTTTACTGGAAAAAGCAAGGACTAATAATTAGTTTGGGTGATCTAGGGTTGACTAGACAGGATCTAATTATTAGATATTGGAAAATATATGTCTGATCAGGTCCCTGTGGTAGCTCCATAAAGTATTGGAACTTAATTACGGTAATTATAATAGTTTTGGACTTAATTGCAATTACAATAAAGTTTTGTAATTGTAATTGTAATTAAAGTTCTAGGACTACACATGCAATTATATGTAAACTAATTAGAATTGGACTTAAATTAGAACTCCTAGCTGAGTTTTAATTAGAACTCTTGTTCGAATGTGGAATTATATTTGTACTAGAATTCTATCATCTTTTTCTCTATAAATAGAGACTAGATGGATAGAAAAATACTACAACATTCATAATTCCATAAAATTCAAATTTGTGGACAGAAAATATATTATTTTCTTGTTGTCCAAAATTCAAGAATTAGTTTCTGGATTAATTGAAAGAAGATGCCCACACGCTGGTGTTGTCTTTGCGTACGTTGGAGAATACCATAAAATGCTTGAAGGTTTGAACCACCAAGATTCTTATAGTTAAAGGAGACAGAAGTTCACGGATCAGAATTATTTCAAGATTGATCATTGAACTTAGGTAAAAATTCAAATCCTTTAATTTTATTATAACATACACGTGAATATCTAGACGATTTTGCTTATTAAATTAAAGAAAATTTAAATTTCTGATTAATTTCGCTTCCGCATTCCAACATCGTCAACTATTAGAAATCATTCCAGCTTATGAAAGATGACCCTTTTTCCAGCTTATGAAAGATGACCCTTTTTCCGAACTTTTTACAAACTCTCCGTATGTCTAGTCTTTGAATGGTGCATAACTTCCTTAACCATATTTTTTCACATGTAAGCATAAATAATAGTGATAATGCTTAAAATAGTGTTAAAAACTTTCTTTAATCTTGCGACTCGTCTAACAATAATGGAATACCTGTAATACCCTTTTAACACTTCTAACTAAAAAAAAAAAAGGGTATTGTTTGCACCATCGATTCTTCAAAAATACTGCAACACTTAATTGATTATAATTATATTGGGAAAAACAATTAGAGGGATTCTATTGACTTCATTTTAAATGAGTACTTAAAGTTAAATAGTTGTGGGGGAAATGTTTTCTTATTTGAAAGTATAAATAGCATGATTACATTTTTTAAATATTCATATGTTTGCAAATTTTTATTACTAGTTTTATTCTTTTTTTCTTTCACAAAAATGTTGACAAGAAAATGAAGTTCATGAATATCGATTCAATTGATTTTAAAATAACAATACAGATGTCATTTTTCTTAAATAGTTTGTCATATTTTGCATATAGTGATTGATTTGTAGCCAAAATGAAATGTTGAGTATTTATTTTTATTAGGATACTATTTTGTCTTTTGGTTTTAGAAATCGATATAAACTTTGCTGAAATTGCTTTATCATTGACAATGTATTTTGATTATCTCAAATTAGGGTATCTACTCATGTATTTTTGAAGAATCAATAATGTAAACAAAACTTTCTTGTCAGAAGTATTGAAAGGGTATCATATGTATTACATTAGAGAGCTTCTACAGGTACCGGAAATTTGACACTCCGAGTTACCTGCTACTCACATTAGGGGTCGGGGCCCATGCCAATAAATGTGTGAGGCCCGACCCCCTCACTCACATCAAGTAATCCGGCGTGTCAAACGCCGGGTACAAATGGCAAAGCTTCTTACATTATTGTTAAATGGGACACTCCGAGTTACCTGCTACTCACATTAGGGGTCGGGGCCCATGCCAATAAATGTGTGAGGCCCGACCCCCTCACTCACATCAAGTAATCCGGCGTGTCAAACGCCGGGTACAAATGGCAAAGCTTCTTACATTATTGTTAAATGGGACACTCCGAGTTACCTGCTACTCACATTAGGGGTCGGGGCCCATGCCAATAAATGTGTGAGGCCCGACCCCCTCACTCACATCAAGTAATCCGGCGTGTCAAACGCCGGGTACAAATGGCAAAGCTTCTTACATTATTGTTAAATGGGTCACATGTAGAAAAAAGTTTGTAAGGTCATTTAAGCATTATCAATATATATTTGATGAGGTTCGTGTGGAAGAATAGACACTTGAGTACATGGAACACTTTGATAGTCGGCGTTCGAAGAAACTAGCATAACTTTCACATATGGTGTTCATTTTGGGCCCACAACCCCATTTCGGAAAGCTCGTTGTGACATATGATGGATTTTGGGCATTCGAATTCGTTTACTAGGTCAAAACGGCAATTCAAGTTTCTTAATTTATTATTTTAAGTATTTGTTATTTTCGCTTTATAGCCCAGTCCATTAAAGGAGTACTGGCCCAATAGCTTATTTATTCTTTTCATATTTAAGGCTTTGAAAATGCCTCCTTGGTTTTTGATTGAAAAACGTTTGTTTCCTTGTGTTCAATCCGTTTGAGTTATTATCATCGCGTGTTTGTAGATTCGATCTATATCAATATTATTTATTGTTAACTTGTGCAAGAAATGTGGTTGGGGAGGTATGCGTTATTCTAAAACTTATGGGTGTCTTAAGTTGTAATGCATAATAAGAAGACGTATTTCAAAACTTGAAATAAGAGAGATTTGTGTAATTTTTTTCAAAAGAATGTGTATCTCGGAGATGTATGCGTTATTCAAAACTTGAATTAACGGTTGTTTTGCATATTTTTGAAAAATGTGTGATAGCCTTCGAAATTATCAAAAATCTCATGGGGAGATCTCTTTAATTTACCCCCAAAATTAAATTAAGAGTTTACATATTAGACAGGGTTTGAGCTATCGAGTCTAGAGTTAGCTTGTATTAAAAATTAGATATCATTGTTCACATAGGCAAATTAGCCATAAAGAGAAAATGAAGAGCTAGAATTGAAAAGTAAAATCATATTCCTATTTTGACTAATAAATCACTCAATGAACCAAAGCATTCCTTACATTCAATTTTTGACTGCCATGTAATTTTTAGTGAGATTTTAGTATTTTTTAATTATTTTATCTCGAGTAGTTTATTGGAAAGATGCTACACGTGTTTATTCGCACTTCGAGAAACATGTGACATTAGGCGCCTTATCTAAATTAGGCCAAATAAATTGATCTGAGCCCTTCACATGGTAAATCCTTAATAGTTTATCTTATATGCAGATAGATCGACTTCATTTTCTGGCAGTCGAAATGAATTCTATTGCAATATTCTCTCTTCAACCCTTTTATTTTGAATTTTTAGGATTCGTGTTCTACGATATTGACTACTATTTAGTAACCTAAAAAAATTCACTATCTATTTGAATATTTGAGAGATTATGGTGATTTGTTTCGATGAAATTTGTGTGAATAGTACTAAAAAAAAAAAAAAAAAAGTTAGGGCCATGAGAGTGAAATTTGAGTTATTGATATCTTGTGGGATTTTTAGTGGTTTCGAGGCCACTTCTGTAACCTTGAAAGCTCTGATTCATTGTGCTTAGTACAATGAGTGTTTTGCAGTGATAAAAGTTTATAAAGATGCAGAAATTCTCTTCAAACCCCAGGCCTAAGGGAAAAACAAATCGTTACGTTCTTCTCTGTTTTCTCCTTATTTTTGCTAAAACTTATTGTTATTTCACTATTATTTGTGCATCTAGCCTTTCTTCTTTTGAAACTATTATTTAGCAATTTATTTTATATATTTATTTATTTTGACGTGAGCCAATAAAATCTTAGAATATATAGTTGATTCTTAATTATTATATTCATATGTGGAATATGTTAATTCTCTGTTTTAAGAATTAGAATTGTCAAAATTTGTTAAAATTTACAGATTTTTCTCAAGTATTGAGAATTTACCTATGCATGAACAACGAAATTTAAAACTAATTTCAATTCCCTTAAAAAATCGTCTTTGTGTTTAGATAAAAATTGTAATTAGAATTATACCTTTAGTAATTATTAGAATTGTACAAATCATCATCTCACTTAAAGGAAAAAATAAACCCTAAAACCAAGCCACAATTGATCACACTATAACATCACATAAATGAATAATCAACTTAAAATTTAAAGTTAAGAGTACCAAAACGAATAAAAATCGACAATTAGCATCCAGCCTAGATGCAAACATAGTTAGTGATGGTCGATGGGCTTGAACGAGAGAAAACAAGAGAAGGCAGAATTTAGTTTTAGAGCTAGAGAGAGAGAAAGTATGAGATAAATAAGACTTTGTAAACTAGGGCCATGAGGTTTCAACTTTTTAATTTTTACATTTGTTCTTAATTTTATTTATTTTTACATTTTTTAAGTAGCAGGATGGGTTGTGCGAGTTTTATCGATTTTGATGGATCAACCCACAACCTGACCTAACGCAACCCATTGTCTTCTAAAAAAACCCAACCCAACAAAATTTTAAGAAAAAATCGACACAAAACTAGTTGGTTCAATTTGGGTTGGTCTGTTCTTGGGTTGTTTAGTTTCTACCCGTCCGTACATAGAACAAATTTTTGTAAGTCAACATTTCAAACATTAGATTTAAAGTTTGTTTATATCAAAATCAAATGATAATTCAATATTAATAATAATATTATGAAGATTTAATATACCCATCCTCACCCTCACCCTTATGCCACCCTTATCCTCACCCTCACCAAAATCCACTCAAAACACACACTCTCTCTCTCTCTCTCTCTCTCTCTCTCTCTCTCTCTCTCTCTCTCTCTCTCTCTCTATTTCCCTCCATTATAAATTGACGGTTGTGACGAGGCGGACCACTTCATGTGGTGTAGTCGCTTGTAGGATTACCATTGTCGCTACATCAACACTTCGCCTACGCTGTGGCTCCTTTAGATCCCTTAGATCACTTATCAAAAACTAGAATCTAAATTCCTAATCAAACAAACCCAAGATGAGAAAACCAGAAAACATGAGGATCCAATAGTGGTGGAGGAAGATTAGTTGTTTTTATTTGCTTTTTTGGTTTTGAAGAAGAGTGGTGGTTTTTCTCGTAATTTTGCAGCAGCAATTGGTGTCGTCTGCAGCAGCAGCTTTGCCATTGGTGGTGCAATGACTTTTGTTGTTATTGGTGGTGTTAATGTTGATACTGTGTTCGTGGTGGTGATTTTCACAATGCTGTAAGGTGGTGGTGGTGGTATTCGTCGCCGTATTCATGGTCATGGAGATGGTGTGATGGTTGTCGGTAAGATAACATGGGTGAGTGTGTGTGACCAATTACTAGGTTGATTGTGACCATTAAATTGGTTAATTAATGACCAATAAATAATATGTGATCAATTATTTAAGGTTGTGATCAATAAATTGGATATTTTGTCAACAATAAATAATGTGATCGATAATTTGTGACCTATAAATAATATGTGGCCTAAAAATTTGAGTCATGGCTGATAAAAATTGTGATTTATGATCGATAAATAAATTGTTACTTATAATTTTTTTGATTTGTGATCAATGAATAAATTGTGATCTATAATTTTTTTACTTTTGATCGTGAAATAATTTATAATCTATAAAATTTTTGGTTCGTGATCGAGAAATAATTTGTGACTAATTAATTCGATAATTTATAAGCAAATAGTATCTAATTATGATCTTAATATATTTAATTAATACAACATATCTCTAGTTTATAAAATATATTTTTAATTAACAGTTTCATAAATAAAATTTAATTAATATCTATTTTTTAAAAGTTTTAAACCATTTTTCTTAGTTTTGAAATAGGCCATGCTTAATCTCTTAGTTATGAAATTCTCCTTTAATTAATCTAATTAAAAAAGTTGAATCCATTAATAAATAATACAATTAATTAATTACACAAATGTCCCATACTTGTTAATTAATTAATTCTTAACATCATTCTTCTAGTTTTTTCTTTTATGCATGACTCATTAGGTTCTAGATCACAATGTTAGATGACGTGAATTATTATTTCGATCTAATCAAAATAAGATAAATTAAAACCCATTTTTAAATTTTTATTAATTCATCTAAACTAATGAATTTATACTAATCGTCCCTAGTTGGCATCCAGTAATACAATATATGTGATGAAAAATGTCACTTGATCCCATAAAAACAAACTTGTTTGTTTGCCGTAAAACTATAACCTCTTCATTGATATGATATCAAATTTTAGATATGAAAGTATATCAATCTCGATTATTGATTATATCTTTCATCTCACTCTCAAGTCAATATTAGTTGTAACTCTTTTCGATTTATGAACTCATCTTGTCCAATGATTTCAATATCAACCTAACCAAATAGAACATAGATTATAAATTCTTACTATCTAAGAGTAACAAATTCTCAATCAATCATCCACGATCTTCATATGATTCTTGATATATCTAAACAATGTTGTATTAAAGACTCTTGATGGAGCGACATCCAATATCACCAAGGTATGACTTTCCTCGTATAACGTACTATGATAATCCCTACATAGGTCTTCAATATTTTGTTCTCTTAACAAAATATCCACTCATCCATTAAAATGTCACTATATTTTAGCTTGTGATATCAACTACTCATTTTATAAGTGAGAAATGCCACATATGCTGATTTATCCTCAATAATGGTATTCACACTCATTATTACTAGTGACCATGAACAATTTAAGACTCATTCAATGTAACATGAATCTTACAATTACAAGTCTTTATGATTAGCAAATTACTAAGACTTGAATCTACGAACTCTATAACTTAATTTTATAAACATAATAAGTCAGTTAAATAAGAATGTCTTAATTATATTAAAAATGTTTACTTCCAAAATTGGCTGGACTTAAGGCACAACACTTACAGTAGCTTGACCAAGAGTGTCATAGAGATGATAAATTTTGGCTTACTTTTTGGCGAGGTGGAGATCGTTGAGATTTTGTCTCAATAATGTCAACAAGTAAAGGGCCTCATGGAATATGTGCGTGTGTGTGTTTCGTCAAAAGTAGATAAGTTCTTTTACCATATTAAATTTTATTACGTTGGATATGGATTAAGAAATAGATATACCACATACAATGAGTTAACTATTCTTAGCCATTCTTGAGCTTTGGTTGACATTGAGCAACACTGGTTGATTTTGAGGGCAAAACATGAGTAGGTCATCTTTTATGTGTTCAAAGAAATAAAAAATCTATCTGAGTTGGATTCTTGTTTTCACGTTGATATGGTTGAGAGAATGGTACATAGACATTTTACTTGAGCCTCCTAAAGAACCACTTAGAAAATCTGGATTGAAGAATTTTGAGGCTTCAATATATGTAACAGATCCTTATAATCCTAGAATATTAGGAAAAATATGTTGAAAATTGATTTTAAATAGAGAAAAGTTGGTTAAAAAAGTGACGTTTGTGTCAACTTTCGCCAAATATTCGAACTTGATTCGATAGTCAAATTAGAAATATAAATAGACTAACTTGTTCTACTCGTCGAGTAGATCATCATGGTATATTTGGAATCTTAAAATAAATTCTGGATGAAGGAGAAATTGCGGTCCAAAGTTGAAAGAAAAATCGAGGAAAACTGGCTAGAAAATCGCCTAACTCTATTGCCTGTGTATCGCTCGAGTGACCAGGCTGTCGCTTGAGTGATAGGCTAGGGAAAAGGTTTCTGTAAATATTTTGAAATTGGCGCTCGAGTTAGAGGTCAGCGACAGGCTAGCGATAGCAAGTGATGCTTCTGTTTATAAAGTTGTGAGGTCTGGCACACATCACTTCACCCACAATACCTCATCCTCTATAAATAGGACCTTTTGGACATCCGTAATGCATCCCATATCACTTTTGTACTGAGCTTTGCATTGAATTTCCTACAATATTATCTCCAAAATCATCGAAACTATCTTCCTTGTAGAGAGGGAAATTTTGTAAAAAAATTTGCTGAAACTTGTCGTTTGAAGTGCTTCTACCATAAGTCGTATATGTTGTATCTTGGAAGACAAGTGCCATAATCCATGAGCACCATTGCTTGGCAATATTATCTTAAGGAAAGAATGATATTTCGCTTGGTTTGGATTTTCTTTTTTCCTTTGTGGTTCTTATACCATAAATATTTCCATATATTATTGTGTTTATAATCACACTCCTGCGCTATCTGGTTCGGCTTCCTATTGCTTCCATTTTTCCCTACTTCGCTATCGCCTTACTGCTTCTGTGTGCGGCAGTCTCTGCATTATTCCTTCGACAATTTCCTTTTGTGGTTTTGAGTGTGATTCTTGATTCTTTCTTCTGGAGTTGCTTTCCGTGATTAAATTATTAATCTAACCCTGTTAAATCCATTTTTAGTGCCAATCTTTGTGATAATTGAAAGGGAAGTTTTTATCGTTAATTTATAGTATTAATTCCATTATTAGTATTATTGATTTGGAACTTACTTTGTGTTTATGTGATCCATTGATGTTTATATTTACTTCACAAACTGGTATCAAATCTTTTGTTGCCATGATTCCTTGCTGATATTCAATCTTTGGTGGTTGAAAATCGAAATTGTTGTGTTTGTATGTGTGTATTCCATGCAATTGAGGTGTTGGCCTACTAATTTTGCAATAAGCATATCTCTTTGTTACATACCATAGATAGGTCCGTTCAGGTAAATTGGTTGAAACTCTTTAAATTACTGTAATAGTAGGTCATCGTGTGGGGATGACCAATAGGATTGAGGCCTTGTCTGATACTAGTATTTTAGGACTATTTGCCTAAATTGTGATAATATTATCTTTATGGCTATATTGATCATTGTTTAATTTTCGTACAATTGCTTAGCTCTTTGTGATTGGAATTGTAACCTTTGACCTTACTCGTTTGAAAAATCCCTTGAGGCTAAGGTTCGAATCTCATTACAATCTTGAGAATTGAAGTCGATGTATAATTGTGACCTTTAAGACATTTTCTGTATGGTTGTCTCTTTGAAGGTTGCTTACGTGCTATGTATAACACCCTGAAAATTTTATAGAACAAAATTATTTGTTCCATATGCTATATCTTTTATACTTTCGAAAGTTGGGGGACTAAAGTGACATATGTATACATTCAATTTTATTTGAGTCAAATATTTAGATTTTGATAAGACAAAGATAAGTATATCAATATTGGGCTAGTTGGATAGCTCATAATTAATCACATATATTAGACTTGAAAAAAAAGTTAATTCAAATATGTTAGATTCAAGATGCTACAGTTTATAGAAGTTATCATTAATTCGATATTTACTTAAGTTCGTTTAATGAATTCTAGATGGACTAGCACATGTGTAGGGTGTGTATACACACACACACACACAAACTTACCTTTTATTTGATTAAAATTGTATTTCAATCAACAGTACACAAAATCTTACTATTGATTTGAAATTACATGTGCCACTTTCAATAGAAAACTCTTTGTTCACCCAATTCTTATCCTTTTTCTTGTGGTGCACGGCTCTCACTTCTAAATACTAACAAACTCTATTAGACTAGGTTATAAGGGTGATATAGGTATCAATTGGACGTAGAAAACATACACACAAATTTATATACATACATGAGAAAGAAGTTGTGCAATCAAGAAATCAATTTCGTATATTTAATAATATTATCTAGCATTCTCGCACATTCATTTATTCAGCTCATTGATTTGAGAAAAGATTTGGAGCGTGTAATTAAGAGTTTCAAAATTTTAAGGTAGGATAACGAGTTACAATTGTTTTTATCCCATTTAAATTATTTTTCCGTATTGTATAACTATTATACTTATGAAAGTTAAAGATATGATATGATATGTATGATATGGCCATCCGTTACCAAAGATATGATTTGTATTGAGCTTTTATAGGTCCTAAAGATATGATGACGATATAGTATTTTTTACGCCTATTTTAAATATTTTATTAAGGATTGCACCATTATTTTCGTATTCTATTGAGTATTCTCATATACTCATCCTTCTCCCCCCCCCCCTCCTCACAGGTTAAAAAATGGTTCCTTGGTTGGCGGATGATAAAGTGCCATCGTGGTGTCAGGATTTATGGAACTCAATAAAAATAGTCCGATGTAATGTAAATAGGGATTTTATTTTCATCTTTGTCTTAATTTTATTATCACATGGGTTTTGTTATTTAGGATTTGGAACATGTTTTGATTGGTTATGTTTTCTATGTGTCTTATTTAATATTGGTTGATTTATCCAATTATTAAATGAAGCTTTTGTTAAATATTTAAATCTTAAAATTCATTACAGTTTGGTATCAGAGGATAGGTTTAATTTTCCGTAGACCCATATGTATATATTTATAAATATATATATATA
>NC_036241.1:1661485-1676462 GCF_002742605.1 Olea europaea var. sylvestris | reverse complement strand
TATATTCATGATATGAGTTTTGGCAGTGCATGTCACTATCCACGATGAATAGTGATGGTGTCATTGTTCACCGTGATAACTGTCACTCTTCATCATGAATGACGGGGGTACTGTTCATGTGAACAGTGATTTAAAATTTTTTTTTTTAAAAGGGAGTATTTAAATGATATATTATTAAGATTTTTATAATTATCTTAGTAAGACAATAAGTGAGAATTATATATATAATTATATTTTTTATTTATTTAAGTTCTTAGATATGTTAGAATTTGAAAAATCTTTGGCATTCAACGATCATCAATCGACCACCCTATGACAACTCTAAGGTATGTAAAATGGTAAGAAGATGAATTTATTTAAACTTTTTGCAAAACTTAAATCTTTAAATTGCCTACTTTTAAATTTAAAGACATTCTCTCTAAATTTATGATTTATATCTCAGGTAAAACATCATTCCTTTAGAGAGCATGAAGTACATTATGTTATCATGATAAGAATGTAAGTATGATATGTTTGACTTAATGCTTGGGTAGACAAATGACTTGTCCCCATAGAGACCACAATAGAATTGTATTATAATACATAGAAAATTGACATAGATGATATTATTATTATTATTATTATTGTTGTTGTTGTTATTGTTGTTGTTGTTGTTATTATTATTATTATTATTTAGTTGAGGAGTTTAAGACCAAGTGTCTAGAACTCCTCGATTATTCAAAATAAAATTTGGAGGACGAAATTATTTGTTCAATATGCTATATTTTTGATACTTTGGAAAGTTTGGGGACTAAAGTGATATATGTATAAATTCAATTTTATTTGAGTCAAATATTTAGATTTCGACACGACAAAGTATATATGTATGTATGTATGTATGTATGTATGTATGTATATATCACTTTCAGTAGGAAACTCTTTGTTTACCCAATTCTTATCATTTTTCTTGTGGTGCACGACTCCCACTTCTGAACACTAACAAACTCTATTAGACTAGGTTATAAGGGTGTGTGTATTATTGGACGCAAAAAAAAACACACAAAAATTTATATACATACACGAGAGAGAAGTTGTGGGAATCAAGAAGCTAATTTCATACATTTAATACTATTATCCAACATACTCAGATCCATTCATTCAACACAATGATTTGAGAAAAGATTCGGCGCGTGTAATTAAGATTTTCAAAGATTTATGGTAGGATAACGAGCTGTGATTATTTTATTCCATTTAAATTTTTTTCCCGTGTTATCGAATTATTATACTTATGAAAGGTAGAGATATGATATGATATGTATAATATGGTTATCTGGTACTAAAGATATGATTTGTGTTGAGCTCTTATCGGTTCCTAAAGATACGATGATGGTATGATATTTTTTACGTATGTTTTAGATATTTTATTCAGGATTGCACCGTTATCTTCATGTAATATTGAGTATTCTACGTACTCATTCTTTTCCCCTACTCCTCACAGGTTAAAGCAAGTCGTTGGTTGGCGAACAATAAGGTGCAGTCATAGTGCTAGGATTTATGGAACTCAATAAAAATAATCCGGTGTAATATGACTAGGGATTTTATTTTCAGCTTTGTTTTAACTTTATTTTCACGTTGATTTTCTTTATTTAGGTTTGGAACATGTTTTAATTGGTTATATTTTCTGTGTTTTATTTAATATTGGCTTCATCAGAATTTCATGTGGTGACATTTGATTTATTTATTCAATTATTAAATAAAACTTTTGGTAACGGTTTAAGTCTTAAAATTTGGATCGTTATTCTACGTGTCTTATCTGTTAAGATGTCTGCACACCATTTTGACTTGGGTTTCATTAATGGTAAATGTGATTTTTCTAGTTGACATCAAAAGATGACAGGGATTTTAGTACAACAAAAAGTTTCAAAAACTATTGATAATTCTTTTGCTGCAATTGTGATTGAGGATCAAAAAAAGTTTGATGAACTTGCTTATACTCTATTATATTGCATTGATCTGATGCTGTTTTGCAAAAAGTTGGCAAACATGACACTATTGAAAAACTTTAGAAAAAGCTTGAGAAGCTTTATTTGACTAATTCATGCCAACAAACTTTTCTTACTGGAAAGTTTTTTAGTCTCACAATTAATACCTCTCAAAAGATTTAGATGACAATCTTGACATTTTCAATAAATTTGTTCAAGATATTAAAAATTGTGATGAAAAGGTTAATGATGAATATAAAGCTATTATTCTTTTGAATGATATTCGTGATAATTATAAGAATGTCAAGAATGCAATCCAATATAGTCATTGATTCCTTAAAGGCTAAGGAGAGGATAATGAAAGTTGAAAGAATGAGAGAAAAACAAGAGAGATTCATCAAATGAAGGGTAGAATTCCGTTTAGGGATAGAGAAGGGCAAAACAATGGTGACAAGAAAAAGTTGAGGGATAGATCTAAGTCATAGGGAAATGCTGAGAGAAGGAATATTACAGTTGTGGAAAACTATTACATTTTATAAATGGTTGTCAAAAAGAGAAAAATGAGTTGAGAGATTAGGGGGTGGTGAATCTACTAGACGTTGTTGTCCAAAGAGATGAACCCAGTGAGGTATACATATTCTTAGGTACCGAACCAGTTGAAATTAACTTATGTGTAAACTCCTATATGCATGAGTGGATTCTTGACGTCGGTGCTTCTTTTCGTGATACATCAAATAAATTGTTGTTTGATCATTTGTATGAGTCTGATCATGGATATGTAGTTGCATGGAGTGGAGTTGCATATAAGATCATTGGAGTGTATAGTGTGATTATCAGATTTGACAGAGGTTTTGTGTATACACTATAAAAAGTTGGTATATTCCACATATGATTGGGAATCTATTTTCTGTGGGAGAGTTGGAGCGTACATGTTTCACTAATACTCTTGGTGATGGATTGTTAAAAATGTTTAATAGAGTACTTAGAGCCTTTAAGGCTACTAGAGCAATGGCATTTACATCACACATACTAAAGTGATGGATGGTTTAAATTTCATTATCATCGATATTGGTCACATACAGAAGTGGCACAAAAGGTTAACTTATGTTAGTCTTAAGGGACTTAAGTTTCTTAACGACAAGGGTATGTTTGGCAAGGATTAGGTGTCTGACATGACATTTGACAATCATTGTGTGCTAAAAAAAAAATCATAGGATGTCATTTGCATCTTGCACACACAAGAGGTCTAGGGTGTTATAATTCATTCATACTAGCATGTGAGGACCGTGGAGCAATCTTACTTTTGGTGATAACAAATGCTTTCTGTTTATTATTGATAATTTTTCCAGACATATATGAGTTTATTTGTTGAAAGATAAATCTAAAACTTTCGTGAATTTTTAAAATTGGAAAGTTAAGTTAGAAAACTAAACAGGTAAGAAAGTGAAAATATTTTCGTACTGCTAATGGTTCGAGTTTTGCAATGTTGAATTTAATAATTTGTGCGATGAATTTGGCATCACTATGATAGGATTGTGCCTTATACTTCCCAGCAAAATAGGGTTGCTGAAAGGATGAATTATACTTTGCTTGATAAAGTTAGATGTATGATGTTAAGTTTTAATGTGCCTAAATTTTTTTGGGGTGAAGCTATTATGATTACATGTTATCTGACTAATATGACTCATTTTGCTACTTTAAATGGTAATAATCCGTACAAGATTTGGTATGTAAATGTGCCGATTATTTAATACTTAGGACCTTTGGCTGTATTGTTTTCTCTCATCAAAGTGAGGGAAAACTAGAATCATAAACTTTGAAGTGTGTCTTCTTAGGCTACCCTGAGGGAGTTAAGGGATACAAGTTATGGGATAGAAGCTAGAAACGTGTGAGAATAATTATAAGTTGTGAAGTCAAATTTAATGAATTCGAGATCTTGCAAGGAGAGTGAATAATAGCAAGTAACTGTTAAATAAGAATCTGCTATGGAGGTGGAGTGTGTGAACGTCCACATTTCCATTACCTCGAGCGAGGTGGAGAGTAATACATAAAATCACGAGAATATAAAGTTAGAAGGTAATGAGGAAATTGTTGAGGACAACTCTATCGACCAAAACCCTCCAGCTGATTATTAATTAGCTAGAGAGAGGGGGGGGGGGGGGGGGATCAAAATCTATACNGGAGGGGGGGGGGGGGGGGGGGCGGAGATCATAATCTATACTAGTTATCAAAAACTAGTTTATAAGGAGCCTAATACCTATGAGGAGGTTAAGTGGAGTGAAAAGAGTGAGGAGTGGCTACGTTTCATGAGAGAGAAGATAAGTTCTCTTGCCAAGAATCAAACTTGGAATTTAGTTGCTAAACCTAAAGATAAATTCATAGTTGGATGCGAATGGGTTTATAAGATCAAGGAGGGACTACTGAGTGTGAACCCATACAAGATTAGATTAGCACCCAAGGGGTACACATATAAGGTAGGGGTAGATTAAAATGAAATTTCTTCGCCACTTCTTTTACTTTTTACTTCTTATAGAAGAGTTTTTGAAGGATGTTACCTTAATTCTTATTTGAAAGTTAATGTTTAAAAACAGGAAGCCACTCAGAAAGTACTTTTAAAGGAAGTCACATTGAATCAACTTCCTCTAAAAGTTTTTTTAAGTACCAAAAGCACTTTAACAAAATTAGTTAAATGGGTTCAAAAGCAGCTTTTGGGTCTCAAAAACTCCTTTCAACTTTTCAAAAACCATGCTAAATGGGATCTTGGTCTTTATTGAGAAATATTTCCACTTTCTGTATCTTTTAGCCAGCCATTGACACAAGAACTTTGACTTTTCCGTGATCGTCTACGAAATCCCAGACTCAATTACAATAGAAATTTTGAGTTACAAGCTTGCCTTCAGAAATAATCATAGCAATCACGAATTGGTTGTCTTTCTTGTTTGAGTTGAGAGGTAAACAATGAAAATTTCCCTTTGCTTTTACAAGGAAACGGATAAGGTGTGGCATATATTTTTACCATAGCAGTATCCATGAAGAAGTGCTTCTTTTTAATTTTATATGTGTTTGATGAGAACTTAATCGCTCCAATATAGATTGTTATTATTTTTTTACGACGGAACAATTAATAAGAATAATTATAATTTTTTCACTTAAAGTGAACATATATATTGTTCAAATCATTATTTTTTTTTAGTTTCTCTTTTTTCTTTAGTGCTTATAATATGTTACAAATAAATTTTGTATTTAATTTTAAATTAGCCTAATTTCTATTTGGTAGAATGACCATATTTGGAAATGCAATACTCATGTATCCAAAAACTTTAATTTCATTGACCTAAAGAAAGGAAACGTCTTTAATCCATATATTATTGACTAATCTCAGTTTTTATTGAGAAATGCTTCCACTTTTTATGTCTTTTAGCCAACAATTGGCACACGATATGCAACTTTTCCATGCTCATCTACACGAACCCAGACACGATTACAACAGAAATCATCAGTTACACCCTCGTCTTTGTGAACAATCACAGCAGTTACAAATGGATTGTCTTTCTCAATGATTCTCTTAGCTTGTTCTCCATACATACCAAGTGTATTAGGCCACATGAATTTATACCCTGTACAGAAATATTTTAACAATTTAAAAATGAACTAAATTAAATTTACAAATAACTCACCTCCAGAACAACACTTAGGGTCAGTGCAGATTCCACTCACACAAGGAGGATACATTTTTTATACTTCTAATAACTTTTTACTTTGTGGTTATGGTTAGTGCCTATTTGCACCATTTTATAATTTTTTTTATTTTTATTTTTTGTTTTGGTCAATAGCTAGAAAGTAATTACAGTAATCCTAGTTAATTATAGTAATACTCTACGGATTTTTCGAAAAGGTGGATGCTTTGAAATTTGAAGGACTTCTCAATCCAAATATGATTCTATTGATTTATTCCTATAATCCCGATGAATTATATGAATGGGTTTTATATTCTCGAAATATGTTATTGTAATTAAAGCTCTAGAATGATTGAAATCTTATAACAGCAATACCTGTGAGAAGAATAAGAATTCAATTAATTAACTTAACCCAAATTATTTTCAAAACAATTATGTATGGAATCTGGAAAAGAAATTGGGATCATAATTGATTTTGTTTCAAATGAAAAAAATGAGAGTATGAATTACACATTTAGCATGTTTATTACATATTTTTTACGGGACAGATATTGGCTAATTTTGTAATTGTCCAGTTGGATAATTAAAACTTTACAAAATTGCAATAAATAATAAAGTAGTGAATAAAGTGTACAAATTCTTTACACTGACTTTATCTGAACAATCCATCAAAAGTAATTTTTGTAAAGCTAGAACCCATAATTAGCTAAAATTAAGCACAAAGTTTGAAAAATCAAAACTTAAGGTTATTAATGAGACTAAGAGCGTTAGGACTCACGATATCACCATAATTTTTCTAATTCAACTTCACCTAAGAAGTTTGTCCTTGTTGCGATCAACTCCCTCTCAATGTTTCGTTATGTTTTGCTCTCGCTTCTTTCCTCAATATTGCACTTGCACTTCCACTTTGCCCTTGACTATTGCTCCTTTGTTCAATGATTAATTCCACCTCCTCAAATTACTCCACATCATCATTTTCTTATCTTCTCCCTTCAAGTTCGGAGTTATCCTAGTATAATGAAAACACAAGAAATCAATAGAAACTAGAATGGGTTACAGGAATTTATATACTAATTTGGCATCCGATAAGTACACTTATCAGAAATCAACTATTAATTGAATTAGATTTCCTATTTGGTTCTCCAATCTAACTAATT
Organism: Olea europaea var. sylvestris; assembly: GCF_002742605.1. NCBI lineage: Eukaryota > Viridiplantae > Streptophyta > Magnoliopsida > Lamiales > Oleaceae > Olea > Olea europaea. Next base: position 1,669,667 of record NC_036241.1, on the reverse strand, counting down.
CTCTTTTCTTTTAATCATATCAATAATAATATGACTCCCACAATTATTCATTTGTTCAATCTCCCTCTAATATGCCTAAAACATGCCCTCACATACTGAAATGAAAGACATATTGTCCATATGAGTCTGAACAGTTGTTGTATTTGCGCCACCTGTTGAATAGTTTTTCATTATAAGATTCGGTTGTCCACACTTGTTCAGGTTGGTATTTTTTCCAAAGTTATGTGCAATCCCAAATTATTGACTTGTACTCATCACAAATTCTACTTATATTTCCTATTTGCAACTAAGGCCATTTAACTTTTGAAACTATTGAGCAAGATCCCAGATTTCAAATCAAAACAAGAACAGATCAATTTGGAACTCTTTAAGGGAAAAAAAAATAAGAAAAAAGAAGAATTATCTCAGCATTGGGTTTATGTTTGGTCTCTATCTGTAATTGACTATCCCTTAGACAAAATTAAATTAATGGAGTTGTGATTAAAGTTGATTTGTTGGTAGTATAGGTCTTAAAGTGTCAAAGAAATATCATAGTGCCACAAAAGTCATGCCCCAAATTCTCATTGACAAGTTGTAATGCATTTTTCATATAGAAAACATTTGAATTTGAAACATACGACAGCCAGAAGAATTGTAGTCATTTGAGTTAGCTTTCCAATGCTCTTTGAATTACCACAATCAGATATCGAAAGAGAAAGATATGATTAAAATACTTATGAGTACTTAGAGAGAGCATGTTGGCTGCTCCCTAGGTGCTCAAGTGACCAAAACAGAACCTTGGCCACTAGCTTGGTACTTTAGCGGTCGTGTTATGTGTCCAAGACATAGATCACAATTTTTAGCATTTTTACAACCTCAAATAACATCAAACACTTCATATTATAAATACCTAAGCCATAGTCTATCCTGAAAGTGTGTTGGATCATTATTTTACATTAAGGATCACATTCCTGAAGATTCAAAACACATTCGAAAGATCTCTTGATTAAATAAATAAGTGTTTTGTTGCACATTATTGATTTGATTCCGCACATGAGTTTAAATATTCCCCAACAATAAAGTGTGTGCGTATTTGTTACTTTATGTGGATGACATGTTGTTAATTGGACCTAATATGAAGCTGGTAAACAAGATTAAAATGGAGTTAGGGAAAGAATTTGATATAAAAGACCTAGGACATGCTGGGATGATCCTTGTATGGAGATTAGCCGAGATGTGTTTAATTCTTGCTTTTGCGTGCATCAAACTCCTTATGTGCTTAGAGTTTTGAAAAAAATTTGCATGCTTTATTGCAAACTCGCTTCTGTGCCTTGGAATCTGTACTGAACCAGATTTAACTTTCATTGTGAGTGTGTTAAGTTGGTACATGTCTAATCCTAGTCCCAAACATTGGAAAGCATTAAAGTGGTTGCTTAGGTACTTGAAGGGTACGTTTGATGCCGGGTCAGTTTATAATCAGCTAATGAAGATGTAAAAGTAAAAGTCTCATAGATGATGACTATAGTGGCAATAGAGATGATAGAAAATCATAGAGTTTGTATGGAACCTATTATTGAGACTATTTAAAATAGTCAATCCAATAACACATAACTGGTAACCCACAAAAGATGTTTGATCGAGTATTGCGTTTAGGGCACAATACGTGATCTTCTTGGACATTTTATGATCTTTTTAAATTGACGTTGGTCCTTTCAATGACACTCCCAGCACTCGATACCTTGACTATTATGAATAAAACAAGATATATGTACAAGATGAAATAAACCAAAAAATCAAGAACACCAAGATTTGCATGAAAACCTAAGATGGGAAAAAACGATGGGCAAAGAAGGAGAATTCGCTAAATCAAAATGAACGATTTGTTACAAGATTTGATGCTCTCAACCAAATCCATTGTTCTCTAATCTATGAAGAGCCAACAATACGTGGAGTATTCATATAACCCTAAAAACAGTGTTTTAGATGGAATTGGCATCTCAAATTCGTCAAAAAGAGTAACAAGCTTGGCCAAATAACACAGTTGGTCATCTACCAAGTGTATTAGACCACATGAATTTATGCCCCGTAAAGAAATATTTTAACAATTTAATAAATCAATTAATAAACTTAGGGTTTTGTAAGAGTCCAATTTTGTACGGGTGTTTGATGAAATATCATCAATAAACCGACAAAGGTCGTATTCATATACTACTTTGGTATCATACAATTTAAAAAGTGATTTTTACTTGTAATGTAAACTGTAGAAAATGAGTCATTTGTAATTAAATAGTTAGTCCGTCACTTAAAGTCTTGCCATCCGACATTTCACCAAATTCAGTAAATTGATAATAAATCACGAATAATGCTATCTTATCAGTAGTGTTAAAGCCCCATTCTAGGTTGCTATATTTTATAGGTTAAATCAAATGAGCTATTTGACTTTATATTTAAATGAATTTACCATTTAATGCAATGTAGTTGTCATTTAGACTAGTACTTAATATCAGTGACGGTAAATGGGCAATACACATCAACTTTATATGTTTTGTGATCCATAATGCTGCAACAAAAAGCGACTTCAGTGACACATTAACCTTTTAAGACTACCCTAATATTATGAGCCCCGTAAAGAAATTCTAACAAAGCTTAACTTCTTACGATATCTATTTGTCTTCTACTTAGTGCTTAACAAATTTTTTTTTTTATTTTCCATGAAGATAACTATTAGATGAAATTAACGCTAATCTAAATTACATACTTTATTATTTGATCGGATTTTAGTCATATTTACTTAACTTTTGTAGTAACCAAACACCATAGATAAGTCCTAATATATGGGCGCTTTTAAAGAGAATTGAAACTAAAATTTATATAACATATGAAGTGCCTTAATTACGTGACATCAAAATAGAAAAATGTTGTCGATATCAAATTTCTCCACCACTCATTTGTCCAGGGCCGGCCCTAAAGTTTTAGGTGCCCCATGCGACATTTTAAAATGGTGCCCCTTCCATGTAATAAAAAATATATTATAAAAAAACTAATTCAATAACATCATTTTATACCAAAAATATGACATTTAAATTTTGTTTATTTTTACATATCGTGAATAAAAAAATATAAATAAAACTCAAAAGATTCTCCAAACTTCATCAAAATTCATATGTTATCAACAGAGAACCATCCAAAACTATTAACCTCTTGGTACAATTTCAAATAAGCAAACTTTGAAATTAAAAATAGCAAGTACCACATGTAAATCTAAATGCAACAAATCATGTAAAAATATTTGTTCTTGCATTTTTAGAAATAAACTCACAAGTTAAACTTTCAAAATCAATATATTTTAGCAAATCTTTTTCAATAAATATCAAAACTAGCACATTCAATCGTTCTTGTAACATGGTTAATTGCAAATAAGATTTTTATAGCTTTTGTTTTAAAGAACATTTTTCGACAAATGCAACAATAACAATAATTGTAAATAGTATTCTGTAAGTGATAAATATATTCGAAAAACAATCCAATCTTGTCAAATAAGTCAATATATCAAAAGCAATTTTTTTCTTTTGGTTAAAAAAAATCACAAAAATTGAATATAATCAATTATCAGTTATCATCCAACAAAAGCTAACCATTTTGGAACAAAAAATAAAAAATAAAAAAATCATGAAATAGCAATTCACAAGTGGACTCATTCTTGTGACATGGTCGATCGCAAATAAGATTTTAATGACTTTAGTTTTGAAGAATATTTTTCGACAAATACAACAATAACAATAATTGTTAATAGTATTCTATAAGCGATAAATATATTCGAAAAGCAATCCAATCTTCTCAAATAAGTCAATATATCAAAAGCTATTTTTGTTTCTTCTGGTAAAAAAATTCGCAAAAATTGAATATAATCAACTATTAGTTATCAACCAACAAAAACTTACCCTTCTAGAACCACAAAAATAAAAATAAAATAAAATCATGATATAGCAATTCACAAGTGGACAACCGGCTCCAATAAATAGGTTGTACCTTTATAGAGCAATCTAGTATTAGCTTTTTACTCTCCATTTTAATCATTTGAATTTTGGGCTACTTAATTTTCTTTTTAGGTTGGCAATTGATTAATGAAGCTAATTGGACATTTGATTTTAGGACTAGTAAAATAGATAGTTTATAATCTTTTTTGAAAGCAAGATAGTTTAGAATTATAAAAATATATTTTTTCAATATATGTTAAATTTAACATTTATTTTCAATATTACGTTAAATTAAAAAAATATTAACATAATATAATTTCTTTTATTACTCTTTATTCGTAATTATTGTGCCCTTTAACTTTGTATAAGAATAAAAATTTTAAATCTTGAAATTAATAAAAAAATATGTACCATTATAAATATGTACTTCTACATATATATATATATACTTATATAAAAATAAAAATAAAAAAATAAAATTGGTGCCCCTATAATGCTGAGGCCTTGCGCGGTCACTCGACTCGAACGCCCGCAGGGCTGTCTTTGCATTTGTGCATCAGTCGGGCATTTGATTGAAAAAACGAATTTCACTTGCACTTGAGTGAATGTCTTGAAGACAGATTAACAAATAAATGTGTCTGATGTCTAAAATATTGAACTTTTAATTGATATGATTAAAATGGGCAACCGATAGTTGATAAGTGTACGTCCACTTGCATTTTAGATGTTCCTTTGCCTATAAAATGGGACCTTGGCCAAGATTTTGAGAGCATCAATTCCTCTTCATCATATTCTGATTTCCTTCATTTTCTTTGTAACATTTCATTATGTATTTCTAAACCATTAGCTAGAGCTAGGGTTGAAACTTTGGTGAATGCGTAGTATTATCTTTGATCTTTCACTTTGTTCTTCAATGTTCATCTTCTTACTTGGTTGAAGTATATGTTCTACAAGGGGTTTTGGTTTGTTAAAGATTTTGATTTATTGTTGACAAATTTTGGCACAATAAATGCTTAGATAATCTTTACATACCAACAACTTATTTTGACATATTCTCCCAAATAATTATCAAGATCTATCTTTCAGTATATTTGCGATTAATATTTTATCTTCTATATCAGATCACTCCTTACTTGATTTTCATACGAGTTACATAAAAGATCAAGGGAAATTTCTACTCACTTACCCGAAGTGAATCCCCTACGCTCTAGTGTTCTTCTCCATCGTATTTTCACCAACCATTTACCACTCATAGAATAGTTTATTTCCTTCCAATTCCCTGTGGTTCGACCTCAGACTTCTGAGTTTACTACTTGCGACAACCTACATTTGGGGCATTTGACTGAATAAACGAATTTCACTTGCACTTGAGCTAATGTCTTGAAGACAGATTAACAAATGAATGTGTCTGATGTCTAAAATATTGAACTTTTAATTGAAATGATTAAAAAAGGCAACTGATAGTTGATAATTTTACGTCGTCTAGTGAAGCAGAAATATAAACTATGGACTGCCAAGACTTGGCCAATATACAATGTCAGCCAATAGTTACTTATCAGATTTTAAAGTACGATACAATAACTAGTCAAAGAAAGTAGTAAATTTTCAAATTTTAAGCTAGAGTCAATTTTAGCTTATTTCACTAATAATTAACAGCTTATATAAACTGAAGTCAAATAAATTCCAGCACCCAATCCATTTTCAAAGTCTCACAATTGTCACCACCAAACCCTTGACATATTACAAAAATGGTTTAACTGATTCCAGGTTACTCAACTTTAACGGAGTTGCATTAGGATAATGTCATTTTAATTTGGTGCAATTTGACAAAGCTAACTTCATTTTAGTTGTTTGTTATTGTTAGTTTCATTCATGTAATATGCTTATTTAGACTTGGAAACTAGTGAATAACTGACATTTAAAATGTCTTGTATGTTAATACTGTTGGAAAAATGAGTAATTTGTGTGTAGATATTTATCATAAAATATAAAATTAGTATACATATAATTCAATTATAATCATAATCATAAGAATTCAATATAACAGAGACATAAATATAAGTAGAGAAAGTTAGAAAGAAAGCAAGCTTTGGGAGTTATGTCGAAAACACTGTCTTAGAGTCATGTTGCTTCTTATTCGTGAGGGTTCTTTCGGCACTACACAGCTCCAAGATAAAGCCCACATAACTTACAATCGATTCTCCTTCTATGTACACGACCATAGGGAGATAAGTGAACAATCTTTTATCGAGATGTCAAAAGTATAATATAAAATTATAGAAAGTATAATACTTTAAGTGGTTCTCTCAAATTATAGAAACAACTCTATTTTATAGTAAGAAAATAATTATAGACTCACACCTTGCGAAAATTCTCACCTTGGTACTTATTCAGGATTAAACCATTCCTAACATCACATTATTATTAGCACTATCGCCATAAGGATGAGTACAAATAATATAGTGCTATTATAAGTCACGCAGTATTAGTTGTTTCTACCACATTGTACCTTTTTCATGGGATCTCCAATCATAAGGTTGAATTACTTCCGATGGTGACTCCCTTATGGGATTATGTCCGTCCCCTCGATGTCAATATCAATAATTATATCACATATTTAATTATTGATATTGGGTTCATGTAACACATTTGGGAAGATACATCCAATGAGCTCTTGCATTTCACCTCTAATCTTCAATTTCATTTTTAGCACTTTTTAAGAGTTAGTTTACAACTAAGAAAAAGAAAATATAAGGTGTATCTATATTAAACTATTCCACATTCCAAAGATATCCATCATGTGGAGCTTCTTTGAAATTTTTCCATGTCTGCAAACACCTTTAAACACTTTCACAAAATATTAGTGTCACAATAAATAAGAACTTAGATAGATTTACATAAAAGAATGACATTTTGATATTCATCCAACTTCTCTTAGAGCATTGACCAAAGACAAGAAAACCCAATTAAATAGTTTATTACCCCCACAATTCAAAGATACAATACATTTTTTTTTAATCAAGTATTCTTAAACTCCATGTATCACAAAATAGCATTGATCTTTTTAAGAATGATCGAGGAAATAACTAGTTGATTAATCATTCTGCATCTTCTAGTATTGTTTTCTTCATGTGATTTCTCTATAAATCATACTGGAAAGAGACATCTTGTCTGGGAATTGTATTTAGGAAGGCTATATATTCCATGTGGAATGGATAGTTATAGGTTTGATACGGCATAAGAAGCAATCTGTACTATAGCAAAGGATATCTGCTATCTTTTATTAGCTGCTTCCTTGATTCTTGAAGGGTACTCTATCAGTGTAACTCAAACACTGATATATCTTTATTCTATTCATTACACGAGAGCTGTAATATTTTATAACTCTAATGGAATCCACTAGATAGCTGTCTAATTGTTCATAATAATCTCACACGGTCCTTGATATGGGAAGTAGAACTATCCAGGTAGAGAGGTTTCAGAAATTAACATGAAAAGCTTAAAACTTAAGTTTCATGGCCTCGGTTTTCCCATCATACATCTATATGAATATGATCTAAATATCGGAAACACAGAACTGACCATCAAAAGACACTTTAAAAGTTTGTTTTCAGTGGCTAAACAAATAAGTTTAGGTGTGTTAATAATTTTGTTGTTTGACTAAATAGTTAATGATATTATAAGGACATTGTGTTTTTTTAGAGTATATTAAATTTATGTTTTGGTTCCAAATCTGTAAAGAGCAAAGAAAGGAGCTGTTTTAGGACTGCTTCAGTTGCTGTTAATGGTTTTCTTTTGGTGCTGTTAATGGTCTTTTTTAGAGCAGAGCAGATGTTGTTACGAAATGAAAACAGGTGTTATTCCTCTGCATTGGTAGTGTACACCAGCAATTCTACTCCTATGATTGCTGATCTGGATTTTTAATCTTCACATAAAAGTGCCCTTGCTATAGGCTATTCGGACAACATCACATAAGGTAGACTATCATAGGTTACATGACCTCACCACTATAACTTCTCTATGATGTGTTCTATAGGTTAGTACAGTCATGTACAAACAAGTACTAATGCATTCCGAAAAGATTAAGAAATAGAAGCAAAATAGAGGCAACAAAAGCAAAAAGAAATGTTTACAAGGTCCACCATCAACTATCAATGGATCTTTACCCATGCTTAACATTGGACTTGACTTCGTTGTTGGATCACATCATCCTGTCTCCTCTTCCA
>NC_036241.1:1636228-1661231 GCF_002742605.1 Olea europaea var. sylvestris | reverse complement strand
TTTCTTTTTTTTTTTTTTTTTTTTTGTACTTTTCTCTTGTAAAATACCACTGAAAACGGCTTCACAGCCTGTGGGTTTCGGTGCAATTGGCCGAAATTTGAGCATTATTATAATAATTACCATAGACTTGGCAGATGTAATCTGTGGTGTTCTAGAGGTACACCACCCATCCTTACACCCCATCATCCCACCCCACCTTAATCAACAACCCTCTTCTTTCTATATATATGTGGGTGTGTGGGGGTATGTGTACATATTTACTTGGGTGTTTGATTGGGATTTGGAGTGTGGTTTATAGGAAGAAAATGAACGTTTAATTTATAGTTATACATCCAGATTGACATCTTCGCCGTGGTTAGAGCTGTCATCATCATCTTCCTCATCGAGAAGGTCCTCATCTTCATTGTAGAGGGTGGCACGGGCGTTATTGGGGTCTTCGGCGGAGGCCATAGAGGCCGGAGTGTGGGTGTTGATTCAATTGTGATTAGTGTTGGCCTGTTGGGGCCCAAGGGGGCTGTGGTCATGCTAAGAAAGTGGGGTGAAGATGGAGTGGGGTGGGTAGGATGAGACGAAGAAGCAGATGAATAGTTTTTTTCCTTTTATTTTAATTTGTTTTAGTTATTTATTTTAATTATTTTATAGGATTAAATAGAAAAGTTACCCATTTACCCCGTTGGCGAAAGTCATTGGCAACCAATTAAAGTGGGTCATTGCTAAATCTATTGAATTCATTGACCAAACTTTGGTTGGTAAAGGGCTCAGTTTGGTGGCTAATAATAGTAAAAATTGATTGATTTCCACCCATTAGCGACTAAACTTTGGTCGGTAAAAAGTATTTATGAAAACCATTATAATTTTTCAACAACCAAATATTGGTCTCCGAAGAACTACCAGTAAAAAAACGTTACATGTCACATACCAATCACTAGTCTGTAAATGGTTGATCAACAATTTAATTATTTTTATTTATTTATTTATTTATTCATTCATTTTTATTTTTATTTTTTTGTCTTCCACTAACCAATATTGATCATAAAAAGATATTTACTAACCAATATTTAGTTGCTATATGTTGAATAGCTCAATAAAAGATAATTAATAGTCAATATTTGATAGCTGCTAATATTTTAAGCAATGGTTTGGTAAAAATTTTAACAACCACAAGTTGATTTCTATGACTCATAAATTTTTTAATTAATAAATAATGCACGAGAAAATAAAAAAAATAAAGAAATTAACAAGAAACATTCAATAGTATCTACAAAATGATAATTGTAATTGCATAAATAACAATTACTAATAAAATTTACATGTATTTAATAAAAGAAAAGGTAAAACCAAAAACCAGAGAGAACCAATTAAATAAACTTATTTCTTCTTGTCAGCCTTGGCAGCATCTCCAGCCTTCATCTGCACAATAATGTGGCAGAGTTGACATTGAGAGATCTTTCAAGTCGCTCTTAATCTCTTGGTTTGCACTTTTCAAGTCGAACACAGCCTATATACACATCAAGAATGGAAAAACCATTACAAATTGCATTCACAGAAATTTAATATGTAAATAAAACAGACAAATCCACTAGCATCTAAGTGTAACAACCTGATAGCAACGGTCTTCTCAACATCGTTATTGAAACTTATGAACCCACCATGCTTAAATGCAAGTTCATTACTTTTTTCTCCCTCAACACACAGAGGAAAAAGTAAGGACAGTGAGAAATATTCAAATTCTGTCCTTCAAAATTCAAATCAGACCGGGAAGAGAGAGGTGCTGGTGACATCTTGTAATGGTGATTGTGTCGGCGACATTTTTTGGAAGCAGAATTATCAAGAAATTAAAAATTTCTTTAATTCATTAACAAGATCGTCTAGAAGTTCTATGTTATATCAAGAATAAAAAATTTGAATTTTTACCTAAACTCGATGATCAATTATTTAATTAATTCTCAATCACTAACTTACAACTTTTTGGATCACGAACTTCCAACTTTTAATTGCAAGAACTTTATACTTTAAACCTTCAAGTCTTCTATGGTATTCTCAAAAGTCAAGACTATGCCGATGGATAGGCACATTCTTTTTAATTAAATCAAAAAACTAATTCTTGAACTAGACAATTGAAAAGTAAGAAAATAATTATTTTCTCTCTTTTTCTATCTCCAAATTTGAACACTATGAAATTATGTATTATGATTGTTACAACCCCATTGGATATCTAGATTCTATCTAATCTCTATTTATAGGGATAAAATAGTTCCAATCCTTGTAGAACAATAATTCTACATTCAAATAGGAGCTCTAATGAAAATCCAAATAGAAGTTTTAATTAAAGTCCAAATCCAATTAGTTCACATTTATTTACATTTGTAGTCCTAGAATTTCAATTATAATTATAATTAAGTTTACAACTTTCATAATAATTACAACCAAGTAAAAACTTTATTGTAATTATAATTTATCCAAAAACTATTATCATTATCGTAATTAAGTTCCAATACTTAGATCCTGTTTAATCGAACCTAGACCACCCAGTTTAATTATTAGTCTTTGCTTTTTCGACTAAAGATAAAAGACTGGATTCTTGAAAGGACAATGCTATGTGTACACAATAATGTACACAACATTGCACCTCCTCACATGGAAGAGGCCCGCATACAATAAAAATATTCGTGGGCCCTCTCCATGTGAGGGGGTGTAATCCATTGTATATACCATGAGGTGTACACATAGCATAATTCTTCTTGGAATCTATAAGATTATAGAAGCCAATAAATATGTAATACTTTCCTCTCACCTGTCGTATATGTACTCTATGCTTGTTCGAGATCCAATAATTAAGTGCCAACATAAATGATCGTTTTGCTCTTTTACTTATTCTCACTAACTTAAGCATTATTTTCTTTAATGGTCATATGAACTAATCATAGATGTCAAAGTTTAGTCGTTGCTAACACTGATCTTAGATTTTAACCGTTCAACGGAAAATACTTAAGTAGTCACTTTACTCATTTTTTAGGGTGGTGATTCCCAACACGAATTCTTGTTCTCTATTTCGCTCATCCTCAACTTCCCAACTCATCGAGATATTTGACCACTCAAACTGATCTCACGCATTGATGATTAAAAGAACCATTAAAATCATGAAAAGATATATAACCTTGTCAAATATTTAGATGAAATACGTAGCAGTCAAGTGGAATTTAATTCACGACAAGGTTATGCTATAGCTATCGAATTAAATTTGACATGTAATCCATTCAGTACACTCCAAGTGTACTAATGTCACCTTTTACTATTTTTGTGACATGGACAAATCACAAACCCAAATAGTAAATTAGTTAGTACTACGACCATCTAGTACAATGTGCCAACCCTTATATATTGACTGTGAACAAATTATTTATTATCAAATATAAGTTTGTGTCACACTGCAGCTTATATTTTAACAAGTGATCATACACTTTAATTCGCATGCTCCATAATGAAAATGCAATAAATAAATAAAATCACAATTTATTTATATAGATTATTATTTTATCATAGCAAAATATACTATATGGACACACCACCCAATAACTCTCCCACCTTCCCTAGAGTACATGTGTCATGTCTTGCAGTTATCCCTCAAAAAACTTTATCCAACAAGCTTTTAATAAACATGTGTACAAGGTTACCGTATTAGCAATCTTGCTAACAACCACATTTTTTAGACCATCTTTCATAGTAGATGATATTTTCCGTTCAATATGTTTTCCCCTCTGATGACTCTTGGTTCTTCAACATTTACAACAATCCCACTATAATCCCAATACAATGTAAAGGGTTGTGTAGATGTAGGTACCTCCTCGATGTCCATAAGGATTTTCTAAGTCATACGGCCAATTTAGTACCTTCATAATGCTACCAAATGCTTGGTATCAATGGTGGAATCAGCAATGTATGATTGCTTGATATTTCTCCAAATAATGGCCCTACCATCAAGTGTAAACAGTGATACCGATGCAGACTTGAAAATAGTCTTCACCACTCCGAAAGTCCAAATGATTTAGCCCATCGAAACAAAATCTTGTGATGATAATATAATTCATTGTTCTCCGAAGGTACTTAAAAATATGCTTAATCGTCATTCAGTGTTTCGATCAAGGTCAAAGAGATCTCGACTTACCATACAAACAGTATGACAAGTGTCAGGTCTATTACATAGCATAATATACATAAGTCTACCTACTGCCAATGCATAAAGTACCCTACTTATGTACTCAATCTTTTTAAGAGTCTTAGAAGACTCATCCTTAGAGAGTTGGATTCCATGCCTGATGCCAAAATCTTGCAGAACAAATCTGATGAATATCTTGTCAGCGTATGAGACTTGTGACAAAGCTATTATTATCTTCTTGTTTCAATCTCTCAAGATCTAAAAACTAAAACATAGCTAGCTTCACAAAGTCCTTTATATGAAATTGTTGGGAATTCACTCTTTCATAGACGATAACGCACCCTCATTATTTCTAATAAATATAATGTCTTATTATCTAGACACTAAAGCCAAAAATAAAAAAATAATAAAGAATTATAATTTATGGATTCATAAGTAATACATTTTAGTATATTTAATATCAAGATTTAATTCAGTGATAACAAATATACATTATCATTTACGTATCTAAGCATTTCGACATTTACAAAGATAAGAAATAATTTACATATGTATGACTTGAGCAATATATTCGCTTTACGCGAAATAATTGAAATTATCCTTTTTACAGTTTCTGTGGTGAAAACATTAAAAAGGAAAACAGAAAAAAGAAAAAAAAAAAAGTTCTCTATTGGAGCAATTAAGTTCTCATGAAACAAAAAATAAAATAAAGAAAGAAATACTTCATATATACATCTATGGTACCTTCATGTTTGGCTTTGGCCTTGATGAATATATTATAATGTGTTTCAATGAAATAAGAGATACGTTAGGTATTTTATTTTTTAATTAATATTTTCGATTATGGGGAATATGTTATTTCAAAGTTGACATAGGGAAGTCTATTCTAAAAAATTCAAACTAGAGTTTTAAGTGTATTAGATTTAGAATAAGGAGAGAAATTGAAGATATCCGACAAGATTAGGATTGAAGGTAGAAATTGATTAAAGTTATATCTCAGTAATTATATATGTAGTATTTTATCAATTTATTAGTCTTGTGTATAGCAAGCGATACACTGAACTAGTAATATATTGAACCTATAAGTTTAGATTATCTTTCCTAAAGACAACTGTGTGATCGTTGATTTATTGTTTCTAACTCCTGGTTGAATAAAAGTAATTAAATGCAATTCAATTAAGTTCCTATTTGTTTAACCTACTAAATTGAATTAATAATTAATTAAAGTTAGAGTTTTTATATATGAATGCAGAATAGTGGGACTAGCAATTTTACCGTAGTTATCACATTTAATCTCACTTCCTAAGGTTAATTTCTAATGTTGTACTCTTTTGAATTCTTATTAATCAATCAAATTACCTCTATCGCATTCAAATTAATCCTCTCGCTAAGTTAATTTGACCACATCTCTTTGTAAATCCAAGTAAGCCTTAACTAACTAGATGCATTCATGCTCCTAAGAGTACAATTAATGACTATGACAACCATAAGGTATATCTCTGCCATTTTATCTAAATTGTCTATGTTTTTATGTAGTAACTCTCGATTCATTATAAATTCACAATTCGAAGTAATATTATTGGTCAACTATTTCATAGCATTAAGAACTTTAAAATAACGAGAACACATGAAAAACTTGACTACAAGAATCTTAAAACGCACTAGTTACATCATTTGTCCCCAAGTATGAGCTTAGTTACACATGATGATGAAATAAAAATAGAACAAAAGAATTGAGCGCATCACCAAAATTAAATAAAGATGACGAAAATTTGACAATTTTACACCAAAAATCTCAATTTCCAAGTCTTAATCTTGAAATCCTAGCCTTTTTTCCCCTTCCTTTATTAGGTCCAATCGAGCTCCAAATTATATCCAATGTAGATGTTGAGCTCAAGTGGGAAAAGGAAAATATTCTGGTCTCGTCAGAACCATGCAATCAGACTGTTGGACAAGATGCGATTGCATGATTATGTATTTTTGGCTACGGGTTATTATGCATTCAAGGTTCCCATTTTTATCATGTGCGTTTTGGTGCCCGGATCCAATTACTTGTTCATCCTCATCACATATTGTATGTAGGGCTCTTCAACTTTCAAACTTGACATTTTGATCCTCAAGTTCCCGAAGTCATCGAACTTTGGTCCATTTTAATTAAAACTCGTTTTATTTTATCCTTTCTCATTAAATACTGGATTTCCCCCCCCTAAACTATTCATGAAACATGCATAATTAAGTATCTACAACATAAATGCGGAATCACACTTATCAAATAAGTGTCACTCACTTGAAGTTCATTTACACTTTAGTTCTTCACTTTATAAATAGGAAGTAGGGCTTTATATGTACTTTTGATTATTGTAATTCTTGAAATTAAAATTTTTTTTCCTCTATTCTCACTGCTTATCCCCCAAACTATTCATAAAAATGCATAATTAAGTATCTACAACATAAGTGCAGAATCACACTTATCAAATAAGTGTCACTCACTTGAAGTTCATTTACACTTTAGTTCTGCACTCTATAAGTAGGACGTAGGGTTTTATTTGTACTTTTGATTATTGTAATTCTTGAAATTAAAATTTTTTTTCCTCTATTCTCACTGCTTATCCCTTTTACGTTCGACATCTAGAAAATGTTCGATGATTAGGATTTAAGATAGAGTTTTATTTAAATAATATTTCACTAGTGTTCTATTACATAGGATTTTATCAACTTAAGGTTATTCTTTACTAGAATTGGTTTTAGACTTCAGTTGTTTGCCTTGTAGATAGAAATTATAGTGTTTATTTGCATTCGGATGACTGGTAAGATTTAAATCACAGATCTTCCTCTCATCTCCCTATTTCTCCCATTCAATTCTCTCTAATACCCTTTTAACAGTTCTAACTAAACAAACAAAAAGGCATTGTTAACACCATCGATTCTTCAAAAATACTTCAACACACTTAATAGATTATAATTATATTGGGAAAAAAACAAATAGGAGGTATTCTTATTGAGCCCAAAATATGCCTCACAATTCTTGGCCTAGTTGAGGAGTTGGGGCGTGTTTGCTGAAATGGGTCTTGGTCCATTTTTTTATAAAGAGAAAATGTGTTCTCTTAAAGCGCGACTTCTACCTTTCTAGGGGATGTGATCTGGCCATACATTTGGCCATCTCCCCACCATTGATCTAAAACCATTCAACTTACCTGTTTAAAGATCTCTTGGATGGTTCATTTTGAAAAGAATTTCTGGCAACAGAGTGTTCTAGGGTTTTTCTTCGTCTTCTCTCACAGCACCTTAATTTCTGAGTGAAATTACCTTTGTAAATCTGAGTAATTTAATACTATACTTGGTGTATGAACATGTGATACTACTTAGTGCGAGTTTGGTGGTGTTTTATGATTGTATATGAGGCGAGATTAATAACAATGAAGAAACTTGGTGTTTCTTCGTACATTTGTAACATTCTTGTGATTTTTCTAGTGGATCTAGAGCTCTATCTACTTAGTAGATGCTCAACGTGGTGAGTAGTCTGTAACGCTGAACATCCGGGCCCTTGAGGCGAAAAAATCCTTCGTGTTTTTTTTTTCTATAATTTTAATTTTCTACAAATCTTTGTGAAATATTGCTTCAATCAACTACTCTGGGACTAACAAGGGGTAGCAGAGCGTCTTCTTTGGAGGATTTGGGAATGGGTTTGTTTTTCTGAAAACCCTAAGTGTTTTGAAATTTTTTAAACTTCGTAGATCTTTGAGGTTAAAGACTTTTCTGAGTGAAAATTTGTGTTTTTGAAAAATTTAATGATATATCTCACTTCGATTCATCGCTCTGGTTGGATCCATTGAAATCTTGAGTGCTGTTCTGGGTAGATCTGTAAGATCTACTGATGCTCTTTGAGTTCTTGGGGCTCTAAAAAATTGATTTTTCTGATAAAACTTTGTGACTCGCTCTTAACCCTGTGTGATCTGTTATTTGTGCTGAGTTCTAGTGAGTTGAAATTTGTCTATCTGTCGAGTTCGAGTTCTTGGTGAGTAGTGTCAACTCGTTCCCATTCTTACCGAGTTCCCACTGAGTCACTATCAATAGTGAGTTGTCTATACTTATACTAAATTCTTGGGTCATTTTCGGTATACTATGAACCCCCTCTTTATTATTGTTGTTCACCTATGTTAATTTTCTGAAACTGGTTATTAAGGTAAGTCACCATCCAGTACTTTCCTTTCTCCGAGGTCTCATTCAAGGACTTGGGAATCTGACGTAGTATTGAAATAAAGGGTTACCACCCCTTAAACCTTTTCAAAAATTGAAAATTGCACTTGTAATTACAATATCTACGATTTTGTCATTGCATTTATTATCATGTCCACTGCACACAAAATTGAGATTGATGTATGGAATGGTAATGGTGACTTTAGTTTGTGGCGACACAAATGAGGGCTCTATTGTTACAACAGAGATTTGTATATGCTATTGATAGCGCCTATCCTATTGAGACTAGTGCCTATATGAGACAAGAATTAGATGATATTGCTTGGAACTCCATTTTCCTTCTTCTGTGTGATAGTGTAATTAGGAAAATTGGTGAAACTACCTCCACAGAAGCCTTATGGAATAAGTTGGAATCTCTTTACTTTAGTAAATCCACACCTAATAAGTGTTATGTTTTAAGGTAGATTTATAACTTTAGATTTGATACATCCTTACGACTAGACGAAAACATTGATAATTATGTAAAAATGGTTTAGGATCTAGAGAATTGTGAGGAAAAACTTTCACAAGATCAACAAGTTGTTGGCCTACTAAATTCTCTAAGTGACGGATATAGGAAGATCGGGAATGCCTTGGAATATGGGGGGCAGGAACTCATGGTGGACAAAATAATCTCTACCCTAAGAAATAGGGAACTTGAATTGAAGGCTGACTCAAAAGATTCAAGATATGGTGAAGGCTTACACATAAAGGATAAACATAATCAAAATAAAAAGAGGTAAACCCCAAAAATCCCATAAAAGAGGTAAACCCCAAAATCCCAAATTCAGAGACAAAAACAAAAACCAAGTAAAATCTAAAAATAAAATCAGAAAATGCTACTGGTGTGGTAAAACATGACACCTATTCAAAGATTGTTTCAAGAAAATATCTGATACCAAAGAAAAACAAAATTTTAATGGTTCTGCAGTTGTTGCCTACAAAGGAGAACCTGATATACAGGGGGTTGTCCTTGTTAATACCATCAATTGGAACCCAAAAGAGTGGGTTTTAGACTCTAGGTGCACTTTTCATATGTGTCTCATCAAAGATTGGTTTTCTGATTTTGTTGATCTGAATGGGAGGACAAGTGCAGATGGGAAATGACATCAGTTGTCAAATAAAGGGGATGGGAAAAGTGAATCTCCTAGTGAAAAATAATTTCATATTTAAACTAGAAAAAGTGAGGTATATACCTAAATTAAAGAGAAATTTAATTGCTTTAGGAGAGTTAGATAAAGACTATAAGGACTCATAAAAGCTCTATCAAGCTGATATTTGATGACAAAGAAGTTGTCGCTGCCCCTAAGATCAATGGCATCTACACTTTACAAGCTGAACCATTGGTAGGTTACAACTCTGTAGTTATTGATTCACATTGTAATAAGTCTTTAATTTGGCACAGAAGACTTGGCCACATGTTTGATAAGGATTAACTATTTTAAATAAACTGGGATTTTTTGGAAAGGATAACGTTGAAAAATTGAGTTTTTGTGAAGATTGTGTAATTGGTAAACAGAGTAAACTACCTTTTAAATCTGGAACTCTCAAATCCACTTTTATTTTGGACTATCTTCATGCTGACTTGTGGGGTCCAGCATCTATTATTACCCTAAGTGGATTCAGATTTTATCTACTTATAGTAGATGGTTGTTCAAGTAAGGTATGGACTTTTTTATTAAAACAAAAATCTAATATTTTCTAAAATTTTAGACAATGGAAAATGATGATTGAAAATCAAACTAATAAGAAGATCAAGGCACTAAGGACTGACAATGACCTTGAGTTTTGTAATATGGAATTTGATTCCTTTTGTAAGGAGTTTGGAATATTAAGGCATAGAACTGTGACGTATACCCCTCAGCAGAATGTTGTGGCTGAAAGAATGAATAGGACCCTTTTCGAAAAGGTCAAATGTATATTACATAGTTCAGGGCTTACTAAATTCTTTTGGGGAGAAGCTTTAAAAACTACAACATTTCTAGTAAATAGAAGTCCTCCTAGTGCCATTGATTTTCAAATCCTTGAAACATTGTGGTCAAATACAGCAGACTTAATGTCTTTGGCTGTGTTGCATACTTCCATCAAAATGAAGGTAAACTTAAACCAAGATCTCAAAAATGTGTCTTCTTGAGATATGGGGAGGAGACTAAAGGGTACAGACTTTGGGTTAAGAGTCAAAATAGTTTTAAAGTGATCACTAATAGGAATGTTATCTTTAATGAGAATGAGTTTCCTTGTAAAACACAATGTGAAACTAAACCTATTGGATCTATACTTGTGAATGAAACTATTCTTGAAAATCTAGAAAATAACTCTAATGATCAAAATGATTTTATTGAGGTGGAGACTACCCAGTCTAATACTAATCAGGATCTGAGTGAACCTGAAATTGAGATTGAATCTAATGATCCTCTCCTCACTAATTATCAGTTAACAAGAGATGGAGACAGAAGAAATAGGATTCCCTGCACCGGATACAATAATGATGAATTTGTTACCCTATTCTGTATCCTAAGCTCATAAAATTCAGAACCTACCACTTTTGAAGAAGCTGTGACCTGTTTTGATTCCAAGTTATGGAAAGAAGCAATGAATGAAGAAATGGACTCCTTAATCAAAAATAAAACTTGGATCCTTGTCAACAAACCTAAAAATAAAAAATTTGTTGACTGTAAATGTATTTTTAAAATAAAGGAAATAGATCCTATTGCTGGAAATAAAAGATAAAAAGCTGGACTTGTTGCAAAGGGATTCACTCAAAAGGAAGGAATAGATTACAATAAATTTTTTTCCCCTGTTGCAAAATATACTTCTATAAGAATTCTTCTTGCCCTAATTGCCCATTTTAACTGGGAACTTGATCAGCTGGATGTAAAAACAACCTCCTTAAATGGAGACCTTGAGGAGACTATTTATGTGAGTCAACCAAAAGGTTATGAGATAAAATCAACTACTGAAAATGTATGTTTGTTAAAGAAATCACTCTATGGCCTGAAGCAGGCTCCCAGACAATGGTATAAAAAGTTTAGCTTTTATGTTCAGACTTTAGGGTTTGTTAGGAGGAGGTATGATTCGTGTTTCTTTTTCAAAGGGTCAAGTGGACCTGAATCTGTATATCTAGTGTTATATGTAGATGATATGTTACTTACATATCATAACAGATCCGAAATTGACATAATTAAAACAAAATTAAAATCTGAATTTGAGATGAAAGATTTTAGGACAAGCTAAGAAAATTCTTGGGATGGAAATAGAAAGAAATAGAAAAGATTGTACTTTAATTCTAAAACAATCTACCTATGTGCATAAAATACTTGAAAAGTTCTCCATGCTTGATTGCAAACCTATTTATTTACCAATTTCCAACCACTTTAAACTGTCCACCGAGCAATCACCAAAAACTGATGAAGAATTTAAAAGAATGGAAAGTGTTCCTTATGCTAACACTGTAGGATCTATTATGTATCTCATGGTATGCACTAGATCAGATTTAACACATGGCATAAGCATATTAAGCTGATTTATATTTAATCCTGGTGAAAAACATTTGCTTGCTATGAAATCGATGTTGAAATATTTGAAAGGTGCATTTGAATTAGGTTTACAATTCAAAAGATGTGATGAAGGCATAATTTTAAAAAGCTATAATGATTCAGACTTTGCTGGTGATTTAGATAAAAGGAGACCAACTTCCTCTTATGCTTTCACTTTGTGTGATAGTTGCATTAGTTGGAAATTATAATTGCAAAAGCTAGTTGCCTTGTCATCAACAGAGGCAGAATATATAGCTGCATGTGATGCTCTTAAAGAAAGCCTTCGGTTGAGAGGTCTTCTGAATGAAATTGGTTTCATAAATAGCTCTGTCAAAATTTATACTGATAATCAAAGTGCCTTCCATCTTAGCAAGAATCCTATGTACCATGATTGCACAAGACAAGTTGATGTTAAATTCCATTTTGTAAGAAACATGGCAGAACAAGGTCTAATTAGTTTAGAGAAAATTTCAACTGAATTCAATCCCTCTGATTTGGGGACTAAGGTTCTACCCTTAAATAAGTTCAAAAACTGTTTGAAGATTCTAAACATCATTTGAAGGGTAATGTGTTTAGAAGATTCAAGCTATAATGTTTTTTTACATGTTCTAATTTCAAATTTTTGTTTTTTTATTTTTTTATAGGTGAATAAAAGCCAATGAAACAAGTAGATATCTAGCCACTAGAAATTGCCAAGAATTTCTCGGCAAGATGGAGATTGTTGAGCCCAAAATATGCCTCACAATTCTTGGCCCGGTTGAGGAGTTGGGACATGTTTGCTGAAATGGGTCTTGGTCCATTTTTTTATAAAGAGAAAACGTGTTTTCTTAAAGCGCGACTTCTGCCTTACTTGGAGATGTGATCTGGCCATACATTTGGCCATCTCCCCACCATTTATCTAAAACCATTCAAAAGGAAATGAATGTCTTTAAATTTTTAATAAACCTCGGGGAAGATATAAATTATTCAAAACTTGAAATAAGAGAGATTTGTGTAATTATTCAAAAAGAGTGTGTATCTCTGAGATGTATGCGTTATTCGAAACTTGAATTAAGGGATGTTTGCATATTTTCGAAAGATGTGTGATAGCCTTCGAAATTATCAAAAGTCTCATGGGGAGATCTCTCTAATTTACCCCAAAATTAAATTAAGAGTTTACCTAGTACACAGGGTTCGAGCCATCGAGTCTAGAGCTCAACGAAACTAGCTTATATTAAAAATTAGATATCATTATTCACATAGGGAAAATTAGCCTTAATGAGAAAATGAAGTGTTAGAATTGAAAAGTAAAATCATATTCCTATTTTGACTAATAAATCACTTGATGAACCGAAACATTCCTTACATTTAAATTTTGATTGCCATGTAATTTTTAGTGAGATTTTAGTAAAATTTTATTTTTTTTTATCTCGAGTAGTTTATTGAAAAGTGGCCACACGTGTTTATTCACACTTCGAGAAACTTGTGACATTAGGTGCCTTATCTAAATTAGGCCAAGTAAATTGATCTGAGCCCTTCATCTGGTAAATTCTTGATAGCTTATCTTATACGCGGATAGATCGACTTTGTTTTCTGGTAGTTGGTGTTAGGATCTTCCTCTAGCTGCTCAAGATGATTTCCGGGCTCAATTAACTTTTAAAACACCGAATCAACACCAAAACCGAAGGTACCCGCCGCCGACCACGAGTTCTACCTATGGCTGCTTTTCTTCCTTTTGCTTGTTGTTTGCTCACTCACAAAGAATGAATACCACACAGGTAAGGGCCACAAAGACACAAGTAAGAGGTAAACAAGATCAAGGAGTAGAATGCTCGAAGAAGAAGAAGACACCCTCTCTCTCTCTCTCTCGGGTTTTTCACAAAAAATGGGACATGAGAATTACCAATATATATAGTAAACCAATGACAAACAATAAGGTAAGTTATACATATGGTAAGTGGGCTCGACTAGGGTTATGGCCCAATAGCACACCAACAAGGCACAAAGGTTTATTTGCCATCCAATAGGTAAAACAACGTTAAGTTGGGTCATCCCATTATTCGGTGTTGATTTATCGTTCAATCATTCATGTCGACTGATAAAACTGGTTTACATCATTGTCCAGGAGGTCGTTTGACAACATGATGTCTAACAACCTCCACCTTGGTGTCAAAGGACCTACAAAGAGAAAACGTTTTCCATTAGTGACACCTCTAACAGAAAATCGATAAAATTGAAAATCATTTACTTGTACCGATGTTTAGAAGCTCCTTGCAACTTCTAAACTTTACCAGTGGCAGCACTTTCGTGCTCATATCCGGAGGATTATATTGTGTGTGAATTTTTTCAAGACTTACTACTTCTTGTGATATTATATCCCTAATGAAGTGTAGCCTAACATCGATATGTTTAGTGCGTTTGTGAAAAACAGGATTCTTACACAGATGTATGGATGACTGACTATCAGAATACACAACCACATACTCATTCAAGACACTTAGTTCATGAAGTAGACCTCTAAGCCATAGGCCTCTTTAATTGCTTCAGTGATGACAATATATTCTGACTCTGTAGTGGATAGTGCAACTATGTGTTGTAACTGTGATTTCCAACTACCACACGAATTTGATAAGGTGAATACGTAAGAGGAAGTTGATTTCCTACCATCCATATCTCCTGCATAGTCAGCATCTACAAAATCCTTTAATTTCACGCCTTCCTTATTAGCACTAAATTTTAGACCTACGTCACTTGTACCCTTCAAATATCTTAAAAGCCACTTTAATGCTTCCCAATGTTCAGGACCTGGATTAGACATGTACCTACTGAGAGTACTAACAGCGAATCCTAAGTCCGGTCTAGTGCAAACCATCAAATACATTATGGAATCAATCACATTTGAGTATGGAATTTTACTCATGTATTCTACTTCACGTTCATTGCAGGGAGCTTGTTCTTTAGATAGAACAAAATGGTTTGCAAGAGGCAACGTGACAGGTTTGCAGTCACTCATATTAAACCTTTTTAACACCTTTGATATGTATGGAGACTGATGCAAGAATACAATGGAATTTGACCTATTTCGTTCTATTTCCATGCCTAGAATCCTTTTAGCCTTTCCCAGGTCTTTCATGTCAAATTTTCCACTAAGGTCTGCTTTTATATTGTTTATCCACTTAGGAGATGATCCAGCTAAAAGCATGTCGTCCACATAGAGCAACAAGATCAAATAATTGTTATCAGTCTTGTTGTGTTGAAAGCATAGGTAGTGATCGAATTTACTTCTTTGAAATCCTATAGTGAGTACAAAGGAATCAAACCTCTTGTACCACTGTCTAGGTGATTGCTTTAGACCGTATAGGGATCTCTTCAGAAAACACACATAATCAGGTTTAACTTGTCTTTAAAACCTTTTGGTTGATTCATAAAGATTTGTTCATCAAGCTCTCCATGTAAAAAAGCGGTTTTTACATCGAGTTGTTCAAGAACCCAGTCAAAGAGTGCAACCAATGCGAGCATGACCCTAATAGTAGTGTACTTGACAATTGGTGAGAAAATCTCGTTATAATCAACACATTCTTTCTGTGTGTAACCCTTCGCTACTAACCTAGCCTTAAATCTTAAGGGTTCTGTACTACTAGTACCTTCCTTAACCTTAAAGACCCACTTGCAATCAACGATTGATTTATTCTTAGGTCTCGGTACTAACTCCCAAGTTTAATTCTTTTCTAGAGAACTCATCTCTTCTTTCATAGCCTTAAGCCACTCCTTAGATTGACCACTATTTATAGCCTCTTCAAAAGTTTTCGGCTCCCTATCAACTAGTTCTTCGTAAGTAGCGTATGCAAAATCCAATTCAGATTCAAACCCAAACCTCCTAGGTTCACTCGTTTGTCTTCTCTCTCTATCCCTAACTAAATTATAGTTAGCTAATGGATTTTCTTCCTGAGGATGCTCTTCTATCACTACTTCATTTTCCTCTTCAGGTTCTTGGACCTGAATCTCCACCTCACTCGAAGTACTAGGTACTGATGTGTTAAATTTTCGTAACTCCACCTTAAACCGATTTCTTTCTTCACGTGATTCAGTTTTACTTACAGGTTCGATTTCGTTCCTTAGACAAGGCATCTCACTCTCATTAAATGTGACATCCCTACTCACGATGATCTTAACTCCTTTTTGGCTTCTATCCCATAACCTATAGTCCTTAACCCCTTCGGGATATCCTAGAAAGACACACTTCCTGGCTCTAGGTTCTAATTTTCCCTCACTTTGATGGGAGAAGGCAGCACAGCCAAACGCTTTAAGCATTGAGTAGTCACCCAATTTTCCAGACCATTTTTCATGTGGAGTATCACCATTTAATGTAGTCGATGGAGTCAAATTTATCAGATAACAGGCAGTTACAACGGTTTCACCCCAAAATGACTTAGGAACCCTAGAACTTAACATCATGCAGCGCACTTTATCTAGTATGGTCCTATTCATTCTTTCTGCTACCCCATTTTGCTGGGGAGTATAGAGAACCGTTTTGTGCCTTGTTATTCCACTTAGAGTATAGGGAACCGTTTTGTGCCTTGTTATTCCACTTTCTTTACACATCCTATCGAATTCAGCATTACAGAATTCTAGGCCGTTATCTGTCCTTAAAAATTTGATCCTCTTGCTAGTTTGGTTTTCCATTTGTTTCTTCCAATTGTTAAAGTTATTGAAGGTTTCAGTTTTCTCTTTTAATAGATAGACCCACACTTTCCTGGTGTAGTCATCTATGATAGATAGGAAATACCTATTCCCACCCGATGTGGGATTACTAGCAGGACCCTACAGATCAGAATGCACATATTCAAGCAAGCTTTTAGCCTTATGCGTACTAGTGGAGAACGACACTCTATGGTGCTTTCCGAGCACACAGTGATCACAGAACGATAAGTCAGATACACAGTCATTACCAAATGCACCTTTTTCATTAAGTAACTTAAGTTCCTTAATGCCTACGTGTGCAAGCCTATTATGCCACGTATGTGTGTGATCGATTTTGGCGGAAGAAATAGAGGAGTTTAATCCTCTAATTACTTCCCCAGTAGTGATGTAAATATCATTTTTCTTGATTCCCTTAATAGAGATTAACGCACCCTTCATCATTTTAAACATACCGTTTCCAATTTTACCGGTGAAGTTGTCTTTCTCAAGTCTTCCTACTGAAATCAAATTCCTAGATAATTGAGGAATGTATCTAACTTCCTTTAACATGTACACAAAGCCCGTGTTAAATTTTATCTTTATATCTCCAATTCCAGCAATTGTATAGGCAAAGTTATCACACAGAACTACTTGCCCATCATTAGATTCTTGCAAGTTTTCAAACCAGTTCTTTTCAGACGTCACATGAAAAGACGCACCAGATTTCATGCACCAGAATCTAATATCCATTCATGCATGTGAGAATTAGTAGTTAGATTCAATTCAGTAGTGTATGTGACTAGACTAGTGATCACATAGACTTCACCGTTTTCAGTATCGGAGGTAGAGGATAACACATTTACCTCATCTCTTTCCTTAACCTTTTGTTTTCCCCTTTCTTTATGGCAGTCTTTTATAAAATGCCCTGTGCCTCCACAGCCATAGCATTTTCTAGCATTAGTTTTAGACTTTGACCTAGGTCTACCATTGCCTTTCTTTTTCCAACTATTACTACTTGATTCGGCACTACTTTGGTATTCATCATGACTGGCTTGCCTAAATTGAGTTCTACCCCGCATCATATGCAACTCTCTACTCCTCCTATCCTGTTTTTCAGCCCTCATTTCCATCTCTTTACTCCTAAGAGAATCTACGACAATTTTAGGTATTAACGTGTCCCTACCATACTTAATAGCATTCTTAACTTCTTTATAAGAGTCCGGGATTGAATTGAGCAAAATAATAGCCTTATAAGTCTCAGACACGGCTTCGTCACAATTGACAATATCTTGCACCAATTTGTTAAATACATCTAAATTGTTGTCGAGATCCTTTGAAGGATCCATCTTAAAGCTGAAGAATCATTCGAGTAGGTAGAGTTTATTCGGTGTAGATTTAAGCAAGTATAAGTCTTCTAGTTTTTTCCAAAGTTCTTTGGTGATCTTTAGTTTTCCCACTTTTCTTAAGACAGCGTCAGACAAGTATAATATTATTGAGGTATAGGCAAGCTCATCGGCTTCCTCTTTTTGTTCTTTTGACATGTCAGGTGCAAAATTGCCTTCGATGGCTTTTGACACCTTTTGTTGGACTAATATGCCTCTCATCTTTTGTTGCCAGATAGAGAAGTCCCATTTACCGTTAAATATTTCCAAATCAAAATTATGTGTTGTCATTGGTTAACACACTAATTAGGCCACACGAAGTAGTATTGGGAAGCGTGATAAGGTAATATCTTGTTAATTCTGAGCAAAAGTAACAATGAACCTAAACGCTACGTCCACCAAGAAATACCAAGCACTTAAATCAAAAAAATAAGCACTCAATTAACGAAAGTAATCCTAGTTCTAGCACAAGCAATGGTTACCCCTTCACGGTAACCCCAAAACCTAACGATCACCCCACACAATGATCTTGCTATTGCTGAATTTAAATGGATTAAGCCAATTTACCAGAGCGGACCTATCTGAGTTCGTAGAGTGGAGAAAAACGAGCTTGCTGTTCAATTGCAGTCGGCGTAGCACCAGGGGCAAAATCGTCCAACTTTTTCTGTGTAACCTGAAACACAAAACAAAGTATATCAGCGCGTTCAGGGGATCGAAACAAGCAAGTTACCTGAAGATAGCTTCGCCGAAATGCCGTCCACGCGCCGCCCATGCGCCACCTCACCAAGGGCGCCTCGACCTGTTGGTAATGGGTATGGTCTCCGTTTGTCCAACTGAGCTTTGGTTTGTGAGTAATTGAAGAATTTCAGATTCGACTAAAATGTTGAAATCGCGAAAATCAACCAATTTTGAGCCGATTTTTGCCAACCAAGCTCTGATACCAGATGTTAGGATCTTCCTCTAGCTGCTCAAGATGATTTTTGGGCTCAGTTAATATTTAAAACACCGAATCAACACCAAAAACGAAGGTACCCGCCGCCGACCACGAGTTCTACCTATGGTTGCTTTTATTCCTTTTGCTTGTTATTTGCTCACTCACAAAGAATGAATACCACATAGGTAAGGGTCACAAAGACACAAGCAAGAGGTAGAGAAGATCAAGGAGTAGAATGCTCGAAGAAGAAGAAGAAGACAGCCTCTCTCTCTCTCTCTCTATTTTTTCACAAAAAAGGGGACATGAGAATTACCAATATATATAGTAAACCAATGACAAACAATAAGGTAAGTTATACATATGGTAAGTGGGCTCGACTAGGGTCATGGCCCAATAGCACACCAACAAGCCACAAAGGTTTATTAGCCATCCAATAGGTAAAACAACGTTAAGTCGGGTCATCCCATTATTCGGTGTTGATTTATCGTTCAGTCATGCATGTCGACTGATAAAACTGGTTTACATCATCGCCCGGGAGGTCGTTTGACAACATGATGTCTAACAGTTGGAATGACTAAGATATGGCAATATTTTCTCTCTTCATCCCTTTTCTTTTGAATTTTTAGGATGCGTGCTCTGCGATATTCACTACTATTTTGTAACCTAAATTTAGGATCTATGCGAATATATGAGAGATTATGGTGATTTGTTTCAATAAAATTTGTAAGTGTATAAAAAAAAAAATTAGTTAGGGCCAAGAGAGTGAAATTTGACTTATTGATGTCCTGTGGATTTTTAGCGGTTTCGAGGCCACTTCTGCAACCTTGAAAGCTCTGATTCATTGTGCTTAGTACTATGAGTGTTTTCGAGTGACAAAAGCTTATGAAGATGCAGGAATTCTCTCCAAACCCCGGGCCTAATGGAAAAACAAATCGTTATGTTCTTCTCTGTTTTCTCCTTATTTTTGCCAAAACTTATATGTTGTTATTCCAGTATTATTTGGGTACATGAGCATTTCTTGTTTCGAGACTATTATTTAGCAAGCTTTTATTATTATTTATTTATTTATTTATTTTTATTTTTTGACATGAGGCAATAAAATCTTAGAATATCTTGTTGATTCTTAATGATTATATTCATATGTGGAATACGTTATTTCTCTGTTTTAAGAATTAGAATTATCAAAATTTGTTAAAATTTACAGATTTTTCTCAAGTATCTATTGAGAATTTACCTATGCATGCACAACGAAATTTAAAACTAAGTTTAATTCCCTTCAAAAATCGTCTTTGTATTTGGATAGAAATTGTAATTAGAATTATACCTTTAGCAAATTCTTCAAACTTTATAGAGAATTTTGAAGGCAAAGAATCACGATCATTGCTCCTCATGAATCTTGATCTACGATGGTTTTTGCACACCTTTATGAATCACGATCTTTCCATACCTTTGTGAATCAAGATCTTTCTCGACAATAAAAACCTATGAACCACAACACTTCGGCCATGAATAAAAACTTGTCAACAGTTATAAAGGACAATGAATATATTATACAAATTATCATCTCACTTAAAGAAAAAAATAAACCATGAAACCAAGTCAGAACTGATCATATTATGACATCACATATGCAAAACATAAATGAATAATCAACTTAAATTTTAAAGCTAAGAGTTCCAAAACGAATAAAAATCAGCAGTAAGCATCAAGTCTAGACGCATATAGAGTTGACGACGGTCAATAGGCTTAAATGAGAGAGAATGATAGAGGGTAGCATTTAGTTTTAGAGCTGGAGAGAAAGAGGAAGTATGAGATAAATGATAAGAATTTGTAAACTAGACCGTGAGGTTTCAAATTTTTAATTTTTACATTTGTTCCTTTTCTTTTTTTTTTTTTTTTTCAATTTTTTTAAGTAGTGGGTTGGGTTGGGCGGTTTCATCGATTTTGATGGATCAATCCATAACCCGACCTAACCCAACCCATTGTCTTTTAAAAAAAACCCAACTCAACAAAATAAAAAAAATTAAAAAAATCGACACAAATCGGTCGGTTCAATTTGGGTTGGTCAGTTCATGGGTTGTTCAGTTATTGGCCACCTCTATATGGAACAAAATTTTGTAAACTGCCATTTCAAAAATTAGATTTAAAGTTTGTTCATATACATATCAGATGATAATTCAATATTTAATAATAATATTTTAAAGATTTAATATACCCACTCACCCTCACACCACCCTTATCCCCACCCTCACCGAAATTCACTCAATTTTCTCTCTCTACGTTCATTCTCTATCTCCTTCCATTATACATGGGGAATTTTTAAGAAAGGCCTGGTCAAGCCTTTCAAAATTTTTTGAGGCCTAACTTACTCCAAATAAATTTTTTAGGCCTCTTTTATGCTAAAATGTTTAAATTATACTTTTCTATATTGTTGATAAGTCTTAAATGCCCTTTACATAAATGACTATAATATCCTTTCTATAACATTTTCAGGAAAAAAATGAATGACGAAAAATGACTCTAGTCGATTTAAACGACTGCAGTCATTTATTTCTCAAAACGGCTCTAGTCATTTAAAACAATTTTAGTCATTTTATGAGAAAAATAACTGCAGTCGTTTACAATGACTCTAGACAACTAGAGTCGTTTTTCATTTTACAAAAGCCCTTTGTTGAGAATTGTATG
This sequence comes from Olea europaea var. sylvestris, assembly GCF_002742605.1. NCBI lineage: Eukaryota > Viridiplantae > Streptophyta > Magnoliopsida > Lamiales > Oleaceae > Olea > Olea europaea. The sequence goes on along the minus strand of NC_036241.1, from coordinate 1,639,643 downwards.
GTCGCAACCAACTTAAGGCAAACAGAAAATTCATTTAGATTACAATCAAAAACTTTTTTTAAAAGAAAAATGACTATTTTCATTTTAAACTACTGAAATCATTTTTCATTTATCACTTTCGAGTTCGAATGATATCTCACCTTTTATTATACGTAATAGTTTAACTTATTTAAAATTAATTATAAGACATGTACTTAAAATCAAATACAGTATACTTGAACAATATGCAGTGGAGCACGATAAATTATATGTGACGAACTTCATCTTCCACTACATTTTTAAACGAAATAGATTAAAATCAAACATGGTTTAAAAGATTCCTTCTTTGATTAGCCTCTCGTTTTTCATTATACATGAACTTACTAAAGCCAATTGTAAGTTGTATGCTTAAATACTGATATGGTATGCTTGATCAATGTGTAATGGAGTAAAGTGACGAGTTTCCCTTCCTATATGTTTTTAAATGAAATAGGTTGAAATCAAGCATATACTAAAATGTTTGAAGTTTGAAAGACATCTTTTCTTTCATTATAAATGATAGTTTAACTTGTTCAAAATCAATTGTAAGTTATCTAACTCAAAATCGAATATGGTATACTTGAATTGTGTGCTGTGAAGCACAATGAATTTTATAAAAAGATGCTCATCTTCCTATATTTCTTTTTAAATGAAATAAGTTGAAATCTAACATAATTTGAAAGTTTAGAAGTTTAACTGACATATCATCTTTCATTATACATGATGATTTAATTTATCGAAATCAAAATATAAGTCGTATGAATAAAAATTGAATGAGATATATTTGAACAGTGTGTAGTGGAGTATGACGATTAAGTTCACCTTCCCATATGTTTTTCACATGAATATGTTAAAATCAAACATAGTTTAGATTGTTAAAATTTTGAATGTCGCGTTTTTCGTTATAAATAATGTTTTAACCTATTGAAACCAATTGTAAAATGCATTCTTAAGATTGAATATGATATACTCAAACTATGTAGTTGAGCACGATGAGTTGTAATAACAAAATTGGTCTTCCAGTACATTTTGGACGAAATAGGTTGAAATCAAATACATTTTAAAATGTTAGAATTACAATTGGCTCTTTCATTATACATGATGGTTTAACTTATCAAAATCAATTGTAAGTCGTATACTTAAAAATTGAATTTGGTGTACTAGAGCAGAGTGTAGTGGAGCACGATCCCATATATATTACAATGTATGCTTTATGTTCTAAGTTGTTATCATAATTCATACCTAATTTGTGTTTTATGAATGTTGGATATTGATTTTCATGTTCTTTTATTTTATATAACAAATGATGAATGAAAAAAGAAACGATTAAAGTTGTTTAAATTGATTAGAGTCATTTTCAGTTGTAACAAGAAAAGGACTGCAGTCGTTTGAAATAAGTGGAGTCGTTTTACAGATTCATATCTCTTTTTGCATCATATACTAGTTTTTCTATACATTTTTTTAAAGTGAAAATATTTTGAAAGCAACCCAAAAACAATTTAAAATGTTTAAATTATTTAACTTATAAGGTTTTGCGTTTGATTGACTTCTTGTCTTTTAACTACAGAAATATTTCGTTTATTCGAACTTCTTCACTAGCTTCTATGTTACTAATAAAAATCATATCTTCACTAGCTTCTATATTACTGATAAAAAGCTTTATTTTGGTGATAGTAACAGTGATCACATTTCTCAGATCATAAATCATAGTTTCAAACCTATTTCGAGCTTAAATAGCAAAAATATAACATTATTAGCAGAGCACGATGAATTGTATATAATGAAGTTTATCTTCTTATTCATTTTAAACTAAAAAGTCGAAACCAAACACGATTTATAATGTTAGAAGTTTGATTCTCACCTTATACATCGTGTTTAGGAAAATGGGCACTGTCGTTTTTACGAAACGACAGTAGTACATCAAAAGGTCCTACAAATTATAATCAAGGACAAAAATATAGGCATTGTATAATTTCTCCACGTTTGACACGTTATGTACATCGTCTAATGCATCGTGTACCTTCTCCACATTTGAAACGTTGGAACGTGTTATGACCTTTGCATTACATTGATTACAAATGTATATTTATGTCATCCTACAAATGGCATGACAATATTAGCAACTCATTCAGACATGCACAACAATATGAAAACCACAACAAGGTAATGATATCATAGTAAACAACAAAGATTTCGATAATCAAAATGCGAGGTGAATATAAGAAAGAATTTGGATGGCTCTCTAAACATATTTTCTTATCCAAGAGCACAAAATAATGGAAGGATTACATCTAACTACTTAAATTTTTCCCTCTCTCTTTAATTCTCTTAACAACTTTTGAATTGAATTGAATTTCCCCCAAGCACGGCAATCTCTATAATTTCTATACGCACAATGGAAGTGTTTAAAAATCATCATGTGCAGATATGTGTAAATATGAAAAACAAATAACACAGCAAAAATGCATAAGGTACACATAAACATGGATCTTGTAAATTATATAGACAATAACATGATTTAACTAACTAAAGATACAATTTTCCGTGGCTAATAGTAATCAATGATATTCAATTTGTTAGTAGACGGGGCAGTAATTTCAAGACAGATGAATAGAGACTTGCACACATTACCAGGAAATGAGCTTCTTGGTTTTGCATATGGCTGCAAAGGTTCTAGAGTTTTCACCTTGTCCCACAGCTTCAAATTGTCTTCTTTGTCATTTCAAACCTCTTCCACTTTATTAAAGCCTTTATATTTATAGAACTTTCTACAAGATTTATAGAGAAAAAGCCAGATTAGAAAATAAGTTGACGGTGTAATAGAAAAAGAAACTTAATAGAAAAAGCCAGATTAGAAAACAAATATTTCAATCAATGGATACAAAATAGAAAGTTATGGAAAACCAAGTAACACAAATTGATATTGATGAAATAACAAGAACGTGCAAAAGTATCAGTAGTCATTTTCTCCCCCAATCTATTTACATAGAAGCCATTAACTTGTTCTACTAGACCGTCAATACTCAAGCATTCTATGTATTTTACTATGTCCAAACCACAATCACACCTAAAAGATAATAAATAATGGTAAACAAAGTGAAATAACTGATTGAATATGATCAAGTGAATCTTTAATTGTAATAAAAAACTTAAGAAACAATTTGTTTAGTGGTTTTGGTATTCCTTGTTTAGTTTGTCAAACCTTGCTAAGCAATGAGGCTTAAATATGTAACTGTGTCAGATTGAAGATTTCGGTGAAAAAGTAACTTAAACAATCCGTTGGAGATGGAGATTTTGAGAAAAAAGCAGATTCCATCATAAGTAATTAAATGCTCTAGGTATTACGTTCACACCATTTTCCTCAATATGATCGTTCATAAATCTACTCATGTTTAAG
>NC_036241.1:1631250-1636162 GCF_002742605.1 Olea europaea var. sylvestris | reverse complement strand
CTCCTTCTTTTTCCCCCCCCCCCCCCCCCCCCCCTCTCACATTTTAGAATTTGAGTCTCATTAAGACTTTTAATTAAACATAAATCTAAGTTGTGTGAGTAAACATGCTGGAAACTAAAAATTTATACTAAATCTCCCTATACGCTTGTCTACGACTTCTTTGGCATTTGAGAGAGAGATAGAGTTTAGTATTCTTGAAAAGTTATAGGGTCCAAGAATAGAAAGTTGGGCCACTTTTCCTAATGAACTTAATGAAGTTTTACCGAATGTTTGGAGCTTTTCATCTCTTCCCTGTCCGGGAAGGTGGATCAAAGTCTTTGCATTTGTAACTAGAAAAATAGTTCTAGGGTATCAATCTGGCAAAGAATATCCAAGAATTTCCTTAGGAAATGTTTCCTAGCAAGACAAGAGATCAATTAATTTCTTTGTGCTTTCTTTTTTTAGTTATATTATACAAATTTTGAGCTAGATAAGGCTCAAGTTGAGAGACTTAATGCAGCATGATAATAAAATATTTCTCAACTATTCTAGAAATCAAGGAATGTACTATATACTCTGCATATTCAAAACTCACCCAAAATTTTTCTTCCATTTAGTGCACCGTAAAAATTCTAATTTATCCATAATTCATATAATCTTAAAATGTTGTCATTTTGGTATTCAAATAGGGATGTAATTTAGTCCTTTTATTACTTCACTATCCATATAGAATTAAGTCAATTAACCTCCAGATGCAATATAAATAGTAACTACACCTTATAACTTAAATTCAAACAAATAAGCTCCGATATTACTCCTGAAATCTAAAAGAGTCTTTTATTTATTAATTTGTTTTTAACATCAACAATCCAATCCCCACAAAACATAGAACAATTAGCATCCAAAGTCACAGATGTTCATGGTTGAATTCAAATTCTTAGGCAACTCAGGAAGATGAGATTTGAAATTTAAAATCAAACCCTCTTTAAATATCAGAATAGAATCATAAAATTTAAGCTGATGTTTAATTTCAAGATTACAAAATTTACGCGAGTATCACATTGCTTTCGACAAATTGAGAGCAATTTTTTCTAACTCCAGTCAACGCCCCAGGTTTGTTCTGAATGATTATTAAAATCTGTACAATTTTCCAAATAGTAGGTATAAATCAACATTCATCCAAGTAGAAATACTATATAATGGATATAACATAATAAGTGAACACTATACAATATAAAAAAAAAAAAAAAAAAAAAAAAAAAAACTTTAGGTTGGGTCAAAAGGCTAAATACTACCATTCAAGGAAGACCGCCGCAAGCAATGCAGTTGATTGTAGGACCAACGTTGTGGCTACATCAACCCCTCGCCTATGCTGTGGCTCATTCAGATCCGTTAGATCACTTATCAAAAATTAGAATCTAAACTCGTAATCAAATGAACCCCAGATGAGAAAACCAAAAAACTGAGGATCTGATAGTAGTGGAGGAAGATTATTGGTTTTCTTTTTTTTTTTTTTTCTTTTTTTTTGTTTGCTAGGTTTGAGGAAGAGTGGTGGTTTTCTGGTCATTTTGCAGCGGCAATTGGTGCCATCTGTAGCTGCAACCCTGCCATTGGTGGTACAGCTGCATTTGTTGTTATTGTGGTGTTGATGTTGATATTGTGTCGTTGGTGGTGATGTTGACGATGCTGGTAAGGTGGTGGTGGTGGTGGTCATTGTATTCGTGGTCATGGAGATTGTGCGATTGTTGTGTGTAAGATGACATGGGGTGAGAGCATATGTAACCAATTACTAGGTTAATTGTGACCAATAAATAAGACATGATCAATTATTTAAGATTGTTAATAATAGATTCGATATTTTGTCATCAATAAATAATGTGACCAATAACTTGTTACTAATAAATAATGTGACCTAAAAATTGGAGTCATGGCTTATAAAATTTGTGATTTATGATCGATAATTAAATTGTAACTTATAAATTTTTTGATTTGTGATTAATGAATAAATTCTGATCTATAATTTTATTTTATTTTTATTATCTTTTTTTTATCGTGAAATAATTTGTGATCTATAAAATTTTTGGTTCATGACTGAAAAATAATTTGTGACTAATTAATTCAAAAATGTATAATCAAATAGTATAGAATTTTGACCTTAATATATTTAATTAATACAACATATATCTAATTTATTAAATTTAATTTTAATTAATTATTTCATAAATAAAATTTAGTTAATATCTGATTTTTAAAATTTTAAATCTTGTTTCTTAGTTTTGGAATAGGCCATAATTAATCTCTTAGTTATGAAATTCTCCTTTAATTAATCTAATTGATCAAATTAAATCCATTAGTAAATAATACAATTAATTAATTACATAAATTTCCCACAATTGTTAGTTAATTAATTCTTAACATCATTCTTCTAGTTTTCTATTTTGTGTGTGACTCATTAAGTTCCAAATCATTATGTCAGACAACGTGAACTATTATTCCGATCTAATCAAAATAAGATAAATTATAACCCATTTTAAATTGTTATTAATTCACCTAAATTAATTATTTTATATTAATCATCCCCAATTGATATCTAGTAATGTAATACATGTGACGAAAAATGTCACTTGATGCCACAAAAACAAACTTGTTCATTTACCTTAAAACTATAACCCTTTCGTCAATATAATGATATCAAATTCAAGATATGAAAGTGTATCAATATCAATTATTGATTACATCTTTAATCTCACTCTCAAATGAATAACAGTCGTAATTCTTTTCAATTTATGAACTCATCTTGTCCAGTGATTTCAATATCAACTTAATTGAATAAAACGTAGATCTCAAACTCTTACTATCTAAGAGTAACGAATCATCAATCAATCATTCATGATCTTCATATGATTTTCGACATATCTAAACAATGTCGTATTAAAGACTCTTGATGATGCAACATCCAACATCACCAAGGTATGACTTTTCTCGTATAATGTACTGCAATGATCTACTATCGAACGTTATAGATTAATCACTAACACTCAAATAGTTATTCATCTAGAATATCTACACAGGTCTAATATCTTGTTCTCTTAATAAAATATCCACTTGTCCATTAAAATGTCATTATATTTTCGATTGTGAAATCAACTACTCACATTATAGGTGAGAAATGCCACACATGCTAATTCATCCTCAATAATGATATTCGTACTCGTTATTACTGGTGACCATGAATAATTTAAGATTTATTTAATGTAACTTGTACTTTATAATTACAACTCTTTATGATTAACAAGTTGCAAAGAATTGAATCTACGAACTATATAACTTGGTTTACAAACATAATAAGTCAATTCAATGATAATATCTTAATCATATTAAAACTGTTAACATCCAAAATCGATTAAATCTAAGGCACAACACTTACAGTAACTTGACCAAGGGTATCACAGAGATGATAAATTTTGGCTTATTTTTTGGCAAGGTGGAAATTGTTGAGATTTTGTCTCAATAATGTCAATAGGTAAAGGGCCTCGTGGAAAGTAAGTGTGTGTGTGTATATATTAAATTTTATTACGTTGAATATGAAGTAAGAAATAGATATACCACTTACAATCGTTTAACAATTCTTAGCCATTCTTGAGTTTTGGTTGACATTGAGCGACACTGGTTGATTTTGAGGGCAAAACATGAGTAGGTCATCTTTTACGTGTTCAAAGAAATAAAAAATCTATCGGAGTTAGACGCTTGTTTTGACATTGATAAGGTTGAGACTATGACCGCAAATCAATATCCACCAAATTACTGGGATACGCATAAATGCATCAATATCAGTAAAAATACCAACAATATACCAACTAAAACGAAACCACTGCAGAACAAGAAAAGTAGCAAAATTCATGAAAGTATTCTAGTCATGTTGTCCTGCTGCAACTAGAGCAGAACAATTTTTAATGAAAACTAGCACATCACCTGATGTAGGATAATCCTATTATAAATAGAATAAAAGTTGGATATTTATAATAGGATATTTAAGATTTATAGTTGTAATAGATTTTATCTTTTTATTCTTATTTCTTTTTAAAATGGGATTTCCATAAACTTACCCTTTTTCCCCATTCATAAGCTTGATCGATCAGCCATGCATATTCCAAATCTTCAATAAACTTTTGAAGAGAAGAAAGAGGCGTATTGAAGTTATTGGACGGAATCATCCATCACCCAATGCAAATCATCTATCACCAGTTGAAAATATTTACTCTCCATATTTATTTTTGATATCTTTGTTATGTACTCTATTTAGTATCATAATATCAATCTGTTGTTGGAAAAAATTCCAACTTTGGGGCCACACATGTACATTTATTAGAATGTGTGGTGCTATTTTAAAGTAAATATAGTCGATAAAGTGATCCATTGGATTTAATTTTGGACTAATGGGTATTAAATTTTATGGGATTAAAGTGTAGAGACCAGAAGGTGTTATTTTGAATTGATGAGGGGCCGATTTGAAATAACTTAAAGTTAATAACTGCCAATAGCAGTTATTTTAAAAGTGGTTATGGTCCCCAATTTGAACGTGATTTTCTTTGGAAAATATCTCTGCATCCCCATCAACAGAGACTTTGAAGAAAACCAAGAGGAAGGAGAATCACGTATCAATTGGAAGATCAAAACCCAATTAAAGCAGTAATATTCATGGATCAAGGTATGTTTCCGCACTTTTTGTTGTCTCTTTGATTTCAACATGGAATTTATGATTTTATGGAAGGATTTTATGAATATGGTTCCTTTCAAATTTATGCAACAAGTGGTATCAGAGCCATCCATTGTTGAAATCTTTGAGAAATTGAAATAATTTAGTATTTTTTTGGTTATTGTTATGGATCTTCCATGATATTATGTGAAATTTAAATTTCTGCAATTTTTTTTT
>NC_036241.1:1512633-1626830 GCF_002742605.1 Olea europaea var. sylvestris | reverse complement strand
AGGAGCTCATCTAAATCAAAACATATTGACATTAAATTCCTGGTTGTGAAGGAAAGAGTACAGAGTGGACAGATTTCTATAGAACATATTGGAACAAACTCCATGATTGCGGATCCGCTTACTAAGGGATTACCACCCAAGGTCTTTCATGAGCACACCGCTCATATGGGTGTTGTATTTTTTGAGGATATCATGTTTTAGTGGGAGTCTGTATTCTTATTGCTTTATATATGTTTAGTTCTTTGAACACATTTATGTATTTGGATATTTTCTGTACAGAAGTAAAGTATTCAGTTCATTCCACTCTGTTATTATGTTCAGTACTGATCTCACTTAAGAAATAAGGTTGGACCAGTTGGAAATAGACATGTTCGGATCACATAACATGTAATTTCCATGCTACACTCCCATAATTGATCTATGTCATTTGGTTGTATGGGTGTACGTGACCATTGATGGATTTAGTCACGCTAAATGTGACGAAAATCGCTTTGATCCTACATCGATGTAACTAATGGACGAGATTGTTTGGAAATACCTTTAATAACTATAGCACAATTTTGAGCTCATAAGTCTATGCACATTTATAATGTAACATGTTTGGCCCAGTGGGAGATTGTTGGAAAAAATTCCAACTTTGGGGCCACACATGTACATTTATTAGAATGTGTGGTGCTATTTTAAAGTAAATATAGTCGATAAAGTGATCCATTGGATTTAATTTTGGACTAATGAGTATTAAATTTTATGGGATTAAAGTGTAGAGACCAGAAGGTGTTATTTTGAATTGATGAGGGGCCGATTTGAAATAACTTAAAGTTAATAACTGCCAATAGCAGTTATTTTAAAAGTGGTTATGGTCCCCAATTTGAACGTGATTTTCTTTGGAAAATATCTCTGCATCCCCATCAACAGAGACTTTGAAGAAAACCAAGAGGAAGGAGAATCACGTATCAATTGGAAGATCAAAACCCAATTAAAGCAGTAATATTCATGGATCAAGGTATGTTTCCGCACTTTTTGTTGTCTCTTTGATTTCAACATGGAATTTATGATTTTATGGAAGGATTTTATGAATATGGTTCCTTTCAAATTTATGCAACATCTGTATCCTTGATTTAAGGGATTACTAAAAGCTCCTCTCTCTATATATAAACAATTTCACCTGTAATGAAAATAAGACCTGTACCATCTCTCTTTACTTTTATCATGGTATCAGAGCAGTTGGAATCCTAGGGTATTTTTTCAATCATGGCCGAAGAGAGCCCTTTTCCTATGACCTCCAATGATTCAAACAACACAAATAACAACCAATCAAACACTGCCCAATCCAATTATGATGTCTCATCACCCTATGCTCTCCATTCCTCTGATAATCTAGGTACAACAACTTTAGTAACCTGCCTTCTCAGTGAAGAAAATTATCCTATAAAGCGTTGGGCAATGACAAATGCACTTCAGGCCAAAAGAAAATTTGGTTTTGTGGATGGATCTGTCAAATGTCCATCGCCTGGTTCATTGGAAGAATCTGCATAGATTAAATGCAATTCAATTTAATTTCTTGGATTTTCAATTTTTATCATCCTACCCTTCGTGACAGCTTAGCATAAAAGGTATTTTTTTTAAGGCCTGTGAGCCTGAGTTGGCGAGCCACACGGGCTCGTCTCGTCCTCCCAAAATGGGGCTCGGCTCGAGCCTCGAGCTCGGTCAGCTCGGGTTTTTCCAGGCCGAGCCACGGGCGGCTCAAGCTAATGGATCTGAATTGCAGTCCCTAGTTGAAGCCAATGGCGGTGAGCTGTTGGCAATGCCATCCGTTGCTGCAATGGGGGTGACAAAGCCTGCGGGAAGCAGCCGTGCTGCCACTAGCAAAGGCAACAATGACAATCGCTACTGTGATTTGCAGCAGCGACATATCGGGTAACTGCAGCATTTGCACTGCAGTCACATAACAGCACGATTGCAGCTATAGTGGCAGATGCCCCCACTGTATGATAGCGACGATGATCTATCACACGTTGCAAAGGTTGGCGCTGTCCTAAAATATTTTTTTAGGGTTTTTTGATCATCAGGGTATGCAGGTATAAGCGGGAGCAACTAATGCAATTTGTGAAATTGTAGGCCCATGCCCACAATTATTATCCAAGGGTCATTTTGCAAATCTAAAAGGAAGGTCTGTCATGTAATTTATATAATTAAAGGGCTTGTTAATAATTTTAAACCAGGGGTCATATTGCAAATTTCAAAATGATTTTGAATTTAAATTTGAAATGGGTTTTAAATTGAATTTTCAATGGTTTAGTCCTAAAATTTCATTTTGACCCATTTAAAATTTTATTTAAAATTGACGACTTTTTATAATTTCATTAAAATTGGATTTTAACTTAAATATTAAAATTTGGACCCAAAATTGAATTATTTTGTTTAGGAATTTTATCCTAAATTAAAACATTAATTCAATTTAAATTAGAGTTGGACTCTAATTTAGTATTTAATTAATAATTGATTTTATTTTATTATTCTCCCCAATATATTCTTAAAATTAAAGTTGGACTCTAATTTGACATTTAATAAGAATTTGTTTTTAATTAAATTGTCTTACACTAAAATTTTCCTTCAAATTAGAGTTGGACTCTAATTTTTTTATTTAATTTCAATTCGATTTGATTGAATTAATTCAACTGCCTTAAGTTTTGAAATTAGAGTTGGACTCTAATTCGGTATTTAATTAAAATTTAATTTTAATTAAATATACATGCTAATGAAATTAATTGATTAATATGGTTAATTATTTATTTAATTGTTTCGATTCATTTGTCTGAATTAGTTTAGACGACCTTAAACATGTACGCATATAATATTAGATATTATATGGGAAAGCATTTATATGATGAATGCTTATTAGTGGATGATTATGATCTAAATCATGTGGATGTATTGAATGGTTAGCTTCATTCTTGTTGTTTTATGGGCCTACGAATTCTTATTTATTTTGGACTTGCGAGTTCGTTATAATTATTATGGGCTTGCGTGTCCAATCATTTAAGTCTGCATGCCAACTAGTATAAGATACATGTTGCAGTTGGATTAATTGAAGAAACAAGAAGAGGAGGAGACCATAGAGATGGAGCATTATATGAGTCAATGCAATACCCCTAGAAGCTGACCAACTAGTTTTTCTTATGGCTCGAGAAAACTAGATAGTGAAAGTCCATAATCGTTCACACTATTATATTATATATATGTTAATTGATATGTTAGATGTATAATAAAATATGTATAATTATTACAATGAGACCTTTGCAAGCAAAACCCTTCGTTAAAATATTAAGTCATATTTATATCCGCCTTCTATTATTATAGTTAAAAACTAGAGTCCCCAATCGATATCAGCTTGTTGAGTACACTCAAGGACGATCTATTAGGGATATATTTGGCACTATGAAACATAAGATATTTTTGAATGATGGATCTGACTTAACTAAATTTATCTTTTGTTGAGTACACTCAATGAGAGAATTTTTAGAGCATATTAAGCTAACACATAAGATATGTGAATACAAAAAGTTGTCATGTTAATAATCTAGGAGTTGTATGAAGATATAATTGATAACAGTATATATCCAAATGTATTATTAAGGCTTGTTGAGTACACTCAAAGTCTTAATATAACAAATGATATTCCAGCCCATTGGGAGCAAGTATAGATTCCATAAATTTATGTGAGAGGATCATAAATTTAAGTTAAATGATGGGAATATAATTAATTTAATAAAGGACCATATTAAATTAATTGATGTATTATATATATTATTATTTTACTTTTCGTCATTTACATTATTGAATCATGAGTAACCATATGTGTTTGAGTAGCATACTGTATACCAACTACCAAACCAAATTTCCTTTATTGGCTTCATAATCTCAGAATTGGTCTCAAGTGTCTAGTTATGTCCATGAATTGCCCTTTCTAGAGACATCTGCTAATGATTTGAATAAAGAAGATGTGGCCGCTATAATAACACAATGATAATGATAGTACTACAATATATGTGATGTTTACAACTAAGTCACCTGAGTTACAAAAGTAAGATGAGAGTATAGATGCTAACACATGATTTTTCATTTCAAAAAGTTGTATGATGAATAATCACATGTAGAAGGATGTGAGACTTCCAAACAACTATACTGATACAAAATGACAGAGGGATCTTCGGTCAATGCTCATGTACTAAAGATTATTGGTTTTGAGAAGTTGTCTCAATTGGATTCAGTGATGAACTATGAAAAAGTATTGACTTAGTTTTACAATCTTTGTTAGAGAGTTATTTATAACTAATTATGAATTTTGATATCAATAAACTCTAGTGCACATTCATTGAATTCTGAACATGCTTAAAATAGTTAAGCCCAATTTCAAAGTTAGTAGCTGGCAAGTCATTGATTCTTCTAAGACTACTAAGAGAAAGTCTAAAAGGCCTTTAGAAAAACATCCAAGATAGTTAAGATGGTCAAAGCGAAGAAGGACAATACCAAATCTAATGACCCTTGTTATCATTATAGAATGAAAAGTCATTGGAACAATGATTGCAAGACTTATGTCTACTTCATTAGCTTCTTAGGTATTAGATACCATTTATGGATCTTATATTTATACAAATATGGAAAAACTAGATAGAAGTAGATCATTACAAAAGGGAGAAGTTAACTTCCACATTAAATATGAGCAAATGTTGCTGCATTAGCTATAGGAGCATACTTCTTGCTATTGCCTTTAGGCTTAGTATTGAAATTAGAGAATTGTTACTTTGTACCCACCCTTACCAGAACATTAAATAAATTTTATGTTTCGATATGAACTATATTAATGTTCAGGACAATTATTGTTTCCTTTTATGTTGCTAAGATCTTAATGGTTATGATAAATTACAAAAATGATATTTACATTCTAAAGACTGAGTATTCTACATTGAGAATAGAAATTAGAAGGTATTAAAGCGATAATCTAAATATTATCTATTTTTGATATTGCAGGCTTGGTCACGTAAATGAAAATGCAATTCAAAAATTACATAGAGATGTATACTTGGGGTCAATTTATTTTGAATTATTTGACAAGTGTGAATCATACCTGTAGGGCACAATGACAAAATCTCTTTTTACTTAAAAAAGGAAAAAAGTCTGCATAATTACGAGCCTAATGCATAGTGATGTATATAGACCAATGTCAATTAATGTCAGATGAGATTTCTCTTATTTTATCACAATTACTAATGACTATTTCAAAAATGGTTATGTATACTTGATGAAATTAAAGTATAAAGCTCTTGAAAGGTTAAAGGGATTCAAGTTAGAAGTAGAGAAATAATTAGGTAAAGATATTTTTACACTAAAATTCGATTGAGGTGGGCATATCCTAAAGATAAAATTTTAGATTATGTAAAAGAGAATGAGATTCTTTTGCATTGAACTTCTCTGCATACACTACAACATAGTAGTGTATCTGAAAGGAGGAATCCTAAACTATTAGATATAGTGTGATTAATAACAAGCCATGCAAATCTCCCAAAATCATTTTGGGGTCATGAATTGACTACAATGTGCTACATACTATATCATGTCCCCTCTAAGTCGATTAACAAAAACTCTATACGAGTTATGGAAAGACAATAGTCCTAATTTATTTCATACGAAAGTTTGGGACTGTGACGCTTATTTGAAGTGCGTTGAATTAGATAAGTTTGAGTCTATATTCGATAAATATATATTTGTAGGATATCCAAAATAGATATTTGGATATCAAATCTATAATCACATTGAAAAGAAATTCTTTATTTCAAGAAATTTCATATTCCTAGATAAATGGTTCATTCCAGGAGAGGACAGTAGGAGTAAAATAAAACTTGAAGGAGATCAAGAGTCCATAGATATAGTTGACCAAGTAGATGAATCTGAGTTTGATTCCACACCTGATGGAGGACATACTCTTGATCAGGAAGTAGAGACCTTGAGGACATGTTAATTCTATGTAAATCTAGTAGGATCATTTGACCTTCAAGAAGGTGCACATCCATGATTATTAATTGAGGATGATGAACCTACTAATTGCACAAAAACAAAGTCAAGTGTTGAATCAAAGAGATGACAAGAGATCATGGAATCCTAGATGAACTCTATGTATATGACAGGTTTAGACCTGATCGACCAAACTAATGGGATAAAACTCATAGGTTATAAATGGGTTTACACGAAGTGGTCGACATGGATAGAAATATCTATATATACAAAGCGAGGCTAATAGAAAAAGTTACAAACAAAGACAAAGAGTTGGCTTTGAAGAGACCTTTTAGCATATAGCCATTTTATAGTCCATTCAGATTTTGCTTACAATAACTATGTACCATGACTATGAGTTATGGCAAAAGGATGTCGAAACTATATTCCTTAATAGGAACTTGCAAGATGAAGTGTGCATGACACGGCTCAAAATTTTGTTTACAAGCTATGGAAGTTTAATTAATTTTTAAATGGATTGAAGTAAGCTTCTTGGAGATGAAATCTTCAATTTGAAGAAAAAGTCGAAATGTTTGATTTTATAAAAACAAAGAAAGATTTGTGTGTTTATAAAAAGATAGTGGGAGTATTGTCATGTTCCTAATAATATGCATATAACATATTAATAGAAAATGACATCCGTAAGTTTCAATCATTGAAATCATGGTTTTTAAATAATATTTCCATGAAAGATATGGGAGAAACAACTTGATCAATAGAAATAGATTTAGAAGATTGCTTAGCTAATCCTAATCTATATAGATAAAATTTTGAGATGATTTTGTATGGAGAAAATGAATTAAGAGTTCATGGATACGTTGATGCCAACTTCTAGTCAGACTAGAGTGATAGCAATCATTAATAGGATATTGGTTTACTCTCAAACGATGTGTTGGAAAGGTTCCAAACATGAAACAATAGCTGATTCAATATCAAAAACCTAAAATATGATTGTTTTAGAAACAACAAAGAATTACGGTGTGGATCAAGAGGTTCATTAATCAACTTGGAGTAGTTTATAACATTGTTGATCACAAACATCTGCATTGTGATAATAATAGAACCATTGTGTAAACAAATGAACTAGGATCCCAACAATGGTCTAAACATTTGTTAAGGTGATATCATCTCATCAGAGAAATAATAAGAAATGACGTAAAGAAAGAATGAATTTCCACTATTGATAATGTTGTAGATCCACTGACAAAGGTATAAACATGATTGTAATGTAAACTCTTATGATAATTAAATACATAAGTGATTAGATCTAGTGCAAGTGGGAGTTCGTAGTTGTTATGCCCTATGTTCAATCAACTTTGGACATAAACGCTTTTAATAAATAATTGATGCAATTTTATGACATCTATTATTTGATTAATATTCAACTAAATTAAATAATAGAGTCCATAGACTCAAATCCTAGTATTTTGTTAATCACAAAGAGTTGTGATTGTGAGATACAAATTACATATGATTGAATTTTAAATTATCCATGGTTGTAAGTAATAACGAGATACAAATATCGCTATTATGGATAGACCATCATGTACGACATTCTTACTTTCACAAGTAAGTAGCTGACCTTACAAGTTAAAGTATGGTGACACTTGAATGGCCTGTGGATGCTTAGTTACAGAAGAAAATATTGGAGAATCGCTGGGAGATTCCACATGGATAACTATCTGACTGTTAGTTGTTAATCTCTAACGTTCAGTAGTGAAATTGGTCATTTGACTTGAGGTCATTATAGTACCTTATATGAGGATAGTTAAACTTTGATGATGCTAGATGTTGCTCTGCCAATGGTTGGGTATGTCAAGAATCATATAAAGGTCGGGAATAATCAAGAGATGATTCGTTACTGTTAGATAGTAAGAGATTATGATCTACATTTCATCCAGTTAAGTTGACAATGAAATCCTTGGCCAAGATGTACTCATATGTCGAAAGGAAAAGGAGCTTTCGACTTGTATTGGCTTAATAACGGAATGAAAGAAATGATTGATGATTGAGATTGACACATATCCATATCTTGTAATTGATCGAATCATATTGACGAAAGGATTATAATTTCACAGTAAATAAACAAGTTTGATTTTGTCATACCACATGACATTTTCTATCACACGTTTGCCCTGACACATTGTTAGATGTCAATCTAAGACGAAGAATGTGATTTAGTGATAAATTAGAAGGGGTGTTTTAATTTATTGATTTTGATCAAATCAAAATAATATTGTCATATAACTATGACTCAAGTTTATATTTAGTAAATATTTCCCTTTTTTTCCCCTTCAAAGTCCTGAGTTTTACTAATCTTATGAGTCATAATAGATTGTTAATTTTTAAATTGTTCTGAATTTGTGAAAAATCATCTCATGGTGACTCCATGTGCTGAGGAAATATGAGAAACGTACAGATTACTATAACTATACTTAACTATGGTAAAAGGCTGATTTTTTGGACGATGCTAGTTGGTTTAAAGGAGAGCTTCATTTCCATAACATTCACTTTCCCCTTTAGAGTAGACGAGAAAAGTCTGGTTATTGTCAGAAGCATACATATGGAGGTTGAGCTTCTAGATTTTGAAAATTTGTGGATGGGTGTCTCCGTAGAGAAATTTATTCTGTGGGTTACTTTCAATTGAAATTCTAATATGACCAAATTTCCAGCCTCAATGATATGGGATTAAATACTGATTATGTTGGCCAAACTACTCTCCATCAATGAAGCACTTCTCTTTGTGTTATTTACAATAGCAACCTTAAGAGTGCTATTTTAATCGGTCAGGTATCTTGAGTGAATCACAAGGGAACTTGGCAATAAAATATTTGTCCTTTCTCTTCTTGTAGAAATAAATCAAAAATGCAAAACTTACGATATACAATAACAGCTAATTTAGTGTTGGAGCTTTCCTTTTCTTTAATCCATTTGTAGTAGTAGTGGTGCTTGGATTAAATGCGCCAATTGAGGGTTTTTAATCTTCAAATGACATGGCACTTTATTGCGAATGAGCTTTTCCAGTCTAATTTGAATTTAATAAAGAATTTTCATCTAAGACAGAGTTTTCACTGCTGCTAAAATTTGGAAGATGAGTAGAAAAATTGTTACCACTATATTTCGAGTCAAAAAATTCAAACCGGTCCACTTTGTTGGAATAGAACCTGATAGATTGTTAGAATGGAGATGTATACATGTGAAAGAATCAAGACTTGCAATTAAAGTATTTAATATAGCAGATATATTATAGTTGGGCAAGCTTATAGAAATTTCCTTTCCTTGCGAATCACAACCCACTCCTAGCCTTGACCCTTCACACGAGTCATTACTTGACCACGATTCAACAATCATGGAGGGGTAATTCATCCCATCTATAAACTCTAAGAGAGTCATAATATTTGAAGTGCAGGGAGCTCGACTTACAAGTAACATTGATAGCTTTGAAATTTGGCATTAGACTCATAAAATGATTGTTGCTCAAATCTAACTAGCCTAGAGAAGCTATTGGGAATCAAACCAACAAGTTCATTGATTTTAGATTTAGAAACCGCAAATATATTTACTGATATTATCTGAGATTTTACATGTAAAATGATTCCCATGGAGCCAAAGACTGGTGAGTGACCCGATTGATGCAATTATATCAATACGACCAGTCAAGCCATCACCAAATTGACCATTGAAATAATGTATACTCAATATTTAGTCTCTAAAACTCTATGGAATACCACCAACACCCCAGTTGAGAGAAAACTTCAAAATCTTTTTAAAGATGTCATATTTCCAGGAAAAGACCAACCAAATTTCTTCAACGAAAGGCTTTGCGTTGGTCGAACGATGCAGGCCATGCCCTGGGTTTTTCATATATTGAAAGATGACGGTGGTAAAGAGAAGTCGAGTATAAATTGAGAATGTGAGGGCTAAGTTAGATCCCAGGTTTGGCGATTGTTTACTTAGAATTGGAGATGGAACAGAAGAACATATTTGTAAGTGCATTATGCTTCCAGTATAATTTTGCCATTTGAAGATTAAATAACATCTTTTAAAATTTTTGATACATCATGTTGTTTCAAATATAGAAGCATACGTTGACAATTTTAGTTTACACATCAAATTTCAGTTTTGATATATCATATTGTTTTTGATCTTTTAATTTACATATCGACAGACATGATGTACCATAAAGGTTCTAATTTCTTATTCTAGAGGTCAAAGTACTTTGATGCTGAGACAGAGGTAAATGGAGAAAGAGCGACCAAAGAGGATGAAGAAAAAAACCTCCAGGTATATCTCATTGATTTTGATTTATTTTTGGTAATATTAGATTCTTGTAGATGATAGTTCTAAATGTACTGATTATTGTATTCTGTTTTCTCAGGCTTTTTTGAAATCTATTTGTACTTCATCAATCCTTTGATAATACTAAATGTTTGTAATTTTCATAAGAACAACAGACTTGGAGTTTCCTATTTCAGTTGAATCTCTATTTTTGTCGATGGATTCTTCTCGGTTTTGAATTTAATTCTTGTGATTATAAAGAAATTGTGTATAGGTAGGTGGCCTGGAGAGACCTTGTAAATAGATTCTTTCTTTTTTGTATAATTGTTTTGTGTATAAATACATTGCTCATAGTCGATTTTTTTAAAAAAAGTTGAAGAGCATATGGGTTGAATTCTTGAATTGTGTTGTGTTTTATTAAGGAAGTTATTTAGGAAAATTTTACATAAGAATACAAATAATTGTTAGGAGTTTCTCAGAGTCAATCTTGTTATAGATCACCACTGTAAGTATTATGCCCTAGGTCCAATCAACTTTGGACATAAATACTTTTATATATAATTAATGCAATTAAATGGTAGATCTATTATTTAATTAATAGACAATTAAATCAATAATAGAGTCCGTAGATTCAAATCTTTGTAATTTGTTAATCACAAGGAGTTGTGATTGTGAGATACAAATTACATCTGATTGAATCTTAAATCATCCGTGGTCGTAAGTAATAACGAGATACGGATATCGTTATTACGGATAGACCATCACGTGTGGCATTTCTTACTTGTGAAGTAAGTAGCTGATCTCACAAGCTAAAATGTGGTGACACTTAAGTGAACACGTGGATGTTTTGTTATAGAACAAAACATTGGAGACCCGTCGAGAGATTCCACATGGATAACTATCTGAGTGTCAGTGGTTAATCTCTTACATTTGGTAGTGGAATTGGTCCTTTGACTTGAGGTCGTCATGGTACCTTATATGAGGACAGTCATACTTTGACGGTGTTGGATGTTGCTCTGAAAAGGGCCGCTAATACGACATCATTCAGGTACGTCAAAAATCATATGAAGGTTGTGATTGATCAATAAAAGGATTCGTCACTCTTAGATAGTAGGAGATTATGATCTGCGTTTCATTCAATTAAGTCGATGATGAAATCTTTGGCCAAGGTGTACTCATAAGTCGAAAAGGAGTTTTCGACTTATATTGACTTAATAGTAGAGTGAAAGATATGATCGATGATCGAGATTGACACAATTCCATATCTCGTAATTGATCGGATCATATTGACGAAGGGATTATAGTTTCACGGTAAACGAACGAATTTGGTTTTGTCATACCACGTGACATTTTCCGTCACATGTATTGCCCTGACACATTGCTAGATGTCAATCAGGGACGGCGAGTGTGAATTGATGATAAACTAAAAGGGTGTTTTAATTTATCAATTTTGATTAGATCAAAATAATATTTCACGTCGTTAGGTATCGTGGTCGGGAACCTAATGGGTCACACACAAAAGAGAATTGGAAGATTGCAAATTGCCAATTGGCTAATTTAACAATCGTTGGATAAATTAATTAATTGGATTTGTTATTTATATTCCCGAATTAATTAATTGAATTAATTAATTCACGGACCGAGTTTAATTAATTGGATTAATTAAATATTGGACTGGACCGGGCCGAGTCCGTTTGGGTTTATATAAATACATAGCTAGGGTTTGAGGTCCATATGGTTTTCATTATTCTTGCTGGCACAAGAGAAAACCCTAGAAGCTGCAATCTTATTCTCTGTGTGGATCACCGTTGGAGGCTGGACAATTGGATAGCTGTGGTGGGGAATCAAGATTGCTGGAACGAGAAGAAAAGCAAAAGGTTTGCAGATCTGGAAAATGTACAATTTTATAACAATTTCTAACTAAACACAAAGGCGATTCTTGGTGGGAATCGAAAATTATTTTAAATTCCGCTGTGCATGTATAAGTAGATTCCCAACAACCACTACACAGAGTAGATAATGGATAGTAGCTTCCATTTTTAGCTGAGTTGTCTCTCCATCCTACACAAACCAATTTTTATTTACATGTTACTGGTATGAATTCAATCTGCACTTCAAGGCTGAAAAAGGAGCTTAGTTTAGATTGGAATTTGATGCACGAAAAGTATATGATAAGGGCAACTACTGTAATAAATACAAAAACTTATGACAAATACATGACGGGAATAATATTATGGGTTCTCTATTTTAAGCAATTTTTTTTGTTACTATTTCAATCTGGTAGCATTGTCCTGAAAACCATTTTTTGTCATATGTATATAGAACGAGATTTGGGTAGAGGACATGTTCTCTGTTTACATTTTACAACTAACTAGTTGTATCTCATTCCTTTGATCATAGGATAGTTGAAATGATGCTCTCCACTGGATGTCATTACTTTTTACGGATATAATTGTGGATTGTAGAGAAGTGCTGATTTGAAGCTCAGTGCCTGTCCTTGAATGGTTTTTTATGGCACATAAAACGTGTCTTGACATGTTCTTGTATGAAATGGGTAAAGTATTAGTGTTTATTTACTAACTTCATGAATTTTTATTGCTTCAACTCTTTATCTTTGGATCCAATATCATGTAAATAGCAAAGGCTTTCATCTCCACTTCTGTTATGCACATTCTCCATGTAAAAGCCATAATGGAACACTGTGAAATTTTACAGGAAATGAATTTAGTAAATTCAGAATAATACAATCTAATTCTATTGGCATCCATAAGTTCACTTAAAGATCCTTCATTTTTTTGTAGTTTTTCAACGATTCAAAAAATTTGCATCTGTGTTTTCTTTTTCCAATTAGTCGTATAGTTTCAATTTCTATATCTTTTGTATCTTAAGTTTTCAATAGTACATGAAAAAATATCTTTTAAGATAGACCAAGTGGTGATACGTTAGTTAATGTTGAATGCTAAGCTTCCAATTTTACTAATCTGGTTTCTAAGCTTCCATTTTTTTATTTTTTATTTTTTATTTTTGAAACAATGCTTTTTTGATGAAGGTTTTCCCATACCTGTACAAATTAGACAAAACTTGTATTAGTTGTCTTCTTTTTTATTCGGTAACTTAATTGCTCTTATTCCACATGTAAATGAAATACATATGTTCTGAAATAATATAACTTAATCAGTCTCTTTGCATGCTAAAAAAAATGTTCATCTCGGTGTAGCTATAGCAAACATAGATTTAAATATGCAATTCATAAAAATTAAACATATTTAACACACTAACATTACCTTCAAAATAATCTAATCCGTGCGTTGCACGGGCAAAGACTAGTATGATCACAAGTCCCGTTGCATATACTGCTGAACTGAAACTAACTGCTAATTCCTGCATGCATGAGTGGATACTTGATTTTAGTGCATCTTTTCATGTGACATCTGAAAGAAATTGATTTGAAAATTTGCATGAATCTAATACTGGGCATATTGTGCTGTGCAATAATTTTTCCTATATGATTGTTGGAATTGGTGACAATAATATAAAGTTTGACACTGGCTTTGTATACACTTTAAATAATGTTAGATATATTCTTGAATTGTCGAGAAATTTGATTTCAATAGAAAGACTTGAAAAAATGACTTCACTAGCAAAATTGGAAATGGAACATTAAAAATGATTAAGGATGCATTAGTTTCTATTAAGGGAACTAAGAAAAATGACATTTACATCACTACGAGGGAAGTGATTAAAGGTTTGAACTTCACTATCTCTTCTGCTAAGGTTGATTACACAATACATGGCATAATAGGCTTGCATACGTAGGCACTAAAGGACTTAGGTTTCTTAATGAAAAAGGTGCATTTGATAATGACTGTGTGTCTGATTGTCATTTTGTAATTACCATGTGTTTGGTAAGCATCATAAAACATATTTTTCTACTAGAATACATAAAGCTAAATGCATGCTTGAATATGTGCATTCTGATATGTGGGTTTCTTTTAGTAATCTCACATCAGGTGGGAATAGATATTTCCTATCTATTATTGATGACTACACTAGAAAAGTGTAGGTCTATCTTCTAAAAAATAAATTTGACACTTTTCATAGCTTTAATAATTGGAAGAGATAAGTGGAAAACCTAACTTGCAAAATGATTAAAATTTTAAGCACGGATAATGGCCTAGAGTTTTGTAACACTGAATTTGACAGTACGTGTAAAGAAAATGGAATAACAAGGCAAAAGATGGTTCCTTACACTCACCAACAAAACGAGGTGGTAGAAAGGATGAATAGAATCATACTTGATAAAGTGAGTTGCATGATATTAAGTTCTGGTGTCCCAAAGTCGTTTTAGGGTAAAGCTATTATGACTGCTTGTTATTTGATTAATTTGACTTCGTTTGTTGCTTTAAATGGTGTTACTCCGCATGAGAGGTGGTTTGGTAAACTGAATGATTACTTTATACTTAGAACTTTTGGCCATGCTGCTTTTTCTCATCAGAGTGAGGGAAAGCTTGAACCTAGAGCTAAAAAGTGTGTCTTTATAGGATACCTTGAGGGTGTTAAGGGTTATAGATTATGGGATATAAAAAGGGGGATAAAATGATAGTGAATGAGGATGTCATATTTAACGAGGGTGAGATGCATTGTCTCAAGGGTGAACCCGAACTTATGAGTGGAATTCAACCAAGTGAAGAGAGATATCAGTTTAAGATGGAGTTAGGAAAGCTTAGCACATTTGTCCCTACTATTCCAAATAAGGTGGAGACCCGGGTTCAGGAACCCGTGGTGGAGAATAGAGATGCAGTAGTGATAGAAGAATACTTTGAGGAAGAAAATCTTTTAGCTAACTACAACTTAGTTAGGGATAGATATAAAAGAGATAAACGAAAGAGCCTAGGAGATTCAGTTATGAATTTGAGTTAGCTTTTGCTCACGCTAGTTACGAAGAGCTAGTTGATAGGGAGCCAAAAACCTTTGAAGAGGCGATGAATAGTGATCAATCTAAAGAGTGGCTTAAGGCAATAAAAGAGGAGATGAGTTCCCTAGAGAAGAATTAAACTTGGGAGCTAGAACCTAGACCTAAGAATAAATTGACCGTCAATTGCAAATAAATCTTTAAGGTTAAGAAATGTACCAATAACTCGAAACCCTTAAGATTTAAGGCTTGATTAGTGGCTAAAGGTTACACACAGAAGAAGGGTGTTAATTATAATGAGATTTTCTCACCAGTTGTTAAGTACACTATTATTAATTTATTATGGTTATGCTAGCATTGGTTGCGCATTTTGACTGGAAACTTGAACAACTTGATGTACAAATTGCCTTTTTACATGGTGAGCTTGACAAACAAATCTTGATGAATTAACCAAAAGGTCTTAAGGACAAACTAAAACCTGATCACGTGTGTTTCTCAAAAGGTCCTTGTATGGTTTGAAATAGCCACCTAGACAGTGGTAGAAAAGATTTGACTCTTTTGTACTCACTATAGGATTCCATAGAAGTAAGTTTAATCACTGTTTGTATTTTCAACACAACGAGATTGAGAATAATTACTTGTTTTTGTTAATAGATGTGCACAATATGCTTTTGACTAGTTCATCACCTAAGTGGATAAATAACATAAAAACAAAGTTAAGTGGTAAATTGACATGAAAGGCCTAGGTAAGGCCAAGAGAATTCTAGGCATATAAATCGAAAGAGATAGGTCAAATTCTGCTTTGTTTTCGCATCAATCTCCATATATATCTAAACAGATGAAGAAATTTGATATAAATGATTGCAAATCTGTCACATTACCTCTAGCTAATCACTTTGTTCTATCTAAAGAACAAGCACCTTGCAATGAACGTGAATTAGAATACATGAGTAAAAATTCCGTATTCTAATGTGATTAGTTCCATAATATATTTGATGGTTTGCACTAGTTCGGATTTAGATTTTGCTTTTAATACTCCTAGTAGGTATATGTCTAATTCGGGCCCTGAAAATTGGGAAGTCTTAAAGTAGCTATTAAGATACTTGAAGAGTATTGATGATGCAAGTATAAAGTTTAGTGCTCGTAAAGAAGGTGTGAAATTGAAGGGTTTTGTGGATGCTGACAATGCGGGAGATAAGGATGGTAGAAAATCAACTTCCTTTTACATGTTTACCTTATCTAATTCTTGCGTTAGTTGAAAATCACTGTTACAACACATTGTTGCAATATCCACAACTGAGTCAGAATATATTGCTACCACTGAAGCAATTAAAGAGACTCTATGGCTTAGAGGTCTACTTCATGAACTATGTGTCTTAAATGATTATGTGATAGTGTATTTGATAGTTAGTCTTCTATACATTTTTGCAAGAACCCTATTTTTCACAAGCGCACTAAACACATTGATATTAGCCTACATTTTATTAGATATATAGTATCTCAAGAGGTGGTAAAACTTGTTAGATATGAGCACAAAAGTGCTACCATCGGTAAAGTTGCAAAATTGCAAGGATCTTCTAAACATCAGCACAAGTAAATGATTTTCAATTTTATTGGTTCTCTGTTAGAGGTGTCACTAACGGGAAATGTTTTCGTTTTGCAGGTCCTTTGACACCAAGGTGGTGGTTGTTAGGCAATTTGTTGTCAAACGACCTCCCCGGGCTATAATGTTATTCGTTTTAATTTTCAATTAGCTTAGCCAAATGATTGAACAAAAATTGTAACACTACAATCGAGATGACACGACCCAAAAGTTAATTGGACCATTTACAGCAACCTAAATATTTTAGTGTTGCTCATGGCCCAACTCACTTTCTTGGATGGCCAACTATGAGAGGATTTAATTGGCAGGCCATTTGTCTACTTATTGGGCCTCTAGTTGACCCATTTGTTACCCCAGTTTACTTATCTAATTCGGGTTGCAAACGGGTGTAATTACACCGACGAAGAAGAAAACAACTAATCCATCGGCGTCGTCGAAGCTGCCGTCGAATGTATTAGTTTTATGCTTCAGGTGAGTTATATGAGCGCTAATGTCCCATTTTAAACCTTTTTTAATTTTCTATTTTGAATCGGTCGATGAGGCTGAAATAAATTGAAGTTCAAGTTTAAATAATTGTCCACTTGTTCTATTTTCACTTTTCACCATTGCTTGTTATATTAACTTTGAAGGTTGTGGGTGTGTTCAGCCACATGGATTCTTCAATAGATCACCGGCAATGGACCTATCGTCTAATGCTTGGGAGACGGATGCTGAGGAGAATGACGTGAAAGCAAAGCCTTTGTCATCTGGTGTAATAGCAAAGCTTTGAAGGGATAGCCATGGATTTGCTGTTTTTGAGAGAAATTTTGTCTGCCTCTCTTTCGCATGAAAGTTGAAACAGTCTTGTATTTATGATTTTACTGACTTTTGCTCGTATTTGGGTTATTATGTCGAGTATTCGCTTAAAATATGTTTGATTGTGATAAATTGGCATTCAATGGTTTCTGGTTATGCAATGGCCAGGAATATGGAGCAGGGATAAGCATTGTTTCTACACATGCCAGGGAGTGAAGAAAAACGTGAATTCCAATATAAGTTCCACACTTGCCGGTTTTGTTGTTGTTGTTGGAGAGAAAAGTCAAATTACATACTTCCTCTTGACTTTGTCTTATTTGAACGGATAGTATATCAGATTAGAGATTTATTTTATTCTGCTGTGCTGCTTCCCATTTGAATTGCGAACTGAAATTCTAGTTTTAATGTTCATTGATTTGGAAGAGGGTATTTTGTGACTGTGTTTATGACTAGAAACAGAAATAGATAGGGTTGATGTCGCGAAATTGTTAGGAGTTCTACGCTAACATTAAGCCTGATTGTTTTATGCGTGTCACTAAAACCTTAAACCTGATCGCTAACCATAAATCTTAAACCTGATCGTTTTGAGAACAAGAGTGTATTTGTCACTTTTTTAATCTATGTAACTTTTTTTTAAATTGTGTTAGTTTTTTGAATTTGTCATTTTTTTTTTAATATTTCTCACATTTTTGTTTTCTATCACTTTTTTAAACTCGCTACTTTTTTTTTTGTGTATGTCACTTTTTTGTGTCACTTTTTAAAATTTGTCACTTTTTTTTAATTTTTATCACTTTTTTGAAATTGTCACCTTTTTTGGTATTTGTCACTTTTTTTTGAAATTTGATCACTTTTTAGTAGTGTTCGTTACTTTTTTTTTTCAGTCGTGTTCTTGAAATTTTTATCACTTTTTTAGTAATAAACATCATTTTTTATATAAAAGTGAGATTGTATGTCATTTTTTAATAAAAAAGTGACACTAAACTTTCAAAAGTGACATTGTGTCACCTTTTTAGATTGTCACCTTTTTGAGTCTTTTGTCACCTTTTAAGTTTTTCACTTTTTTTTTTTTAAATATTTGTCAATTTTTGAAGAAGATAAAAAAAATGACATAATATGTTATATTTTTCTAACATAATAAGCATGTGGACAATGCACATGCTGATTATGTTAAGAACCGTCACTACGCTAAGTGAATTGTTCTGGATATGCTGATTATGTTGAGAATGCGATTACTGGTGCTGCACAAATTAATGATTTTATTTTGGTGTTTGTTACTATTTTTAAGTTTGTGTCACTTTTTTTGAGTTTGTATAACTTTTTTAGTGTTCGTGTCATTTTTTTTTATTTTGTCACTTTTTTTGAGTTTGTGTCATTTTTTTAAAAAAAGTCACAATTTTTATTAAAAAAAGTGACATTGTGTCACTTTTTTATTTTATATAGTATTTTTTACTTCCTAAAAGCTTTTCATATAATTTTTCAAAACACATCTAATTTTAAGGGTATTTTTGTAAGTTGCCCTTTAATATATTGGGTCTCTCCTTTCTTTGCAAGAAAACGGTCTGCCTCTCTTTCTCTCTGTGAGCTCTTGGTCTCTTCGTTTTCTTCGACCTCTCTGCCTCCTTTTGGTTCTTACCATTTGCGGTGAATTGTTATTGAGTTATTATTAACTTTCGTAGCTTTCTAAGTGAGTTATCTCTTTGGCAACCGAAAGTGGAAGCTTGGTTTTGTCTTGATCATTTGGTTGTTGGATTGTGCTGTATTGGTGGGAATAAACTGAGCCTGGGCCAACCTTGGTGGTCAATAGACATTCTACAAGAACTTATTTAATTGTAATATCTTGTAAATTCCTTTCAAGTAATGCTAAGGAAACATACTAGTGGAACAAAAGAACATAACTGATATGAAGATGGTACTCGAAACATGAATAAAAACAAATAAACTGTCTTTTGAAAAAGGTAATGATTTACCGAAACAGTATAATCTGATGAACCATAACAACATTCAGTTTTTGGTAATCAGATTTAAGTTCAGGCACAATCGCTCTTCTTCTTCAAAATAGAATCCAAATTGAATACAGGAATAGCCCTTCCAAAAAATCTTCTCCATGCAAAGAATGACTAAAAATAACACCGGCAATTATTTGAACTGTTCATATACCCAATTCAAATGATAATTCACCGAACAAACAACTCATACTGTAAATATCTTGAAATTTTTTACACAGTTAAATTGGAAAAGTAAAAACCTTTAGATGGACTTCAGCAACGGGATTCTGGCTTTTCGAAGAGGATCCACCATTGACACCATGCTCTTGATGATGGTGGCGACGATTCGAAATCCGCTCAATCCACACTTCTCCAATCACTCTCGATCCCTTCTCAGTCTCCTGATTGATCACAATATTATCAGGACTGTGGATGATGGATCTTATGGTAACTCAACACTCCATCCCGTAAGAAAAACCATCTAGGCTTCCACCCTTTGGCACAATTAACCCATTTATTCAAAATCCGACAAATCCCATTACCCACGATATCGTTGATTTTCACTTGTTGTAGCTCATGGCTACATTGGTTTCGTCTGTGATGGTAGTTGTTGTGGTTGGGGTATGTGCCAATATTTTGCTATAATAAAATAATATTTTATAATAAATAAAATGTGATTTTAATTTATTCATTGTATTTATTTATTATTGAGTATGTGAATTAAAGTGCTTATGATTAGTTGCAATACTATCAGTTGGGTGCTTGCATTGAAAAATACAGTGTGACAACTTATATTTTGATCATAAATAATTTGTTTATAATCTATGTATAAGGTTTAGTACCTTATATTGGAAGGTTGAGGTATTGATCGATTCACAATTTGGGTTTGTGATTTATCCTCATCACGAAAATAGTTTAATATGATACTAAGACACTTGGATAATATTAAATAGACCACGTGTCAAATTTAATTCTATAGCATGATCAAGAATTAAATTCCACTTGATCATCTTGTTTTTCATCTAAATCCATTGAAAGAGTTATATATACATTTTCATGATTTTAGCGATTCTTTGCTTCACCAATAGATGAGATCAATTTGATTGATAATCTTGTTGAGTTGGGAACTTGAGAATGAGAAAAGTATTGAACTTGAATTTGTGTCAATAATTGTCATCCTAAAAAATGAATAGAGTGACTACTTAGATATTTTCTATTGAAAGGTTAAAAATCTTGAGTTTAATGTTTAACGATGACTAAACTTTGACATCTATGATTTATTCATAGCATCGTTAAAAAAATGGTATTTGGCCCTTGTTTGAGCTCCCATTTTATCAAAAACTCATTTTCAACCATATATTCTCTAATAAAATAGTTAAAACCATAAATCGAAAACTTTTTCTTAATTATAATTACACAATCTCGAAAAATAACTATTCAAAGACACATTTTCCTCCCAGTGGGGCTTAAACAAGAGTTTAAGTTAGTGAAAATAATTAGAAGGACAAAATTACCGTTTATGTTCTTACGTGATTATGGGATTAAATACATATAAGCTAGGTAAGAGGAAAGTACTATAGATTTATTTACTTATGTTACCTTGTATATTTCGAGAGCTCTATCTTTTACCATTAGTGATAGTTAAACTAAGTTGTCTAGAATTGACAAGATATGATCTAATTATTAAAGTTTGGATAATATATAGAAGATATGGTCCATGTGGTAGCTCTATAAAGTATTAGAACTTAATTGCAATTATTATAAAAGTTTTGAGCTTAATCGTAATTATAATAAAATTTTGTACTTAATTGTAATTTCTATAAAATTTGTAAATCTAATTGTAATTGTAATTGAAGTTCTAGGACTACACATATAATTAAATGTAAATTAATTGGATTTGAATTTTAATTAAGACACTTATTTGAATGTAGAATTATTATTGTACGATGATTAGACCTATTTTATCTCTATAAATAGAGATTAGATGGAACCTACATATCCTACAGAACACAATAATATATAATACATAATTCCATATTATTCAAATTGGAGAAAGAAAAACAGCAGAAAAAATTATTTTTCTTTCTGTAGAGTTCAAGAATTAGCTTCTTGATTTAATTAAAAGAAGGTGCTCAACCACCAGTGTAGTATTGACTTTGAAGTACCATAGAAAATTTATAGATTTGGAGCATCAAGTTTTTAGAATTAAAAGTCAGTAGCTCGTGATTCAAAAGGCTTGAAATTCGTAATTCAGAATTAATTCAAGAATTACTAATCTAATTTAAGCAAAGATTCGGTAATTTCTTATTAATATAACGTAGAAGTTAATATCTAGATGATTTTATTTATTAAAGTAAAGAATTTTTTTAATAATTGGGTAAGTCTACTTCCACGTTCCAATAGTGGCCAACAGCACTACTCGTTGCTCCGTTGTGCATCATGAAAGCCCTCGAAATTGGATTTTTATTTTGTAGATCAAACGATAGTGATGATGAGAATGATAGAGCCGGAGGCAGATGCATAATTACCATCAATAAAATGCAATGGAATGGATTTTGTAGATCACTGATAAAAGTGTAATCATAATGAGATGCTTTCTTGTCACTTATTTACGATTAATTTAAAAATTATATGCAAATCCCATAAATTGATTGCTGAAAAAATGAAAAGAGATCGAAAATAAAAAAATAGAAGATAAAATCTTGTAAAACTACAAAAAGAAGGTGCATGTATATATTACATAGAAAATAGATAGTGAAATTAGAAAAGTCAAAAAGACAAGTAGTTGGAGGAAAAGACCTCTCTAGCGTGTACGTTATAGTTCTTGGCAGCGTTTGGTGCAGGGAGAGAATGACGGGTGGCGAAAGCAGCCTAAAAAACGTGTCAATGAAGGAGTTGAGCTATTTATAGTGGCTCACTATTGTAGTCCCTCACGTGACATATATGTGACGTTTCATATTCGGTGCGTAAAACAATAAAAATTACTACATTAATATATCACTAAGAAACTGCCACACATATGTTATGTAGGATGATTACGATAGTAAAATACAATGAATAGCATTACTCTTAAGAGAATCTTTTGATTGATATTAGAATAAAGTAAGGGAGAATTGCAGACACGGCACCAAAAGTTCCATTTTTTCTCAAACTTGACCTAAACATTTTATTTGTGCTATCCATGGTACCAAACCTTTCAAATATTTGAACTTGGAGTCCAACATGCACTTGACCATTGATTGACCAAAATAGTAAACTTTGGTTAACTTTTAACGGCTAAAATGATAAATTCACATTTTTTTTTACGAAAAAAAAATTATAATAATAATTAAATAAAAAAATAAGTAAAAATAAAAATAAAACAAAAACCAAAACAACACATCTACCGTGCTTCTCCTTTCCCATCCAACCTCCTTACAGTACCCAAATGATCGTCACCCCACACAGTGCTGACACATTTTCAGTCGCCCAGCTTTGGATTTTCAAACCCGAGATTTTTTTGGTGAATTGGGCGATTGCCCGATTTTATATTGAGTGACTGGCTTGTACCAAATTCAAATTGTTCGAGCTTTTAATTCTAGTGTCATTCTGGTTTTTTTTTTTTTTTTTGGCACCTATTTGTACATGATGGCTGATGTACTATATATTGGAATGGTTTTTATGTTGCAAAACATATTTTAGGCTTCAAATCTATAGCATTAACATCTAAATCAAAGATCAAATTCTGTTTTCATACTTGTTCTTAAATTTCCTTCTCCAAGTTCATATTGCTTGATTTTGAACATGGATTAGGGTTTGTTTACTCCAACAAACTGTTTGTCGCCAAAAGCCTCAAGCACTCGACACGTCAGTGGCAAATATCATTTGAGGACAACGATTCATTATCGTATTCAAATCTTCCAATTTGGTCGATTATTGTTGTTGATTTTTTTGTTCTTCATCAACCTTGTACAACAAACTCAAATGATATTTTTAAGATAGCGAATGGGACAACCATGGCTATTATCACAGTAATAAATTAAGATCTTGTGTGGCTCGATAGATTCAACTGATAAAACTTTACCAGATAGAAGGACTTTGAAGATCTTCCACATTTTGAATTCGGATCTGGAACCATTGTCAGAACCATCTTTGGATGTCACCTGTGATACAAAGACAAAAAGAAAAAAGAGACAAGAAGATGAATTGATATGTAGAGGATATATTCTGAATGCTCTCCCTGATTACTTCTATGATCTATATATGAACAACACTTCGACAGCGGAGATATGGAAATCATTGGAGAGTTACAAGGCGAGGAGGAAATTACCAATTTTTTTATTTTTATTATTATTATTATTATTATTATTATTATTATTATTATTATTATTATTATTATTTATTTTTTGATTTCAAATCTTTGTATAATTTTCCATTATTTGGACAAGTATATGAGTTGCAAGTTATTGTAAATAAAATAAAGGTTGTGAAGATTGATCTTCCCGAAACCTCCCAAGTTAATGCAATTATTGAAATTGTCATCCTCATGGAATTGTTATAGGAAGAACATTCTTCATTGTTCCCAAAATTATTCTTTGGAAGGGATTCAAAAAAATCTTTGTATAGAGGAAGGATCAATGGCATAAGATGTGAATGAACATTCTCATGATGACACTTCAAAAATCCATGCCGTGGATCAACCAAATAAATACAATAAAGATGTGAAGAAGATAAAATCTTCAAACTCCAACAAAGATAACAAGAACAAGAAAAAATTCAAGGTCTCTTGTTATGTGTGTGGCAAACTGGACATTATCCTCGAGATTGCAGACGTTACAAACAACCAATGCAAGAAGGCAAAGCGAATTCCATTTATAACATCATTTGTACTGTGATAAGTGTATATATACACTTATTCGAACTTTGAAATATGGACATTACGCAGTGCTTTTAATGAAATTATAGTCTCACTTATTAGATAACGTTTTATTATGTGAAACTTGATGTGTGGAAGTGGAATTGAAAGAAAGAAGTGGAAAGTCAACAAAAATGGACAAGATCCAAAGTTTAGAGACTAAAGTGTAAATAATTAGAAGTTTATCGGACCTCACAATAAAGATTTGAGAATTCTTGGGGTCCATTGGATGCAATTAGAAGTAAAAAATGATTGATGATCACAATATGGATATGATGTTGATTTTCAGCTGCATAAGTATGTTCCAGATTTTCTGCTCAAGAATGAAACCCACTTTTGATCTAGTAAATATTCGAATTTGGAAAAAAAAAAAAAAAAAGGCAATTTCAGGCAAAGTTATATTCCTTTTGAGTTATCTTTATGACCAAACTTGAATTGCCTCAATCGGATATTAGGAAAGAAAGTTATGATAATAATATTAAAAGAGGTGTAGTGCAGATTCCCTTGAAAGGTGGTGCACATGGCGCCTAAGAGCCACCTGATACCAATTAGGGTGCGGTTTGGTCTTTTTTAAAGCCCATAAAAATCCTACAACAACAAAAAATGTGAGAGGCAATTATAAATGCAAGTTTCTACATTTTTTAAGAGAATTTCACACATTGGGAGGTAGAAGATACAACTAGAGATTCAAGGAAGCAATTCAAGTAAGGAAATACATCAAGAAATTCATGTTTGAAGCATTGATTGGAATAGGAAGAAGATCTTGGTGTAAGATGAATTTCTTTTTCTACATCTTTTATTTTAAAGTGTGTGTGTGGGGGGGGGGGGTTAAGAACATGAATCCTAAAAGGACTTAATTGAGTCCTAAAAGGATCAAATGCTCTCTTGTAGGTTAAGCCCAAACAGCAAGACATATAGTTAATTAAGCTTGGAAATCAATGTCATTATTGAATCCAAAGAAGTAGAGTTCTTTTAGAATTTGTTATATTTAGATAATAATTCTTTAAGAGAACCTCAAGTGGAGGTTCCTAGTTCTGCAAGATCACAAGTAGAAACACTTTTCAGTAATGTTGAAATAAGAGAACTTCATAGAAGCAAATTATATCGATAGGAAAAAGTGCTAGGATCGGATGAATTTGATTCTCAACCTATTTCCTTCTATTTAATGAAGGAAAATGAGAACTGCATCTCAAGAACTACTTTGTACGTTCTTCAAGTGGAAACATGTCTTAAAACTTATCAAGAATCAATTTCATCTAGAGATAGCATTCTTTTAAAAACTGTGAATGATGAAATTGATTCAATAATGTCAAATGATACTTGGGAATTAGTCGATTTTCTTCCTGGATCAAAACCTATAGACTGTAAATGAGTATTTTGGAGGACGTAAAATGTAAATGGTACTCTCAATACCTTTGAAATTAGGTTGGTGACCAAAGGGCTTCGGCAAAATAAATGAGTAGATTACTTTTACACTATGCGCAATTGCATGAATAACATCAATTAGGAATTTATTCGCCTTAACTTCTATCTATGATTTGAGTGTACATCAAATAGATATTAAGTCGACATTCTTTAATGGGGATCTATGAGAAGATTTATTTAGAACAATCAGAAGGTTTTATTCTATCCAAAAAATGAGGATAAAGTATGCAAATTAATAAAATTCTTATATGGACTAAAATAAATACCAAAGAAATGGCCTAAAAAGTTTGGCTTAGCAATAATGTGTTTTGGACTTAAACATAATAGTGTTGATAAATGTTTATATTCAAAAGTCTATGATAATCATGTTGTGCTCATTTACTTATACGTGGATGATATGTTGATTGTAAGTAATCAAATGCAAAGTATAAAGGAAACCAAGATATCTATCTTTTACATTCAAAATGAAAGAGCTTGATCAAGTAGAAACCATACTAGGTATCAAAGTCACCAAAAGTAGTGGGGGATTATATGTTGAATCAATCACATTATATTGAGAATGAGATCAATAAGCACAATCACTTGAACAGTAAAGAGGCTAATACTCCATTTGATCCAAGTTTGAAATTTGTTAAGAATGATAGAAGAGCAATAGCACAACTTGAGTATACAAGTGCTATAAGGAGTCTCATGTATGTTGTACGATGTCCAAGATTTGACATATAATTTGTAATTAGTAAACTTAGTAAATTTAATGGCAATCCAAATGAAGAACATTGGAAGGTTATTGGGAGGATTATTGGTGATTTGAAGAAAACCAATGATCTAGGTCTCCAATATTCTAAATTTTAGAAAATTCTAGAAGGATTTGCTGATACTAGTTGAATATCTAGTATATGTGAGAATAAATCCACTTTAGGTTGGTATTTACTCTTGGAAGAGATGCGGTTTCTTGAAAAATCCAATAAACAAACATGTACTGCTCATTTAACTACGAAATTTGAATTTGTAACATTCGCTCAAAATTGAAAAAGAAGCAAAAAGTCTTAGGGATTTAATTATGAAATTTCATGGAGAGAAATGAATAAATGAAATTTCATAATTCTTCCATATCTATCCAGTGTGATAGTCAAGCCACTTTAGGTGGAGAATACAATAAAGTGTATAATAATAAGTCGAGACATATGAGTTTAAGATTTTTTTTATTTGAGGAAATTAATTAAACATTGAATAATTCCATTATTTATGTGAAGTCAAATGAGATTTAGTTAATTCGTTCACTATACTACTCATAAAGGAAATTAGTATGGACAACAACTAGTAGGGTATGGTTGTTATTAAGTAATTAAATCCAACAATGATGACAATCCTACCTGACTATATTAACAAGTATGCTTCAATTTCAAAGGGCAATAACAATTCATTCGATAAATAGATAGTTTTTGCACTCTTCTTTTAAACCCCATCCTAGGTTATAAGTGCTGGTTATCGCAAATAGGAGGGTTCTGTTTCTATAACTCTTAAAAAAGTTTAGATCGTTGGATCAAGTTTATCAAAAATTGACAAAGGTACTATAAAAACGTTATCCATATGATCTTCGAGATGGTTTTGCTTCAATAGAGAGTTGGACTTTTTCTAATTAAAGTTTATAAATAGGAGAAGTGTAAGGCCACAAGAGCGCTAAACGAGATTATTTGAAACTTGAAACATGTGATGCGTGTATGTGATTTCACCGGTATAATCAAAAGGAATAATATGTTCAATGCATTTATGCTACCAAGGATTTTGATGTTATTTTATGTGATTTACGATAAGAATTTATTCAAGTCGAAAGATATCCATACTCCATGCATTAAGCATCGTTAAACTTGAGTTTAAACTCATTATATATTTAAATAAGTGGGGGATTTTCGAAATCGGGAAATGTCATATGGTATGACAAAACCAAAATTATTCGTTTATTGTGAAACTATAATCCATTCGTTAGTATGATCCAATCATTTACGAGAACTGTCAATTTCGATTATCGATCATATCTTTCATTCCACTATTAAGTCAATGTAAGTCGAAAACTCCTTTTTGACTTATAAGTATACCTTGGCCAAAGATTTCATCATCAACTTAATTAAATGATATGTAGATCATAATCTCTTACGATATAAGAGTGACGAATTCTCTATTGGTTAATCACAACTTTCATATGATTCTTGACATACTCAAATGATGTCATATTAGCAGCCCTTTGCAGAGCAACATCCAATATCACCAAAGTATGACTGTCCTCATATAAAGCAATGTGATGACCTCAAGTCAAAAGACCAATTCCATTATCAAATGACATAGATTAACCATTGACACTCAAATAGTTATCCATGTGAAATCTCCCAAACGGATCTCCAATATTTTGTTCTATAACAAAATATTTACGCAATCATTTAAGTGTCACCACACTTTAGTTTGTGAGATCAACTACTTACTTCACAATTAAGAAATGCCACACGTGATGAGCTATCCATAATGACGATATCCGTATCTCATTATTGCTTACGATCATAGATTATTTAAGATTCAATCATATGTAATTTGTATCTGACAATGACATCCTTTGTGATTAACAAATTACAAAGATTTGAATTTATAGATTCTATT
The DNA here is from genome assembly GCF_002742605.1 of Olea europaea var. sylvestris. Classification (NCBI taxonomy): domain Eukaryota; kingdom Viridiplantae; phylum Streptophyta; class Magnoliopsida; order Lamiales; family Oleaceae; genus Olea; species Olea europaea. The sequence goes on along the minus strand of NC_036241.1, from coordinate 1,598,238 downwards.
ACATAATTTAATTAAATATTAATTAAGTAACAGATCTTCCATAAAATTGCATCAACTAAATATTAAAAGTGCTTATGTCCAATGTTGATTAGACCCAGGGCATAACACTTACATATATAATACGACACATAATTTTAAATGTTATTTTATTTTAAATCAACCTAATTCTAATTCAATTAGCAGAATGATCAATTGTATGGAAATGCAAGACACATATATCTTATAATTTTAATTTGATTAACCATAAGAAAAGAAACTAAAACTTATATCATGGGGTATCACTCTTATATCAATTGTGAAATAATCGATTGTGATAACAAATGTTTACACCCAACTACATTTAGCGAATGTATAATGTGTAGAATTAAAATTAATGAATGAAAACCTCTTGAATAACTCTTCACAAGAATAAAAAAACCTTCGGGCAAACTTTACCAAAACGATCCAATAGAAAAGATAACTTACAGTTAGTCTAAACAAAACTAAATCTTAGTAGATTCTGACCATCCATCAAGTAAATCACCAAACAACCTCTTCATTGTGCCTCTTTCACTTTTCAGAATCTCTAGACTTCTTTTCCTTTCATGTGAATCACCAAGAACAAATCTTGTTCGTCTACAATTAGAATTCCTGTTATCTGTCCTAAAACTTTAGATCTTTGAAGGCTATTTTGGTAAAGGATTTAGTTTGGTGGTTGATCGATTGATCTTGTGGCTGAGTCAAGAGAATTATTGAAATATTCTATAAGATGTTCCCTTGAATCAAAAGAAGCTTAACTCACTCTGGGATGAAATATTGTTTGGGTATTTATAATATGAAGTGTTTCAGGTTGTTTGGAACCGTAAAAGTCTCAAGTTGCGAAATAGGATTTCACCACATAACACAACTGCTCGAGCAATCTTAGGGTGGACATTGAGTGCTCAATTATTGTAAATATCACTCGAGAGCTCAACGGGTGACCATGACCTTTCTTAGCTTTCAATATTGTTATCATATCTTTCTCTTCTGTTATTCGATTGAGGTAATTCAAAGTATGTTATAAACCTAACTTAAAGGATACAATTCTTCTAGGAATAATATTTTTCCAAATCGAATGTTTTGTACGTGAAAAATGGGCTTCCACTTGTGACTAAGAATTTTGAGCATAATTCCTATTGTACTTTGATACTCATTTAACTTCTAATTGCATCTCATTGATCATATGTAATCTTCTTGGACATTTTATGATCTTCTTGAACTGAAGTTTGTCCTTTCAATGATACTTCCAAGACCCGACACCTTGACTGTTATGAATAAAGCAAGATATATGTACAAGATGAAATAAACCAAAAAATCAAGAAAACCAAGATTTACATTGAAAAAGATGGAAAAAAACCACGGACGGAGGAGGAGAAATTGCTAAATCAAAATCAAAGATTTGTCATAAGATTTGATGCTGTCAACCCAATCCAATTGTTTTCTAATGATATGAAGAGCCAACAATATGTGGAGTATTTATATAACCTTAAAAATTGTGTTTTAGATGTAATTTGTATCTCAAATTTATCAAAACGCGCCACAAGCTCGACGAGATAACATGGTTCCTGGGGTGGAGTTCCTCATGCACAAGGAGCGATAGTTTCCTATTCTGAGATGTTAAGCTAGAGATGAGCGCTCAACAACCCAAAATGCAGCAATTCCTTCTACTTGGTTTGTATTTAGATTTCTTCAAAGCATATTTTTCTAAACCGCCAATACCCAGTGGAACTTGGATTACAATTCAATAAATCTCTACATTGACACAAATTTCAATACAAGGAACCAAACTTCACTATTTCACAAATAATTCTCCACCTCCACATAAGACACTAAATGCCAATTCAATAACAAATACCAGCCAAGTCCAAGCAATGCTCAAACTTGATCATAGAGAGCGCATTTGTCAACTTGTTAGTGGGATTTTCCTTGTTATCAACCTTACTCACTACAATATTATCATGCAATCACATCACATACAAAACGGTACCTCACATCAATGGCTTTGTACTCTCATGAAACATTTGATCCATTATCAGAAAATAGCACTTTAACTGTCATAAAAAATTGTAGATAACTACAAGTCTTCATTGATTTCACCAAAGAATCCCCTTAACCACATAACCTTCTTACAAGCCTCTATAATAGCCATGTACTCTAAGTCTGTAGCAGACAATGCTATTGTATAGTTTAAAGTAACCTTTCAACTAATAGCACAACCGCTAATGGTAAGCACATACCTAGCAAGGGATCTCATTTTGTCATGATCTCCAGTAAAATATGAATCAACCTATCCAATGACTCCTCAAATTTCTCCCAAAATACAAAAGACCATTATTAGAGCTACAGAAGTATCTAAAAATCAATTACATTGCTTTTCAATGTTCTTTGCTAGGATTTGTCGCGTATCTGTTAACTGCACTAACTGCAAGTGCTAAATCTGCGCATGTACAAACTAAAACATACATAAGCAACATAGGTGCACTCTAATAAGAAATTCGTGACATGTAATCAATGTCTTCATCCAACTATGGACACCAAGTAGATGACAACTTAAAATGGATAGCAAAAGGAGTATTGCCAGTCTCTGCATTCAACATATTAAAAATGAAGATTACTTTTTCAAAGTACCCTTTCTAACTCAAGTATAATTTATTTACCAGCATTCCTATCTCTCACGATCGCCATCCCAAGAATATTCTTCACTACTTCGAAATCCTTTATATTAAACTCTTCACGAAGTTGAACACTCACATTCATTACCACTACTTTATCCTTGGCAGCTATCAACATAAATTAGTAGATGTATAAACGACCCATAATCACATTTCCTAAAGTACACACAACTATCGAAACTGCTTCTTTTAAATTCATGAGTGGTCATGAATGAGTCAAGTCTTTTATACCACCATCTTAGTGACTACTTTATGCCATAGAGGGACTTCTTTAATGAACATACATAGTCTTCATTTCCCGTGAATACAAAACTATCTGGTTGTTCTATATAGATTTTCTCCTCTAATTCTCCATATAAGAATGTTGCATTCACATCCAACAGCTCAAGTTCCAAATCATGCTTAGCCATAGTACCATGCAAAACTCTAATTGAACTACACTTTTGCACTCGAGAATACACAATTGTGATGTCAACACTTGAAATTTGATTATAATTCTTAACTACTAACCTTGCTTTTTGCCTTGCATCTTCAACCCTTGATATACATTTCTTTTTTTTGAAAACCTATTTACAATGAACAATCTTCTTTCCATTGAAGTGATTCTATCTTCTCTTATAGGAATTATCCATTTGTCAAAATCATTGCAATTCACCGATTCTGTGTATGTAGCAAGCTCTTCACTGAAATCAATATTTTTAACCATACGCAATGTATATTCTACCAAGTCAGCTTCTCCATATTTTTCTGAAGGTCTAATCACACTTTTAGATCTATCTTTAGGAGTAGAATTCTAGGGTACCACTGGCAGTAGTGGCAAAACGGTAATCTCCTTCATTTCTAAACTAGACTGCAGTGTAGACTTTAGTTTAGACTCTGAACTAATCTCCAACTCCACTTGAGTAATTTCTTTATGTCGATTTGTATTACCAGATTATCTAAAAGGTAGACTATGAACCATTTCATATTAATCAAACACAACATCTCTACTAATCACTAGCTTATGTGTTTCTGAACATAAAAGTTGTATCCCTTAACACTGGATTTATACCCAAGAAAGATACTTTCTAGACCTTGACTTCAACTTTCCATTATTTATATGAGCTAAGCAAAGTAGTCAAATATTTTCAAATTTGAGTAACTAAGGAGAGATTTAGACCATACCTCTCTGATGTCCTTTAATCAGTAGCAATTGAGAGAGCGATTTATAATAAAATAAGTTGTAGATGCAGCTTTAACCCAAAGTGTTTTAGGTTACTCAACATTTGAAAGCATATAATGATCTTTCTTCATCAAAGTTCTATTCATCAATTCTGCCACATTATTTTGCTATGGAGTACTAGGCACTATCAATTGCCTCAAAATCCCTTTCGACCTATAGAAATTATTGAATTCATTCGAACAAAATTCCAATCTATTATCTGTGCAGAGATGTTTTACTTGCTTCACAGTTTGCTTCTCTGTCTTCTATTCTTGGAAGGTATCATACACATCACTTTTCTACTTCAAGAAGAAAATCCAAAGTCTCTTGAAGAAATTATCAATTATTGTCAACAAATAGTATGCACCTCCTTTAGAAGACACCATCGCCAATCCCCAAATATCGAAATGTATATAATCAAGTGTTTTCTTTGTGCTTTGTCTCCTTTTGGTGAATCCTCTTCTACTCAATTTAGTCATCCCATTCTCACGCATATGCCCATGCCATATATACCGAACTATAGTAACTTCTTTATCAGATGAAAAAGTAGGGACAACTGCATTCCCCATAACTATAGAGACCTAGAAAATATATAGTTGAAAGAGACATCTTTTTGCTTTTATCAAAACAAGAGCACCTCTGCCAACTTTCAGAGCTTCAGTGTCACTAGTGCATTTGTACCCCTTTAGATCAAGGGTACTCAAAGATATGAGATTTTTCTCAAGGTTCAAATTATGCTTCACATTAGTAAGTCCTGACATTCCAATCGAACATTTTGATCCCGATTGTTTAGTTTAAGCTATTTTACAAAGCTTGTTGTTTCACATAATTTCATAGCACCTTTCAGAACATATTCATATGTTGTAACCCAATCCCTATTGGGACATGTTCACGAAATATTTTCTTTCAATTTAAAACTACCACAAGTGTACGGTTCGTTAATAAGTAATAAAGTGGATTCAATGAGTCCGAATATCATCCCACAGAGATTGATTCGTTCAATTTTATCTATCGTCGCCTTAACCGAAACAATAGAAATTCTTGATATTTTCGCTAACTAAATTATGATTTAATAACCTACTTATAAATATAAAGCCTAAATTAACTAGATTAAATGCGGGATTATAAGTAAATGCAAGTTTTATAAAAATATGATAACGAAATGTGTACTAGGATCCCGAATCCCCTTATATCAATCCTCTTTAATCCGAATTTTATAAAATTGACAACACGATTCAATTATGGAGACCAATATTCCTAATTTGTTTAACAATCTCTCTCGAGTAGAATTAAACCTGTTTTCACATGCGATCCGACTATATTTCTATGACGGATGTGAATATATAAAAATACATTAAAGATTTATGAATACTTAAAGATCACGTAAAGCATAGCGGTATATTTCTATCCCCTATCAAACTTTACGATAATTAACATAATATCTAACTTATTTTCCATTTCTCGAGGGTAAAACAAGCCACAAAGCTCATACAACTATTACGCACATAATTGTAGAGAAAATAAAATCCATGCCAATCATTCAATAATTAAAAACATGTTTTAACGTCAAATTAATATAATTCAAGATTAAAGGTTCATAATATAAGGTTCATCGCAAATCCTAGCACAAGAAAATTTAGCCTAACATAATGAGAAATAAAGAAAAGCAATAATTAAAACCAAGGAAGAATATCACCCAATTGATTCTTGAAGTGAAATCTTGAATCTTGAAGTGGATTGCCTTGTTCTTCCTCTCCAAATCCTCCAAAATTGTGCATATTCCCCCCTTTTTTATGTTTCAGGGTCGTCTGATATTTATTGGGGACGGAATTAGGTCAAGGAAGTCGCCCAAAATCTTACTAAGTAGAATACATTTTTATCAAACTCTAGCAGTGCATCATCCAAATCCATCTACGAGAGAAAAACTCGCATATTTGCCTGCCATAGCAAAAGTCTCACATTGCTATTTAAAGGTGGATTATCATATTTTATCCTTGCCATACAGAAAATCATCCTCTCTCTGATATCAGTATGTTATAAATAAAGCAAGATAAAATAAACCAAACAATAAGGAACACAAAGATTTATGTGGGAATTCACGACGGGAAAAAAATCACGACCAAAGAAGAAGAATTCACTAAATCAAAATCAATGATTTGTGCAGGATTTGATGCTCTCAACCAAATCTAAATGTTCTTTAATGCTATTAAGAATCAACAACATAACCCTAAAAACTGTGTTTCAGATGGAATAAATATCTCAAAATTCATCAAAATGTGAAGCAAGTTTTGGCCAGATAACATAGTCATTTAACGCTAGAGTGATAGGCTTGTGGGTAACGAGTGGCATCTTCCATGTTCTGAGTCCTCAAGTGGAAGACGAGCTCTCAACGAGCCAAAATGTAGTGACTACTTCTCCTTGGTCCATATTTAGACTTCTCTAAACGCCTCTTCATCCAAACTAGCAATACCCCATAGGATTTTGGGCACACTTCAACGTCGACCCTAATTACAACTCGATTAAATAACATTGCCAACACTTTAGACCTAACAGAAACATTTTTATTCCATATTATTATTGACTATTCTTAGGGCTCGTTTGACATAACTTTTTTTTTTGTTTCTATTTCTTGTAGAAAAGCATTTGAACGAAGCTACCTTCATTTTTATTTGAAAGTTAATTTTTAAAACTAGGAAGCCATTCGGCAAGTGGTTTTAGAAATATTCACATTGAATCAACTTCCTCTAAAAACTCTTGTAACTACCAAGAACACTTTAAAAAATTAGCTAAATGGGTTCAAAAGCAAAGCTCATTTCAACTTTTCAAAAGCCTTGGTAAATGAGCTCTTAGTTTTTATTGAAAAATAGTTCCACTTTCTATATCTTTTAGCCAATCATTGACACAGGAACTTTGACTTTTCCATGCTCGTATACGAAAATCCAGACTCGATTACAATAGAAATTTTCAATTACAAGCTTGCCTTTAGAAATTATAATCACAGCAGTCACGAATTGGTTCTCTCTCTTATTAGAGTTGAGAAGTAAAAAATGAAAATTTCCCTCTTATTTTTTATTTTTTAATAACGGGGAATCCGCAGCAGTTACCCTTCGGGTGTACATTGGGTAAACCCTCGAGCTAACGCAATAGCGTACAAACCACTCCAACCAAGTAAACCACACTAGACAAGCCTTGTGCATCAGACTCAACCGAGAAAATGTTGATAGGGGAAATTGAGCTCGTGACCAAAGGTCTCCGTGCTCACCCACTCTATCAACTCGATCACCCATGAGGGGCATGAAAATTTCCCTTTGCGTTTCCAAGGAAATGGATAAGGTATCCATAGCAATATCCACGAAGAAGTGCTTCTTTTTTATTTTATTTGTGTTTGATGAGAACTTAATGGCTCCAATATAGATTATTATTATTTTTTCACAACGGAACATTTAATAAGAATGTTTATATTTTTTTCACTTAAAGTGAACATATATATTGTTCAAATCATTATTTTTTTAGTTTCTATTTTGCTTTAGTGCCTATAATATGTTACAAACAAATTTTTTTATTTAATTTTAAATTAGCCTAATTCCTATTTAGTAGAATGACCATGTTTGGAAATACCAATGTATCCAAAAACTTTAATTTCATTAACCAAAAGAAAGGATACGTCTTTATTCCATAATCTTATTGACTGATCTCAGTTTTTATTGAGAAATACTTTCAATTTTTTATATCTTTTAGCCAACAATTGGCACACGATATGCAACTTTTCCATGCTCATCTACATAAACCCAGACACGATTACAACAGAAATCATCAGTTACACCCTCGCCTCTATGAACAATCACAGCAGTTACGAATGGATTGTCTTTCTCAATGATTCTCTTGGCTTGTTCTCCATACATACCAAGTGTGTTAGGCCACATGAATTTATACCCTGTAAAGAAATATTTTAACAACTTAAAAATGAACTAAATTAAATTTACAAATAAAAAAAATGCTTAGTATTCGAAAGAAGCATAATCCTTGCGTTAAAATTTTAATTATTTGGAAGTTTAAGCAACATAACTCACCTCCAGAACAACACTTAGGGTCAGTGCAGATTCCACTCTCACAAGACGGATGCATTTTTTTATACTTCAAGTAACTTTTTACTTTGTGGTTATGGTTAGTGCCTATTTGCACCATTTTATAATCTTTTTTTTGGGTCAATAGCTAGATAGTAATTACAGTAATCCTAGTTAATTATAGTAATACTCTACAGAATTTTCGACATGGTTGATGCTTTAAATTTTGACCGATTTCTCAATTCAAATATGATTCTATTGATTTATTCCTATAATCCCGATGAATTATATGAATGGTTTTTAAATTCTCGAAATATTTTATTGTAATTAAAGCTCTAGAATTATTGAAATCTTATAACAGCAATAATTGTGAGGAGAATAAGAATTCAATTAATTAACTTAATCCAAATTATTTTCAAAAAAGTTATGTATGGAATCTGGAAAAGAAATTGGGATCGCAATTGATTTTGTTTCAAATGAAAAAAAATTAAAGAGTATGAATTACACATCTAGTATGTTTTTTACATATCTTTTACGGGACAGATATTGACTAATTTTGTAATTGTCCAGTTGGATGATTGAAACTCTACAAAATTGCAATAAATAATAAAGTGTACAGAAATTCTCTACCCAAACTTTATCTGAACAATCCATTAAAAGTAATTTTTGTAAATCTAGAACCGATAATTAGCTAAAATTAAGCAAAAAGTTTGAAAATTCTAAACTTAATGTTATTAACAAGACTAAAAACGTTTGGACTCATGATATCACCATAATTTTTCTAATTCAACTTTCGCATATGAAGTTCGTCCTTGTTGCGATCAACTCCCTCTCAATGTTTCGTTATGTTTTGTTCTGACTTCTTTCCTCGTCAATGCACTTGCACTTCCACTTTGGCCTCAACTATTGCTCCTTTCTTCAACAATTAATTCCAACTCCTCAAATTACTCCCCATCGTCATTTTCTGATCTTCTCCCTTCAAGTTCGAGTTATCCTAGAATAATGAAAACACAAGATATCAATATAAACTAGAATGGATTGCAAGAATTTATATACTAATTCAGCATCCGATAAGTACACTGATCAGAAACCAACGATTCATTGAATTAGATTTCCTATTAGGCTCTCCAATCTAATTAAATCTCTCTTCTTTTAATCATACCAATAATAATATGACTCCCACAGTTATTCATTTGTTCAATCTCCCTCTAATATGCCTAAAACATGCCCTCACATACTGAAATGAAAGACATATTGTCCATATGAGTCTGAACAGTTGTTGTATTTGCTCCAGCTGTTGAATAGTTTTTTATGATAAGATTCGGTTGTCCACACTGATCGGGTTGGTATTTTTTCCAAAGTTATGTGCAGTCCCAAATTATTGACTTGTACTCATCATAAGTTCTACTTATATTCCTAGTTGCAATTAAGGCCATTTTAACTTTTGAAACTGTTGATCAAGATCCCAGAGCTCAAATCAAAAGAAGAACACATCAATTTGGGACTCTTCAAGAAAAAAAGAAAAAAAAAAGAATTATCTTAGCATCAATCTTTAATTGGGTTTATGTTTTGTCTTTATCTGTAATTGACTATTCCTTAGACAAAATTAAATTAATGGAGTTGTGATTAAAGTTGATATGTTGGTAGTATAGGTCTTAAAGTGTCAAAATGTCAAAGAAATATCATAGTGCCACAAAAGTCATGCCCCAAATTCTCATTCAAAAGTTGTAATACATTTTTCACATAGAAAACATTTGAATTTGAAACATGCTACATCAAGAAGAATTGCAGTCATTTGAGTTAGCTTTCCAATGCTCTTTGAATTGCCTCAATCAGATATCGAAAGAAAAAGATATGATGAAAATACTAATGACTACCTGGAGAGAGCTTGTTGGCCACTCTTTAGGTGCTCGAGTGACCAAAACAGAACCTTGGCCACTAGCTAGGCACTAGCTTGGTGCTCTAGCATCTGTGTTACGTGTCCAAGACATAGATCAAAATTTTTAGCTTTTTTACAGCCTCAAATAGCATCAAACACTTCATATTATAAATACCTAAACCATATTCTGTCCCGAAAGTGTGTTGGATCATTATTTTACATTGAGGATCACCTTCTTGAAGATTCAAAACACATTCCAAAGATCTCTTGATTAAATAAATAATGTTTTGTTGCATGTTATTGATTTAATTCCGTACATTTGAGTTTAAATAATCCCCAAAAATAATGTGTGTGCGTATTTGTTACTTTATGTGAACGACATATTAATTGGACCTAGTATGAAGCTGGTAAACAAGATTAAAATGGATTTAGGAAAAAGAATTTGATATAAAAGACCTAGGACATGCTGTGATTATCCTTGGTATGGAGATTAACTGAGACGTGTTTAATTCTTGCTTTTGCGTGTATCAAACTCCTTATGTGCTTAAAATTTTGAAAATTTTTGACATGCCTGATTGCAAACTTGCTTCCGTGCCTTGGAGTCTGTATTAGACCTGATTAACTTTCATTGTAAGTGTGTTAAGTTGGTACATGTCTAATCCTAGTCCCAAACATTGGAAAGCATTAAAGTGGTTGCTTAGGTACTTGAAGGGTATCTTTGATGCGGGGTCAGTTTATAAATCAGCTAATGAAGATCTAAAAGTTAAAGGTCTAATAGATGCTGACTATAGTGGCAATAGAGATAATAGGAAATCATATAGTTCGTATGGAGCATATTATTGAGACTATTTAAAATAATCGACCCAATAATACACAACTTGTAGCCCACAAAAGAAGTTTGATAAAGTATTGCATTTAGGGCCCAATATGTTATCTTCTTGGACATTATTTGATCTTTTTAAACTGATATTGGTCCTTTCAATGACACTCCCAACACTTGACACCTTGACGGTTATGAATAGAACAAGATATATGTACAAGATGAAATAAACCAAACAATCAAGAATACCAAGATTTACATGAAAACCTAAGATGGGAAAAAATGACGGGTAGAGAAGGAGAATTCGCTAAATCAAAATGGATGACTTGTTCATGTTAAGATTTGGGGTCCATCTTAATAAGGTCAACCTTGTTAAGAGGAGTGTCCCAATCCTTTATATATTGGTCATTATTTCGGTACTTTACCGATGTGGGATTATATTCCCTTAACATGCCCCCGCAAGATGGTGGCTCGGTTGAACAGACCAATCTTGAAATCCGTGTGCTCATTTTTAGAGACTTATTGTGAGAATGAGATCATCCACATAAATGAGAAAATATGCAGTTAGATCATCCATATGATATATAAATAAGGAGGGAAGAGAAAGTAGCACGCCAGGTTGTCACTTCTTTGGGCAAGGCCTTTTCTCTCAAAGATCTTGGCCCATTAAGTTTCTTTTTGGGTGTTGAAGTTATCCCCACCACAGACGGTATATTTTTATCTCAGCATAAGTATATTAGGGAATTACTCTCTAAAACAGGCCTTGACAATGTGAAAGAGATTTTGACCCTAATGTCTACCTCTGATGTTCTCTGCCTGGATGATGGCACAACCTCTGTTGATTGCACGGAGTATCGTCGAATTATTGGTTCACTTCAATATCTATCTCTTACGAGACCTGACATTGCTTTCCCGATTTCTCGCCTTGCTCAATTTATGCATAGACCAATAGTGACACATTGGACAACAGCTAAACGGTTATTGCGATACCTCAAAGCGACTCTTTATCATGGTCTACGGCTTCGCAAAACTAAAGGTCTTCATCTCACTGCATACTTCGATGCTGATTGGGCAGGCAATATGGATGATCGAACTTCCACTTCAGCCTACATCATTTATCTTGGCAACAATCCTATATCCTGGAGCACACGAAAACAGCGCGCTGTTGCGCGCTCCTCCACCGAAGCTGAATATCGTGCTCTTGCGACTACTGCTTCGGAAATAGCATGGCTTACTTCCCTCTTTCAAGAACTACATGTGACTCTCCCTGCTATACCAAAATTATATTGTGACAATATTGGTGCCACTCAGCTCAGCTTAAATCCTATTCAACATTCCCGCATGAAGCATATTGCCATTGATATTCATTTTGTTCGGGACTATGTTAACAAAGGCCTGCTAAATGTATCTCATATATCTACCCGTGATCAACTTGCGGGTCTCATGACGAAGGCTCTTTCAAAGACTCGCTTTCAAGAGCTTCGCACAAAGATCGGTGTTGCCGATGGAAGCACCGTCTTGCGGGGGCGTGAAAAGGATTCTTGATCTTAGCCCTATAATCTTGGTCAGACTACCAATCTACAGGAGCAAATCATGGACTGTTAATCTCATCTCTAAAATCATGGATAATCAACCAATCTACAGCCACAAATCATAGACACAGTTGCTATAAATTTGCTGCTATTCCTTGTATATTGATTCACTATTAATAGGCTTCCTAGTATAGTTTTTTTGGTTTATGTATATATATAGCTTGCTGCCCTCATTGCAATTTGTGTACAAAAGCCAAACAATTGTAATATACAAAGTATTTTTCTTACAGCAGAACATCTGTCCTTCTTTATAATTTGTTCTTCTTTATGGTATCAGAGCCCATTAAGCTCCAACGAGCGATTCGATCCGATTAAGTCTCTAAAAATGAGCACACGAATTTCAAGATTGGTCTGCTCAACCGAGCCACCATCTTGCGGGGGCATGTTAAGGGAATATAATCCCACATCGGTAAAATACCGAAATAATGACCAATATATAAAGGATTGGGACACTCCTCTTAGCAAGGTTGACCTTATTAAGATGGACCCCAAATCTTAACAGTTCACAAGATTTGATGCTCTCAACCAAATCCATTGTTGTCTAATCTATGAAGAGCCAACGATACGTGGAGTATTTAATATTTATACAACCCTAAAACTGTGTTTTAGAGGGAATTGGCATCTAAAATTTGTCAAAAAGAGTAACAAGCTTGGCCAAATAACATAGTTGGTCATCTACCAAGTGTATTAGGCCATATGATTTTATGCCCTGTAAAGAAGTATTTTAACAATTTAAAAACGAACTAAAATAAATTTACAAATAAAAAAATATGCTTAATATTCAAAAGAAGCATAATCCTTGCGTTAAAATTTGAATTATTTGGAAGTTTAAGCAATATAACTCATCTCTAGAACAGCACTTAGGGTCAGCACATAATCCACTCTCACAAGTTGGATAAAATGACATTTTTCATACTTCAAATAACTTTTTACTTTGTGGTTATTTTTAGTGCCTATTTGCACCATTTTATAAATTTTTTGTTCAATAGCTAGAAAGTAATTACAGTAATCCTAGTTTATTATAGTAATACTCAACGGATTTTTTTGAAAAGGTGGATGCTTCAAAATTTGAAGGATTTCCCAATCCAAATATAATTCAATTGATTTATTCTTATAAACCAGATGAATTATATGAATAGTTTTTAAATTCTCGAAATATGTTATTGTAATTAAAGCTCTAGAATTATTGAAATCGTATAACAGCAAATGTGAGGCCCTGAATGCCAGAATAAGAATTCAATTAGTTAACTTAATCCTAATTATTTTCAAAACAATTATGTATGGAATCTGGAAAAGATATTGGGATAATAATTGATATGTCTCAAATGAGGAAAAAAAAAAAAAAAACTACAGTATAAGTTACACATTTGGCATGTTTATTACATATTTTTTCCAGTTGGATATTGAAACTTTACAAAATTGCAATAAATAATAAAGTAGTGAATAAAGGGTACTGAAATTCTTTACACTAACTTTATTTCAACAATCCATTAAAAGTAATTTTTGTAAAGCTAGAACTAATAACTAGCTAAAATTAAGCAAATAGTTTGAAAAAATCTAAACTTAATGTTATAAACGAGACTAAAAGCGTTAGGACTCATGATATCACCATACCTTTTCTAATTCAACTTTGCCTATCAAGTTTGGCCATGTTGCGATCAACTCCCTTTCAATGTTTCGTTATGTTTTGTACTCGCTTCTTTCCTCGTCGTTTTACTTGCGCTTCCACTTTGGCCTCGACTATAGCTCATTTCTTCAACCATTAATTCCACCTCCTCAAATTACTCCCCATCATCATTTTCTTATCTTCTCTCTTCAAGTTCGGAGTTATTCTAGTATAATGAAAAAACAAGACATCAATAGAAACTAGAATGGATTACAAGAATTTATATATCAATTCGGCATCTGATAAGTGTACTTATCAAAAACCAACTATTAATTGAATTAGATTTCCTATTAGGCTCTCCAATCTAATTAATTCTCTCTTCTTTTAATCATACCAATAATAATACGACTCCCAAAATTATATTGTTCAATCTCGCTCAAATATGCCTAAAACATGATCTCACATACTAAAATGAGACATATTGTCCATATGAGTCTGAACAGTTGTTTTATTTACTCCACCTTTTGAATGATTTTCATGATATGATTTCGTTGTCCGTAATTGATGGGGTTGGTATTCTTTCCAAAGTTATGTGCATTCCAAATTATTGAAATGTAATTATCATAAATTCTATTTATATTTCTTATTTGCAATTAAGGCCCTTTAACTTTTGACACTATTGAGCAACATCCCAGAAATCAAATCAAAACAAGCACACATTAATTTGGGACTCTTCAAGAAAAAAGGGAAAAAGAATTATCTTAGCATTAATCCTTAATTGTGTATTTGTTAGGTTTCCATCTGTAATTGACTACCTTAGACAAAATTAAAGTAATGGAGTTATGATTAAAGTCAATGTGTTGGTAGTATAGATCTTAAAGTGTCAAAGAAATATAAAAGTGCCTAACAAACCATGCTCCAAGTTCTCATTCACTAGTTGTAATGCATCTTTCACATAGAAAACATTAAAATTTGAAACATGCTACAAATGGAAGAATTGTAGTCATTTGAGTTAGCTTTCTAATGCTCTTTAAATTGCCTCAATCAGATATTGGAAGAGAAAGATATGATGAAAATATTGATGACTACTAAGAGAGAGCTTGATGGCTGCTTTCTAGGTGCTCGAGTGACCAACACAGAACCTTGGCCACTAGTGTTCGTCAAAATCTCACAAGTGTACGGGTTCATTGTATAAGTAATAATCGTGATAAGAGAGTTATCGTCCCACAGGGAATAATAATCAATTTTAATATATTTGATATATTTAATTCGTATTTTTAACTAAAAGACGATCGAGGGAATAACTAAATAATTTTTATAACTAAAACTTGAGAAAATAATTAAAATTGATTTTAAAATTCAAATGTGTAAATGTATTGGATTTTCGACGCCACTGATCAATTATTAGTTCTAATTCTTAACCAATAATAATTATCTCAATTTATGCAATTGCGACGATAGATAATTTCATTTTATTTATTTATTTATTATTCTTTCCCAAAATATAGTAAACCTATGATTACCACGAGAAGATCCTATTCCTAATTCGAATTCTTATGGCAAACATGCATTGACATTTAGGATTATCACATAAGATCGCACACGCCACAAATATTACTTCTAATATTTATTGTCCATGTATCCCAATAATAGTGTTCTACCTATCGTGAGTTTTTCAACACTACGAAAAAGCAACTTATTATCCTAATGGTGTGCAAACATTAGAACAATCTAATAATGCATATTATTGGAATCACAACGCAATAATTAACATAAAAACATAGGTCTCGAATTAAAACTAAAAATTAAACAATTTTGTCGTCATCCGATGCATGAAACGAATTAACCTAACATATTATTGGAATCAAACAAATAAAAGTGAAAGGACATCATCAAAAATTGACGGACGTGTTTAACTCCAATTATAATCCAATAATCCATGTCTTTCTTGCGGTTGCCGCCTTCATATTTGCCGTAGTGTTAGACTGCAATTTATCCTTGAAGTTGCTGTCCAATTCAATTGCCGACTATATACGTGTGTAACAATTCTGCTTCTTCAAAATCCTTCTGCCAACCACCAATTTGTAGTTTATTTTCTTCCCAATTCCCACCAGCTGCCAATATGCGTGTTTGTATATATATATATATTACAGCAGAAACAGCCCTCCTTAAGCTTGTTGTCAATGTTTTTCCTCCCCCAAGGTCGCCGCCTAACTACGTGATTTGTATCTCCAAAATTGCAGCCACCAACTTATTGTATGAATTAATAAATTCAGCTCAATATTTTAACTCACCAGCAGCGGCCCTTTTTCTCCACTTCCTCTCTCTTTTCTAATGCATGGGGACGGTTTCTTCCAGCAGAAGGCAGCCCACCAATTTCTCTACCAGCAGTTGGCCGAATTATTAATCCCAAAGCTGGCTGACTTTATGAAATTCCCCCACTCAATTTCCGGCCCCTTCAATCTGTTGCAGCCGACTTCAATAATCCCCAAGAAGCTATTCTAATTTTCCTCCACGGCTCTCCCTGTTCTTTGTTGCATGTGTTTGTATATATACCTCAACAATTAAGCCCTTGTTGTAGCCTAATTAGGGGTCCAAGGCATGATTAAATTTTGATTCCAAACAAGTCCAATCTAGGTCCAATGTGTTATTTCCACTTCCGGCAGATTTCTTTGCAATTTCCATAGGCCACTAAACTTTGTCCAATAACAAGTTGAAGCCCAATTTTGAATTCCAATGCATTATTTATCTTCAATTCCTTTAATTTACAAAGTGTGAAATTTGATCCCCAACTTCCATCCATTGGCCAATTTGATCCACGTACTTTTTGATTTTGCCATTTTCGCCCGTTTTTGCTTATTTCCTTCTTCTTTTGCACTCTTTTTTTATCACTTCCATCAATCTACAAAAAAACATCAAAATCACATATTAGCACTTCTAAAATACTCTCCAAGATAGCAAAATCATGAATTTAATGGCATAATATAATAATTGTAAATCACTCATCAACTAACTAGGCACTAACTTGGTGCTCTAGTGGTCGTGTTATGTGTCTAAGACATAGATCACAATTTTTAGCTTTTTTACAACCTCAAATAGCATCAAACACTTCATATTATAAATACCTAAGCCATAGTCTATCCCGAAAGTGTGTTGGATCAATAATTTACATTAAGGATCACATTCTTGAAGATTCAAAACACATTTCAAAGATCTCATGATTAAATAAATACATGTTTTATTTCATGTTATTAAATTAATTTTGCACATTTGAGTTTAAATATTCCCCACCAAATAGTATCAGAGCTTAATTTCGATCTGTGACCTAATTTTTGTCTAGATAAGTCAATCATTTTCTGGTAAAGGATTTGAGGATGATCTGAATATTCATGAGGCTTACGACCAGCTGTATAAAGAGAGTATCAAGTTACATAAGGCTAATAAATTAGTCTTTAAGAAATTTAATGAGCTTGAATTAGAAAAAAGAGAGACTTTTAGTCAAACTTGAGGAGTTTACCAGAGGTCCGGATGAGTTGAGGGTTGAGAAAGAGTCCTTAAAAGTTAAGGTTGAGACTCTTACGATGGATCTTAAAAAATTAGATGTCCAACTCTGTTCTTTCTTTAGCAGATTTAAGAAGATTGATAACATGATAGCTCTCAACAAACCAGCTAGAAAACTTAAATGTTGTAAGCTCATGATTAGGAATAACAAACGAGATCTAACCGATGGAATTGGTTTAAAAGAATAATTTTTTTTGGTTAAGTATAAAAAGTGACTCGGTGTCAATTTTGATCAAGTATTCGGACTTGATCGAATGGTAAAATTACGAATGTAAATAGATTAACTTATTTTATATTTGAAATCTCAAAACCAATTCTAGATGAATGAGAAATTGTGGTCTAAAGTTGGAAAAAAGTAAGGAAAACCCTGGATGAATCTCATCACTCGATTATCACTTGAGCGACAGGGTTGCCGCTTGAGCCACGGTCTAGCGTAAAGCGAGCGAAAAACTCACTATTTTTATCACTAAAGTGAGGCTAAGGTGAAAAGCTAGCGACGTCAAGTATTGCGACACTTGGCAAAGGTTGCTGAGTATTGGGCCACGATTTTCCTCTCTATATATAGGACCCTTGGGACATCCATTTCTACACACCAATGATATGTAACCGTAAGCATTCATTCTTTCTTCTCCCTCAACTTGTTTATTGTGTATTGAAGTGCTACTCACACAAGAAGATAGTCATTGTATCTTGGGAGTTGATTGCTATAATCCGTAGGCATCATTGTGGGACAAATTCGACTTAAGGACAAAATGTTCAACACTTCCTTGACTTTGCAATCATTTTAGTGTTATTATTGCTGCACTTTCGTAACATTCTCTGTATTTCTTGTCGTTATTCTGTCGAAATTTCTACAGACTTTTGTTCAAGTTTTTCTTTGGACATTATTTGTCTCTCTGTTCACTATATTTTCAAACAATCTTAAGTTGAATTTGTGTTGGAGTGACTTCATTCTTCAGTTAAACTATCCTTGGTTTAACTTCTTTTACCATTCTATAAATTTGGTTGATCTTCTATTTTTTGTAAACAGAAATGAATTCGATATTCAACATCAGCTCTACTTGGAATGAAACTTCGAACATGGGAACTTAGGAAAGAACCACTCCTACCATTACTGTTCCTCTGATTGTGATTGTCTGCACTAACTCCATTCCACATGGAGAAAAATTGGAGATGTTGATTAGGGCTGATTTCAAAATGTGGCAACAGAAGATGTTATTCTATCTTACGACCCTCAACTTGGCGAAGTTCTTGAATGAAGATGCTCCTAACGTGCAAGAAGGGAGAAAACAATAGAGCATCATTGATTACTTTGGATGCTTGGAAACATTCAGATTTCTTGTGCAAGACGTACATTCTGAATTGCTTGGACAATACATTGCACAACTATATAGTTCCAAGAAATTTTCAAAGGAACTATGGAAGTCCTTGGAAAAGAAGTACAAGATTGAAGATACCGGAACAAAGAAGTTCATTATGGAAAAGTTCTTGGACTACAAAGTGGTATATTTAAAGACGATCATCAGTCAAGTGCAAAAATTCCAATGAACCAAGTGTTATATGGGCTTCCAGCCCCTGAGGAAAAAAAGGCCCAAATCCACTTTAATGTCGTTGTAGGTCAAAATGTTGGAGATATATATACAAGGCAAAAATTGGCTTTCATGTTGAGGGACAAAAACAGAGGCTACACATTGGCATTGAAAACCGTGTTGCTGGAAACAAATTAGAGAACAAAAAATAGGGCTGACCGTGTGGAAAAAGAAGGAAAAAGGAAAAAAATGATCTTTAGGTGTGGATTCACACATATTTTTTCTTCTTCTCTATTTAAGAACAAATTGGGTATTTCTCTAAGGTGTATTTTGGATAGTCTAGAGAGATACTATTCAAAATAGGCATCTCACAAGTTTCATCAAATTGGTGTTTGCGATAAGATTAATTGTTGTCTTGGAGATTGATTATTGTGTTATTTTCAATTTGTTGAAAATTCAAGTTTTGGGGCATAAATTTGAGTATTTTAATCTATATTTATTATAGTGAATTTGGGTGGAGTTGTCCCGTGGTTTTTTCCCTCAAAATTAGAAGGTTTTTTCCACATAAAAAGTTGGTGTTGTATTCTCTCATTTACTTGCATATCTAATCACTCTAATTAGTTGCTTGGATTATTAAATTTATTCTTAAAATAAGTGAAATTACCCAACAAAGTAGTATCAGAACTCAAGTTGTGTGGGTCTAGTTCTACTGCGAGAGTAAATGGAGAATACTTCAGGTACTATGATTAAATTATCGGCTACAAATTACTCTATTTGGAAGCCTATGATAGAGGATATCCTTTATTGTAAGGACTTACATGAACCTATTGTAGGTGATAGTGCTAAGCCAAATAGTATGAGAACAATGTTTGGAAGAAGATGAATAGGAAAGCCATTGGATATATTAGATAGTGGATTGACCTTAATGTATTCCATCATACACCTCAAGAGACAAATACCACATCCTTTAGGAAATATTGGAGAGTTTATATGAGGAAAAATTGCTCAAAATAAAGCTTTTACTATCAGAAAGCTTGTGAATCTAAAGCAAAAAGGAGAAAAAATCAGTTGTTGAGCATTTGAGTGAATTACGAGACTTGGTAAATCAATTGACCACAATGAAAATAGTGTTAAATGATGAGATGAAAGAATTATTACTTTTGAGTTCATTTCCTGATAGTTGGGGAATTTTAGTGCTATCACTTAATAACTCTGCTCCGAATGGTGTGCCTAATGTAGGAGTAAGAATAGAAGACCTGGGTAAGAATGATGCATAGGCTCTTATTACAGAGAACAGAGGAATTAGTAAAAGTAAAGGTCCTACGGGGCATGGTAACTTCAAAAGTCAGTCAAAGGTAAAAGAAAATGTCAAATGTTATCACTATGATAAAGAGGGTCATATAAAGAAACATTGCATGGCTTTGAAAAAAAAAATTGAAAAATGAGAAAAATTAGAAAAATACTAACCAGAAAGCAGTAGCCAGCACTTCAGATGAGGAAGCAGTGGTAGCAGTTTTTTTCGCTGAAGAATAACAGTGTTGTTATGCTGTAGGTTCATTTGTTAAATGGGTTATTGATTCAGTGGCTTTTTACTATGTTACTTCAAGATGGGAGTTTTTCACTTCATACGAATTCGGTAACTTTGATGAGGTGAAGATGGGTAATAACAGTTTTGCGAGTATTGTTGGAATTGGAGATATTTTTTCTTCAGACTGATATTGGATACAGTCTGACATTGAAAAATGTGTGACATATTCTAGACATATACGTGAATTTACTATTTGCACATGTCTTTGATGAAGTAGGGTATGACAGTCATTTTGGCAGCGAAAGATGGAAACAAATAAAAGAGTTAAAAATATTTGTTAGAGGAAAGATTTGTTGCACACTTTATAAGACATAAGTAAAGGTGTGTAGTGAAGCGGTGAATGTAACTGAATGTGATTATTCACTAGATTTTTGACACAAGCAACTGGCTCACATGAGTGATAAAGGATCATAGATTTTGGTAAGAAATTCCCTCTTTCCTTTTACCAAAGGTACATCATTAAATTCCTATGATTATTGTTTACTTGGTAAACAACACAGAGTCTCATTTCAGAAGTCCTCTAGTAGAAAGTCTAATATTTTATATTTGGTTTATTATGATGCTTATGGTCCCATTGTGTTGGGTCCTTAGGTGGCAATAAGTATTTTCTTACTTTTACTGACGATGCCTCACAAAAGTTTTGGGTGTTTTATTTTAGATCAAAAGATCAAGTTTTCCAATATTTCAAGAAGTTTCATGCCATGGTGGAACAAGGAAATGGAAAGGTTTCGAAGTGTCTTCAAACTGACAACGGATGGGAATACACGTCTAAAGTATTTGAAGATTATTGTTCTGAGCATGGTATTCGACATGAGAAGACAATTGCTAGTATCCCATAGCACAATGGTGTGGCCGAGAGAATAAATCATACCATTGTGGAAAAGGCCATAAGTATGTTAAGGATGGCTAGGTTACCTAAGTCATCTTGGGATGAAGTAGTTTGAACAGCGTGCTACCTAATCAATCAGTCTTTATTAGCTCCTTCAAATTTTGAGATTCCAGAAATTGTGTGGACCAATAAGGATACTTCTCATTCTCACTCGAAGGTTTTTGGGTGTAATACATTTGCACATGTGCCTAAGGAATAACGATCGAAACTAGATTATAAAACTAGTCCTTTCATTTTTGTTGGCTATAGAGGTGCAAATTTTGGCTATAATTTATGGGATCAAGAAAAGAATAAACTAATCAGAAGTAGAGATATGATTTTTCATGAAAATCAGAAGTTGGCAGGTGTCAAGAAATCTGGGATTCAAAGACTTTTTGACCAAGGTGTCATTGACCTTGCACTGTCTCTTTACCTTCAAACAGTGCCACTAGGAGGTAGAGATACATGTCAACAGTTATGCTGATGAGCTAACAAGGGTTGACTAGGATGTTGAGCAGGGAAAGCAACCTACTACATTAGAACCTCAAATTAAAAGATCTACCAGGGAGAATTATCCATCAACCATGTACCCTGTATTAGATTATGTGTTTGTCACTGATGAGAGAAAACTAGAATGCTTTCAAGATGGACAATCTCATAAGGACAAATAGAATTGGATGAAGGCTACGTAGGAAGAGATGAATTCTTTGTAGAAGAATAACACTTATGAGCTAGTAGATCTTCCAAAGATAAAAATCATTGAATAATAAATTGGCGTTCAAGCTGAAGAAAAATGGTGATACGTTAGTGAAGTATAAAGCTCGATTGATGGTAAAGGGCTTCGATCAAAAGAAAGGGATTGACTTCAATGAGATATTTTCTCATGTTATCAAAATGACTTCCAATTAAGTGGTTTGGGTTTAGTATCTAGTTTGGATCTTGAGCTTGAGTAGCTAGATATGAAGACCACTTTTCTCCATGGAGATTTGGAAGAAGATATCTATATGGTTCAGCCAGAGGGATTTGAAGTAAGTGGTAATGAAAATATGATTTGCAGGTTGAAAAAGAGTTTGCATGGGTTGAAACAGGCTTCAAGACAATGGTATAAGAAGTTTTATTCCTTTATGGTGGGTCATGGTTATACTAGGACAGATGCAGATCATTGTGTTTATGATGTGATCCAAGTTGCGCCTCAACTAATGAAATATTTGATGTGTGTTGATGAGAGATCGAGGCCAAGATTTGAGCTAAGTTGGAGCCAATTGGAGTTGATACGGCTGGACAAACTCGTGATCAGCTATGAAATGAACAAAGGCGATGGGAGCTGGGAGATAAATCTATGTGATCGCATAGCTTTAATTAGCTTGCAGTCGGACATGGTGAGGCAGGGATTTCCAGCTGGCATTGCAAGTGTACCTTGCGACCGCTTGCAAATGTGTAATGTGGTCACATAGGCTAAATTCGGGGAAGAAGTTTCCAAATTCACACGAGAGTTTTAATTATGCTATAATCCCTCAATTTTGGTGTATTTATATTTTTAGTATTCTTAAGCACGTTTTCTATTATTTTCTAGAATTTATATTCCTTTTTTAAATTAGATTTTTAATTAGTTTCCTAGTCTTAGTATAAATAGGAATTTTATGCTACATTGTAAAAGACTTTTATCATGATTTGAATGCAGATTTTCCTCTCAAAGTTTTTGCTTCAAAATATCGAACTTATCAAGATTTAATATCTTGTGGCGTTCAAAAAAATCATCGGGTTAGATTCTTTGGGTTGTGTAATCAAAAGGTCCTTCGCATCGCCATTATTGTTGGGTTGTTTGATTCATTAATTCTTTGGGTCAAATCCACAAATCCGGAGGAGATTTCAAGATTGTGTGATTAAGAGGTCATTCATTTCATATACGTTCGATTGCTTAGTTCCCTTTTGCAGGTCATTTCCTTAACCTTGATCATTATTTGGGCATTCTTGGGATCTGTTGTCAATTTCTGTGGGTTCGATAGCAACCTTGCTAATCGGATTCGATCATTTGGTATCAAAGCTAAGGCACCAAGATCAAGGTTATATCCAATTTTTATTTTATTTTTGTTGAGTTCTTTTAATTTTCATGTTTTCTTTGTGTTGTTAGTGTTCTTGTAACTTTCAATTTTTGTTGAGTCTTTGATTCATCGTCAAGTTTTCAAAAAAAAAAAATTTACTGTTCATGAGGTACTGTTCACATCAGTATAGTACTGGGAAATTTTTTTTGAGTAAAAAAAAAGTCAAAAAAGAGTAAAAAAAGAGTCAGGAAATAAAGAAAGTGTCAAAAAAATGTCAAATTCACGTCAAAGTCAATTCCAAATGTCGGAAAGGATGATGCAGTGATTTGAAAGGTTGTTGGTGGATATGGAGAATATGGGAAATAAGTTAGATAGACTGGATGTGAAATTGAAAAATATTCATGGAAATCAATGTTGGAGTGTCTAATGTGCGGAGAAAAAATAGATGGGAGCCTAGGAATAAAATTTATGATGCATATGGATATGGTTGTGGCATTGATGAAGTATGGGAATTGAGAAATAGAGGCGATAGGCATGGGAGAAGGGACACAAATTATTATAGGAGAGATTGGCGAGATGTCGAATTTAGGGATAAGAGCCATAGGAAAATGAAGAGGTTGAGGGTAAAAATAAGAATGAAGTAGTGGTTAAATTAGAAGTGGCGCTACAACAAAATGAGGGAGAGTCTTCGAAG
This sequence comes from Olea europaea var. sylvestris, assembly GCF_002742605.1. Taxonomy (NCBI): domain Eukaryota; kingdom Viridiplantae; phylum Streptophyta; class Magnoliopsida; order Lamiales; family Oleaceae; genus Olea; species Olea europaea. The sequence continues at coordinate 1,574,104 of NC_036241.1, read as the reverse complement.
GTGAAAAATGAGAGTGAAGTGGAGAAGGCGTTGGCGATAACTAACACTTTCCTCCCCATTTTGAATAATTCTATTTTGCAGGATAACGAAGATTCAATACCAGAAATCAATCAGATTGGAATCCCTTACAACTCAGACATTGATTATCAAATAGTGGATGACATTCAACAACAACAATGCTACAATCTGGATATCTCTATAATACTGAAAATTAATTTTGTTATCCTTGAGGAGACTATGGAGATTCAAAGGTAGTGGAATGAATTTGTATGTAGTGGATTGAATTATAAAGTTGACTTGGCGGGAAGGACATGGAAAATGCACAGTAACTCATCACAGAAAATTATTTTGGGAGTATCTCAAATGGGCCAAAGTAAGCAGTCACGGCATGAGCACTTCAACCAATGTAAAGGAGATTGGGTTATATATGCAGGAGGCCGGTTAGAATACAAAAGCAGTCCAAATTGCATCCTAGAGGAAATGGACCATTCAAGTACTTATATTAATTGGAGATAAAGGCTACAATCTGGGTGTTCAAGGTTTGGATTCGAGGTCAAATCCTTTCAAAGAGAGAGGGGATGATGTGATCCGGATAGTACCTCAACTGATGAAATATTTGATGTATGTTGGCGAGAGATCGAGGCTAAGATTTGAGCTAAGTTGGAGCCAATTGGAGTTGATACGGTGGACAAACTTGTGATCAACTATGGAATGAACAAAGGCTGTGGGAGCTGGGAGACAATCAGCTTGCGATCGCACATGGTGAGGTAGGGATTTCCAACCGGCATTGCAAGTGTACCTTGCGACCATGTGCAAATGTATAATGCCGTCGCATAGGCTATATTTGGGGAAGAAGTTTCCAAATTCACACGAGAGTTTTAATTATGCTATAATTCCTCAATTTTGGTATCTTTGTATTTTTAGGATTCTTAATCATGTTTTCTATTATTTCCTAGAATTTATATTCCTTTTTAAGTTAGATTTTTATTTAGTTTCCTACTCTTAGTTTAAATAGGAATTTTATGCTACATTGTAAAAGACTTTTATCATGAATTGAATGGAGATTTTCCTCTCGAAGCTTTTGCTTCAAAATACCAAACTTATCAAGATTTAATATCTTGTGGCATTCAAACAAATCATCGAGTTAGATTCTTTGGGTTATGTAACCAAAAGGTTCTTCACATCGCCATTATCGTTGGGTTGTTTGATTCATTAATTCTTTGGGTCAAATCCACAAATCCGGAGGAGATTTCAAGATTGTGTGATTAAGAGGTCGTCTATTTCATATATGTTTGGTTGCTTAGTTCACTTTTGCGGGTCAATTCCTAAACCTTGATCATTATTTGGGCGTTCTTGGGATCCGTTGTCAATTCTAGTGGGTTCGATAGCAACCTTGCTAATCGAGTTCGCATCAGTTTATGTCAGAGAATTTCATGGTGGAAACCTCATCATCCTTTTGTTATATGCAGATAATATGTTGCTACTAGGACAAGAAGTGCAATTGATTCAAAGTTTGAACGTAGAATTATTCAAGTCGTTTGACATGAAGGATCTTGGACCAGCAAGGCAAAATTTTGAGATGCATATTTATTGTGATAGGAAAGCCAAAATGTTACGGTTATCATAGAAGAAATACGGAGAGATTGCTGGAAAGGTTTAACATGAAAAATGCCAAACCAGTTGAGACATCACTTGATAGTCACTTCAAATTAAGTAAGGTGAGTTGTCCTTCTAAGAAAGAAGATAAAGAAAAAATGGCAAAGATTCATTACTCTTCTACGATCGGGAGTTTGATGTATGCCATGGTTTGTACTCAACCAGACATTACTCATGCAGTTGGGATAGTCTGCATGTTTCTTGTTATTCCCGATAAAGATTGTTGAAAGGTAGTGAATTGGATTTAAATACTTGAGAGGTACTTCAAAGATGCGCTTGACTTTTGAAGGTTCAAAACAAATTTTAAAGGGCTTTATAGATGTAAATATGGTTGGTAATCTTGATGATAGAAAATCAACCTCAGGATATTTGGTTATTTTTGTAGGAAAAATTGTCTCATGGCAATCAAAATTACAAAAGTGTGTTACTTTATCTACAATTGAGGTTGAATATATTGCAGCAACTGAAGCAGTGAAAGAAAAACTTTAGATGAAACGGTTTATCCAAGATTTGGGTTTGAAGCAAGATGTATATGTAGTTAACTATGACAGTTGGAGTGCATTAGATTTGAGCAAGAATGCTACATATCATACTTGGACAAAGCATATTGATGTGAAATATCATTGGCTACGATAAGTAGTGGTAGAACAATTTTATTTTTGGAGAAGAGTCATACCTAGAAGAAGTTAGCTGACATGATGACAAATGTTGTGATTAGAGAAAATTTTGGATTTTGTATCAGACTGGCTGGCATGGACTTTTACTAATTTGTTAGAAGATAATCTTCTTCCTTAGTGGGTAGGAGCATGAGATTGTTGTATGGGCTTCCAGCCCATGAGGAAAAAAGGCACAAATCCACTTTAATGTCATTGTAGGATTGTTAGAGATATATATACAAGGCAAAAACCCGTGGCTTTCATGGTGAGGAGACAAAAACAAAGGTTGCACATCGACTTGAAAATTGTGTTGCTGGAAACAAATTAAAGAGAACAAAAAATAGGGCTGATCTTATGGAAAAAGAAGGAAAGGGGGAAAGAAAAAAAGGGACTTTTCTTCCAATCTTTAGGTATGGATTCATACAGGTTTTGTTCTTCTTCTCTATATAAATTTGGGATTTCTCTAAGGTGCATTTTGAGTACTCTAGAGGTGTAGCATTTAAAATAGGTATCTCACAAGTTTTCATTAAATTAGTGTTTTGTGGTGAGATTAATTGGTGTCTTTGAGATTGATTATTGTGGTATCTTCAATTTGTTTAGAATTCAAGTTTTGGAACTTAAACTTGAATATTGTAATCTATATTTATTATAGTAGATTTGGCCGAAGTTGCCACATGATTTTTCCCCTCCACATTGGAGGGTTTTTCCCACATAAAAATTTGGTATTGTGTTTTCTTGCTTTTGCTTTGATCATGTACCTGCATATTTAATCATTCTAATTAGTTACTTGGATTATTAAACTTATTCTTGTCAACAATAAGTTAAAATTGATTCTTTCTCAAAATTTGAAAATTTACTGCTTTCCTTGTCAAGTTATTGTATTATACTTTATGGAAAAAGTAAATAATGGCCGACATCAGCTGGATAGCATATCAAAATTCATACATTTTATTGGTCTTTCTAATAATATATAAACATTATCAAAAAGTTTCTTAATTTGCTTACAACTTTTTGAGATATTTGCTTTCAACTTTTTGAGATATTTTACTAGACACATTATATAATATATTAAAAGTCTCTCATTCTTAAAGGTTGAACTATTGTAATCTTAATAAAGTTATCATATTGAAATAGTACTCAATATTGTAGTATAGCTTAAGAAAGATACATCACAAAATCACAAAAATTCTTGTTGCCTAGGCAAATTGGCTAATGTATTTATATTCATATTATAGTCACGGGCCCCACAAGTTCAACTTTACACAACTTGACACTTTCATCAAACCAGCTCACTTTCTTTAGCAATATTTGGCTCTACCTAAATCATCTAGCTTATGTGAACCGTATAAAAATATTTTCATTTCTCTATGGACAAATGTGGAGCGTTTGAAATTTCTATCCCTAGACAAGATTGCATATATATGTTGTAAATGTCTTTTTCTTGCCATCTTGTCTTGAAGCTGTTTTTACATCGAATTTTTCTTAACATATGTGTTAGGAATTTTGATACCCAATAAAACTTGGGGTGATAATGAACTTATTGGATCGGATTAGAATCGTATGGCTCATTTAAACCTATTATTGAGACCATTTAAAATAGTCTCATTAACACACAACTGGTAAAACACTGAAGAGGTTTGACCGAGTATTGTATTTGGGGCCTGACCCATATGGTTGACCTAAGTGTGTTGTATATATTTGAGTCTTTTGAGGTATTATAATACATACACACGGTTTTAGCACTTTAGCCCCCTTTTTGGTAAGTCCGTTCGGTTATTTCCTCTCTGTGACTTTGTTGCCTCCTATGCGCGGTCCCTTTTGTGGCACTCTCTGTACATCACCTTATTGTCACTGATTACGCCCAAAGAATAATGCAATAATTGTAGCATAGCTTTAGAGTGTTGATTCCACAAGGAGATGGATGAATTATTTACAGGATTCAACAGCTTGGGATTCTGGTGAATTGTGTTAAAAGAATTTGTTTATCGGAATAAACTTTAAATGTCAATTTTCAAATTAGTGAATCATCGAAACTCCTTCAATTGGTTTGGATCATTCAACATCAACAACTCATTCTTATGACCCAATTAGAGATGTTAGACCTAACTTTCTAATTGGAAAAATTATCATTGAAACTAATTCTATAGTAAATCCAAAGTTTAAACTACCTAAAACACATTCTCATTTTTATTTATCGAAGTAAGATTCAAGACACAAAAATATGCATCAAGTATAAAGCAGTAATTGAATCCCACCAATAAAAGTAACTGAAATTGAAGTTCAAACAAATATTTCAATTGTTCAATAGAGAAAGTATAACTGAATCCATTAAAAAATTAATAAAAGTGAAGCCAATTTCTAAATAAATTTATGAGAAGAAAATCTAAACCCTAGAATTGTTTGATAGTGAAAAATCAATTTACATGAATCAAAAGATGTTGAAGTCACCAAAACCAACTAAGTTCGTTTGTAGTTTCACTAAAATCCTTAGTTCTCCATAGATGTCTTAAGAAAAGAGAAAAATAGGTATGTAGATGTGTCTCCTCCATTCTGGGATGACCTAGGGTTTAAAAATCGTCCCCAAAATGTGTTTCCAAAAGAGTTTGATGTAAATTAGGAAACTAAAATTCTTGCCTCGCAGGACTACCATACGACCACATGGTAGTATTCCACGTGATCACATGGTTTTTTCAGTTAAGCCCTAGAATCTCTGGAATTGAAGGTGCCACTACATGCTTCTTTCTTCCATGCGACCGCATGGTTATGATGAACTTTCAAACTTGTCGATTTAGTCCCTGAACTTTGCTTTCTCATATCTTGACCTCTTTAGTTATTTCTTCTTCGTTCGATACTTTATATCTTCTTCCAATTAGCCTTCAATTCTTTCATATCTTCATTTTACCTTTCGGTTCATCTTTTGAATATCTGCATTTTGGTCCTGGAACTGTTGTTTTCTTTCACTCTAATCTCTTTTGCTTGTTTCTTCTAATTTCTATTGTATTCATCCATTTGCAACCTAAATCAAAATATAAAGGTACTGAGTGCATTTAGGCATCAATTTATCATGAAAATGCGAGTAGAAATGGATGTAAACTGAACAATTCATGTCATTATTAGTCACCTTGGCCAACGCTACCTGGTTTGATTTCTTGCTGTTTTGGTTTTTCTCCTGCTTTGCTGCCACCTTATTGTCTACTTGTATGGCTGTCTCCATGTGATTCCTAGGATGGTTTCCTTTGTGGTTTTGAGTGTGATTCTTAGTTCCTTCTTGTGGAGCTGCTTTGTGTGTTATTGGGTTACTGGCTTGAGCCTTGTTCAATCTATTTTTGCTGCCAAACTTTGTGATAATTGAAATAGAAGTGTTTATCTTTAATTCACAGTATTAATTTTGTTACTATTATTACTTTAGAACACACTTTATGTTTGCTTGATCAATTGAAAGTCGTATTTACTTTATTATATAATTTTATAATATAATCACCTTTGTCCAGTGGTCCACAAATGACTTCTAAAAAGTTTACTTTATTTCCCTTGGCTTTTTAATGAATCATAGTCACCTACTTGGCTATCTAATATATTTATTTAATTACATAATGCATCGTCATATCTAGTTGTTCAACTAGCTATTTCAGGAAATGGTTAGTTTACTAAGCATTTGATTAAAAAATCTAACTAGAAAAGTAGCATGTCAAATAAATTTAAATAAATTATTATTTTCCTTTTAAAACATAAGATTTTAGAATAAATAGTTCAACATGCTATAAAAGTATATAAAGGTACTAAAACTAAGTCTTTTTGCAAATCATCATGAAAGTTTTGTGCATATGTGTAGGTTAAAAATGTTGGAGAGTTTTGAGAAAAAAAAAAGGAAAAACACAAAAATAGCAGCATCAAGATGAAGAAATTAAAAAGTTGCCAAGAGCATAAGGTTCGAACGCGGGATCACTGTTCTCAAATGATATTTGACCCCTATCAAGATTGAATCAGATGCTTAAGGGTTTTGACAAATAGTTTGTAGGATTATATCAAGCCTTATAAATGATTTAGCACTAAAGCACAAGTGCAATCCTCTAAAACTTTAAGAATACAAAGGAAGATATTGAGTATGAATGTAAATCAATAGTTTGATTCAATATGGAATGATCTGTGGATCTCAAGATATGTTTCAAATATTTCAATGTTGATTTAAACACTTTTTCATTGATCATCCATGTCCTATTTATAGACCTCAATCAATGTCCATGAATTGGTGTCAAAACTGTGCAAAGAAGTTTTAAGAAGCATCGCAAAAGTCGCCAGAATCTAAACTAAAATGACCTCCAATGGTCACTAAATTACTACCATGTGACCGCATGGTATAATCATATGCGGTTGTATGGTTTACACCAAATTGACCTCCAAGTCTCGGACTATGGCCATGCGGACGCAAGGCCAAATAGCTTATGCGGTCACATAGGCTTAACTTGTGGTCTTCATTCCCATTTTTTATTTCCATACTTCATTCTATTGATCCTTGAACAATTCTCAACAATCTCCCAATTGTTCAAAGTTTAATAAAGTCTCATATTCAAATCATACGATACTCATGCATAAGGATTACATATCTTTCGATTTAAATCTAACCATAATGTAATTCAAATAAAGTAAAGTCAGAATCAAGGATAGGGTGAAGCTTTGAACCAGTTATTCCATGTGACAATACTGGTAAGAACACACACAAGAGTATCACTTGTTCTCAAGTTCGTCATAAATTGCTTAGTGCTGTTATGACCTTGTGCTCATTCTAGTCAACAAACTTTTACGAGAGAAACTTCAACTCTCAATTGAGGTGGCACCACCTCAAAGCTTGTTTAGGTGAAGGTCTTTCAATACCTTTGTTACCTTTAGAAGTACTTATGCTTAGCATTGAACTCCGTTAAGTGCTTAAAGCTCAACCATCGCTTCAGTAACAACGAGCATTATTTAAATTAGGATAGGGTTATAGTGGTTTTTAATACTGTTACTACTATCCACATATTGAATGACTTATTGTTATCCTTTGAATCCATGGATTACCTTTTGAGTAATGACAGGTAGGGTTGCCATCAATAGTGGACCTTTTTAAGGAGTTTCAACCCCATCTTATTTGAAGTAGACTTTACTAAATCTCTATTTCATGTTTTAGTCAAAGGATCCGTTAAGTTCTCAATTGATCTTACATAATTTATAGAAATGATTCCATCGTTGATTAATTTCCTTATGTAGTCATGTCTAAAACTCATATGTCTAGACTTTTCATTGTATACCTCATTGTATGCTTTTGCTAACATGGCTTGACTATCACACGTGATAGGTATTGAATAAATATTCTTTGATCCTAAATATTTCATAAAAGAGATCTTTAAGCCACTCAGCCTGTTTCCTGATATCCGATAGTGCTAGAAATTTAAATTCCATGGTTGAGTGTGTTATGCATATTTGTTTCTTTAATTTTCAAGAAACAACGCCTCCTCCTAGAGTGAACACCCAAACTAAAGTGGATTTACTTTCACCTGTGCTAGATATCCAACTAGCATCGGTAAATACTTCCAATACAGTCGAAAATTTCGTATATTGTAGGCCTAAGTTCTTGGTTTTCTTTAAATATCCAAGGATTCTCCCAATGGCCTTTCAATGATTATTGCTTGGATTGCTAATAAACTTACTAAGTTTACTTATTGTATCCAATTGAGTAATTACACTTCCACTATTCTTTAAAAGTGTTAAATTTGGATCGATTGGGATACTATATTTCTTTAAAATTCAAATGTTTAAGATCCACCTGTCCAAGACCCTTTATCTTGAATATGAAAGACAGAAACCTCTTTGTTTCTTCTATACAGTTCATGTGATTACTTATTATCATCATGTCGTCAACTTAAAAGCATATAAATGTCACATAATTTTCACATACTTTAGAATATAAACATCCGTCTACACTATTATGCTTAAAACCAAATGATATTATAGCTAAGTGAAACTTTTCATGCATGTCTCTATATAGACCTCCTCATCGAGATCTCCATTTAAAAATGTCATTTTGACATTCACTTGGTGAACATACAAGTCATGTATCGAAGCTAAAGCAAACAATATCCTAATCGATGTTATTCTGCCTATTAGTACATAAGTGTCAAAATAGTTGATTCATTTCTTTTGTCCATAATCTTTGGCTACCAATCTAGCCTTGAAGGTATTTAGAGAGCTGTCAATATTATATTTTTTCCTAAATATCCATTTACATCCAATAGGTTTGGATGTTGGTAGCAAATCGACAAGTTCCCAAGTATTATTTGAGATCATCGAATCAATTTCATCCTTAATTGCATCTTTCCAAAAGATGCTATCATGAGAAGCCATAGCTTCTTTTCAAGTTTTAGGGTCGATTTTCATTTGTAGAGTAAGAGGAATTGTTCTTACAATATTCAACTCATTTCCCTCTACTAAGTAAAAGAAGATAAGTCGAGAATCAATTTCATCCGATTTGAAAGACTTCTCAACTCGAGTTCTCTTTTTTTTTCATTGTTTACCGGGCTCATCGATTTCTTTAGAAGACATTTCATCACATGTTCCACTTGAGCTAGGGATATTATTGAGATTTTCCCTCAATTTATTATCTGAAGATAGTGAATCCTCAAAGAACTATACATCACTAGATTCGATAATCACATTAGTCTCCAAATTTATTAACCCATAAAATTTGCTATTATTAGCGTATCCAATAAAAGCACATTTAATGCCTCTTGGTCCCAATTTGATCATATTGGGGTTCATGTTCTTGTAATAAACAAGACATCTCCACACTTTGAAGTATCCAATGTTTGATCTTCTTCTTTTCACAATTCATAATGAGAATTTTTTGTACATTTAGAAGGAATCCTATGAAGTATTCTACATGCACTTAATAAGGCTTCACCCCTCAAGTTAAATGACAACTTAGCATAAATTAGCATGACATTAGTTATTTCAAATAAGGTTCTATTTATCCTTTCAGCCAAACCATTTTGTTTGGGTATCCTAGGTGCAAAACATTGGTGAATTATGCCATGTTGTTTACAAAACAAGTTAAAATTACTGTAAAAGTATTCACCACTTCTATCACTCCTTAAAGTTTTAATTTTCTTTCCTAGATAATTTTCAACTTCATTCTTATGCACCTTAAATATGTTAAAAGTTTCATGTTTATGTTTCATCAAATACAGTTGCTCCCTTAATGGTTGAGGATACGACAGAGATAGCACCTATTGATCAACCACTTGCTGAGCCTACTCCAGAGAATTCTATTAAGACCGATTCCCAGGTCTCTCATTCATCATAGATGTCAGGTACCGGTGGTACATTGAGCAACCTGAGAAATTTGTAAATTTTTTTCATTTACTAGAGGTCAGGTCTATACCCCCCTCTTTTATGTGTATTCTCATTTTTTATGTTATAAAATAAGTCACACTAGTGATATTTGGTTTTAAAAAATGCCATTTAATTCACAAATATCAATATGTATTAATTCTAAGATGTTAGCGGTCTTCCTAACATTTTGATATGTTTTTTTAATCATTTTAGATTCTACATATTTTTGCATTTATATTCATCATGTTCATCATATAAAATCAAATCACATTTCAATAGACGTTTCATAGTGCTTCTACCAATATGACCTAATCTAGCGTGCCACAATGAAAATGAATCAAGAACATAAGCAAAATTAATTTTATTATCATTCACTCCGTCAACAGTACATAGTTTGACCATTCCTTCACTCGAATAGCCTTTACCAACAAATTTCCCGTTAAGGGATAATACAAGTTTACCAGATTTATACACACATTTGATGCCCAGTTTTCCTAAGAGAATACCATTCACTAAGCTCCTATTCATATCTGAAACATGTAGTTCATTTGTCAAGTAACGATTTTCCCAAAAGTGAAGCTGATATCAACATTTCTCTTTCCAATCACTTTAGACTGAACTTCATTACCCATTTGAATCTCTTGGTCTCCGTTCACCTCGTGATATGTTTTGAATAAAGATTTGTCATATGATACATGTATGACAGCATAAGTATCATACCACCACCCGAGAACCTTTCCCTTGATTGCATTTATTTCGCTCACAGTGGCCAAAATTTTATCCTCTTGTATAGAGTTCACTTTTCCCTCGGAGTTGTTTCATTTTTGGTGTCTACACTCCTTTCAATAGTGTCCAATTTTTCTATATACGAAACATCCACCTTTGGTCTTCTTGTTGGACTTATTGAAGTTCCTTGAAGGCTTTCTCTTGTTGGATTTCATAGGTGGTTCAGTTTTCTCCACTGCATTTGATTTGAAAGTTCCTTCATAAGAGCTTTTACTCTTATCCAACATTTTAGATTCTTCTTCAATCCAAAGATGTTTTTGTAATTGTTACAAAGAATAGTTGTTGAAACTATGCATGATCTTCTTCCAGTATCCATTCCAAGTCCCCCGAGAGTTTAGCAATTATAGCCCCTACTTGAAAAGTCTCTGGGATTTCAATTTTCACTACCTTTAGTTTGTTGACAATTACTTCCAATTCTTGTACTTGGGAAGTAGGAGGATATTATCAAGAAATTTAAAATCAAAGTACTTTGAAATAAAAAAATTCTTGGTACCTTCCTCTTCTGTTTTGTACTCACTCTCCAAGGCATTCCAAATCTCCTTCGTCGATGTTGTATTTTTGTGTAAATCATACAATCGATTTGACAACGCGTTGAGTATGTGACTGTGGCATATCAATTCATCTTCTTGGTGTTTCTGCCTTTCGGCCTTGATTGCTTCGGTCTTTCCATCTGCGGGTTCTAATAATGGTGCCAAATTTGGATCAAGTTTATAGAAGATCTTCAACATTGTTAGGAGTAACTTTAATTTATATTGCGTGAAGTTTGTGTCATCGAACCGATCCTATCGCACTAATTCTTTAATTCATAAGTTTGATTGTCCTCATTGTTGTCTCGTTCTCTATCACAAAAATATCATTTGAGATTGGAGAAAACAAAGAGGTTTGGAGACAAAAAGAATAACACAAAAATTCGAGCAACAAGATGAAGAAATTAAAAAGTTGTCAAGAATATATTTGAAGGCTCGAACACCAGATCGTTGTCCGCAAATGATATTTGCGCCCTCCAAAACTTTAAGAACACAAAGGAAGATATTGAATATGAATGTAAATCAATAGTCTGATTCCATATGGAATAATATGTGGATCTCAAGATGTTTTTTTCAAATATTTCAATGTTGATTTCTTTTTCATTGATCATCCATGGCCTATTTATTGACCTCAATAAATGTCCATGAATTGGTGTCAAAACTGTGCTGAAAAATTGCAAGAAACATCCCAAAAGCCACCAGAATTCAAACCAAAACAACCTCCAATGGTCACTAAATTACTACCATGCGACCGTATGGTGTAATCCCATGCAGTCGCATGGTTTACACCAAACCAGCCTCCAAGTCTCGGACTATGGCCATGAGACCGCATGGCCAAATAGCCTATGCGGTCACATAGGCTTAACTTGTAGACTCCATTCCAACTTTTTATTCCATCGTTTTACTGATCTTTGAACAATTCTCAACAATAAATAAATCCATCATGTGATGGGGTAGGTTAAAAGACTAAAGTTAATTACATAAATTGACATCTGTTAAACAACTTAAGCTTTAAATACATAAACAATTCCTTTCAAAAATATTTTATGTTTTATTCATTTATAGTAATGTCAACACATAGATGTCTTCAAATTTTTGCATACCTGTGGAAATCATAGCCCAGTACATGGCTCAGAAAAAGATTTGCAAAATGGAATTTCTTCTCGTATTCATGTTTACAATTTTTTGCTGTGACATTTTTCAGCCTCAAAAGAAAGATCAGCTTACATTGCCACATGGACAAGTCTTTCATGCCCAAGGCCTATATTACGTGAGAAACTTGTATTCTTTCACAGTTGATTAAAGAAAATTTATTTATCCACTGATGACAATGCATTTCATGGGTTCTATGCTGTTTTGTCGAAACAAATTCCGATAACAAAAAAGGGCTGACATTACCTAGATAGCATATCCCAAAATTTTATTAGATTTATTAGTGATATATAAGCATTGTGTAAGAACTTGGTTAATTTACTTGCAACTTTTTATGATATTAGATTTCGCACAAAATACAATGTTAAGAGAAAAATATCGCATTGATTAAAGGTGCACAACTCAGTTTAATAAAGTTGACATATTAGCACTTTATAATATATTGTACCTTTGGAAAGACAATCTCTCTAAACGAATTCTTATTGTCTATACAAATCGGCCAATTTATATTTGTCCCTATAGATCGTCTACAACTTTCCACAACTTGACACTTCTATCAAATCAAATCAAATCAACTCGTGACATGACTTGTATTGCGTCGATCAATTTCTAACAACCTATGAATGGCTGAACTCACTTGATCTAGAAATATCTAATCTCCCTAAATCCTATGGCTGTAAATGATAGAGTTTTAAATAGAATGAATATATTAAAAAAAATGCCCTTTTCTTGCCATCATGTCTCGATGTTGATTTTGTTGTTTTTGTAGTATAATTTTCTCATTTCAAACAATCTGTGTAGTAGCCAAGAAAAAAATAAAATGGAATTATACTATTATTTTGTGATGATGTAACACCACGAGTCTAACTTATTTTAAAAATGACCTATGGAAGCTCAACCCATGTAAGATTACGAAAGTCCAAGTCATAAGTTAATTAAAAGCCCAGCAATTTAAGAGATTAAGTTTAAGTAAAATTGATTACAAAAATTTAATGAATAACTGGGTTGCTCCAATGGTCATTTACATGGCATTTCATCTAGGCAACCCAGAGTCGAATCACCATGCAGATGGTTTTTATAAAACTTTTATATGAATTATTTTTATGGTTTAGAGACTCTTCAAATTCTTAGTTAAAGACTAAGTTTAATAAATTTAATGATAATACAACTCCCCCACTTAATTTTTCATTAAAAAGAAAGATTATAAAAGTGGAATGTCACTTTTTCACTACACTCCTCACCAAATCTGAGTTTCATCCCATTTTCTCTCAAAAAAAAATATATTTCATATCAAGTTAAGTTTAAGGAATAACAAGGGTGAGAAAAATGAAGGCTTTCTATACATTTTGTTCTTTTATCCAAGAAAATTCAAGGTAGGTAGAGGTGCAAGTGTTCATTCGTTTTCAAATCTGATTTTTCGATAAATGTTTAAATGAAATGGTACCTTTGGGTACGGTGCTTCGGCACTACAATAGTTTGAATGATCATTCTCCAGCTCTACATGCTACGATAATACTATAGTAATTGGATTTTGCCGAAAATCCATCTACGTGCAACGGTATGAATCTATAGTTCGGATTTATAATTTGATAACGAATTGCACCGATGATATCTATTGAGTTTCAAACTCATGGGTTAATTCCCTTCCATAGGTTTAATAGATTTTCCTTGGGGCGTAGATGATGGTAAAGGATGATGTAACATGTCATGGAGAATCCGGTGATTTACATCTTTAGTTGATTTTGAGATGTTTACACTTTCTTTAAATTTGATTCCTATGAATATTGTGTGGATCTATTTTACGAACACTCATTATGAATAAACTATGTTTGAAAGTAGATATGCATCATTGGAATAAATTTACAAATCACCGTATACAAAAAAAGTTAGCGACTTAAAGATTTGATGTCTCCTCAGAAATATCAGTTTCTGCCTCATCTTTAAAAAAATCATAACTCTTTAATAACTTGGTATTTTTTTATACGAAACCAATTGGATAGCCTAATAAGTTAGATACTGAATAAAATTGGAATCATGTCAATCCAATATCGGTAAAAGGTTATATGTCACATAAATTAAACTGTGCTGGGTGCTGTCTCTATTTTTCAGCTTCTACCCTTATTTTCAAGAATTCATAACTCACTCGTTATTTAGAATTTTTGGATGAAACCAATTGGATTTGATAGTCTCATGGATTATCTACTGAATAAATTTGAAATCATGTGGTTTTGACATCGGTGGAATTTATATACTATTTTAAGTGAACTGCAGCTGTTTACCTTTCAACAGGGTCGCTGTTGAGTTTTGAAAAATATTTTAATACCCCATATGATGTCGACAAAAGATAGTTTTTGACTATGTCATATTATAAGGAGTTTACTGCCTTACATTAAAATTTGATAAAGTTTCAAGGTCGATAGCTATGAAAACAAATTTATTTTGACAATTACTGTTTGAGACAAAAAAAAAACTAGAACAGCAACATTATTTTTTAAGTTTTGCCAAAATTTCTCGTCAATAGTCGCTACATGCATGGAGCCCATTCTAAAAACATTTTTGAAATTGTTTTCTTTTATAATTGGATTATTGTTTAAATAAAAAAAATAAAATTCTTTAATCAAATTCTAAAATTTAATCTTTATACCTTTTATTAAAAATATATTGAACTAACTTTATGGCTAAAGTACAATGGTTTGAGTGACGTTTCCATCCATGCGGGTTGGGGCGTTATAGCATGGTATCAGAGCACGAGTTTAGTCGACTCTGTAGACTAAGTGTATTTTATTTATGAGAAGAAAAAATGAAACATTTAAGGCACTCCATGGCACCAGTTGACCTCATCCGACGAACCCAAGGTATGGAATAGAATATTATGTTCCACATTATTTTTTCGAGCATGATTTTTTTTTAATCATTTAAGCTTGAATATATGAAAATGCTTATGATGTTTTGAATGAAATATGCTATGTACATTATATTTTGTTTAAATAGACATGAAGAAATGATGATTGGCCATCATATTAGAACCTCAAGAGCATAATGCATAAGTTGATATCACTAATGAAGATAACACATAATTGGACACTTATGTGACAGACATGGCTAGAACTTATCAGAGCGCTAGAAAGGCCACAGTTTGTATAGCAGTGTTGAGCCGTAGGGCCATCATCTAGTCCTATGAGAACTATATGACTGACCCGTCTCGTCCACTTGTTGAACACATACATGATATCTACGAGAGATGTATGGCAGCTGTAGATGCGGGACTGGAGATCATGCATATCGAGGCTGTGAATAACCTTATACATTCACTTCCACCTCAGTGGGGAAACATGGGAGTCATTGTTAGGGATGAGTAGCTAGAGGGTAACCATCCAGAGCACCCAAATACGATTGAATTTGGTATATATTCTCAGACCTTTCGAGACAAATGGAGTGAGAGTTTAGAACCCCAATCGGAGATAGTAATTGAGCCCAATAATGAGGTTGAACCTGAACCTGAGCCTGAGCTCGAGCCTGAACCTGAGTTTCAATCAGACCCAGAGGAAGATCCCTAATGGGAGCATGAGGATGACTTTGGGTTGGACTTAGAGAATGATCATGAGCATGAACTTGAGCCACAGGTTGAGATGGACCTAGAGTCAGGGCGTGAGACAGAAGACTCCTCCGAAGATGAGGCTCCACCGAAGAAGATTCGCAAGATTCATAGGGATTAGAAATTTAGATTTCCATTTCCTTGTGATATCTTTTCCCTTATGTTTTTTGAAAAAGAAAATTGTCGACCCACTGTATGTCTTGATTGCAATGAGTACTATTAATAAAGGAAATTATGGTCAATTTGAGGACTACCTTAATTTTTTTAAGTATTCTGGTATTGGCAAACGAAGTTAATGTGAGATATTATATCTTATATTTAGGAAAATGTCTCGAGCAAACCTGAACAACTTGATAAGGGATCTCCTGCAAGCGGTTCAAGATCTTGGCAGGCTGAATCAAAATCCCACTCCACCTACACCACCAGCTCCTATTACTCTTCCGACTCACGCCTCGGTAGTTGAGTTATTTCGAAGGCATAAGCCCCCTACCTTCAATGGAGCATCTGGACCACTAATAGTTGAAGAATGGCTTCGTAAGCTAGAACGAATTTTTCGACTCATAGACTGCACTGATGCCCAAAGGGTTCAATGTCCGGAGTTTATGTTTACCGGTGATGCAAGTCACTGGTGGGATTCGATGTCCCAAACTAGGACTCCAAAGTAGCAATTGGCAATAACTCGAGAACAATTCAAGGAAGAAGTGATGGACAAATATTTTCCACAATCTCTAAGGGATTTCAAGGAGAACAAATTCATTCAACTCAAGCAGGGTAATATGTCCCTAATGGATTACGAGCGGAAGTAACTCTCAAGGTATGCTCCACATCTGGTTGACACGAAAATTAAGAAAACTCGAAGGTTCGAACAAAGGTTAAACCCAGACCTAAGTATGATCCTTATATCACATCGCTTCACGTCGTACCATGAGATGCTGGAACGAGCTCACGCTATCTAGTATCAAAAGGCTAATGCAGAGCAACATCGTCAATTGTACAACCAGCAGGATAAAGGGCGAATTGGAAAGAGAAAGTTGAATGGTCAAGACAAAGGAAGGGGCAAATGGCAAAATAAGAAAGTTAATATCGGATCTAGCGCCAGTAAGGCCATGGTAGCTGCAGTAGCGCCATGCCCTAAGTGTGGTAAGCCTCATCGTAGTGAATGCTTGTATTGGAAGAATGCCTGTTTTCAGTGTGGCAAATCAGGACATATTGCTCGGGATTGT
Source organism: Olea europaea var. sylvestris (assembly GCF_002742605.1). Classification (NCBI taxonomy): domain Eukaryota; kingdom Viridiplantae; phylum Streptophyta; class Magnoliopsida; order Lamiales; family Oleaceae; genus Olea; species Olea europaea. The sequence goes on along the minus strand of NC_036241.1, from coordinate 1,557,144 downwards.
CCCACATTTGCTCAGAGGAAGGATGATAACAATGATCAAAACAAGAAGGGAAAAGCACGAGTTTTTACATTGACTCAAAAAGATGCAGAGAGGAACTCAAACGTAATAACAGGTGTTGTACTGGTAGCCAATACAACTGCTTATATACTGTTTGATTCAGGAGCTACTCACTCTTTCGTATCAACGTCTTTCATTGCTAAATCTAGTATTGCTTGTAATAAGTCAAAGAGTACACTAGAAGTTAGCCTCCCCTCAGGCAGGACATTGAACACAGACAAGTTAGCTAAGTAAGTGAAATTTGACATTGAGGAAAAAACCTTAGAAGCTAATTTGTATATGATAGATATGAAGGACTTTGATGTGATTTTGGGAATGGATTGGTTAGGATGTAATTATGCGACCATTCGTTGTAGAGAAATGGAAGTGTCTTTTCAAAAACCAGGAGAAGAACAATTTTCTTTCTTCGGAATAAAGGCCAAATCCCATCTCCAACTTGTTTCGGCCTTACAAGTCGAGAAAATGTTGAGAAAAGAAACATCTCATGGGTTTCTAGTTAATATCTTTGGAGAAAAATTGGCAACGACAAAGATTGAAGATGTATTAGTGGTACAAGAATTTATAGATGTGTTTCCAGAAGATCTACCTGGTATTCCACCAGATAGACAAGTGGAATTCACAATAGATCTAGTTCCTGGAGCGACGCCAGTATCTAAAGCCCCATACATAATGACCCCAAAGGAACTTCAGGAGTTGAAAATTCAGTTACAATAATTGTTAGACCTTGATTTTATTTGACCAAGTGTATCACCATGGGGCGCACCACTATTGTTTGTAAAGAAGAAAGATGGAAGTATGAGGATGTGTATCGACTATCGAGAGTTGAATCGTTTGACCATCAAGAATAAGTATCCTCTCCCTAGAATTGAGGATTTGTTTAATCAATTGAAAGGGGCTAAGGCATTTTCTAAGATCGATTTACTATCTGGATATCATCAATTGAAGGTTAAGGCAGATGATATACCTAAGATAGCTTTCAGAACTCGCAAGATTCATATGGAAACGAAATTGAATTTCAGTACAGCATATCACCCTCAATCTGATGGTCAGTCTGAAAGGACCATTCAAACTTTGGAAGATATGCTAAGGGCTTCTGTTCTGGATCTAGGAGGTAGTTGGGAATCGTATATACCTCTGGTAGAATTTACATTTAATAACAGTTTCCAAGTAACTATAGGAATGGCACCGTATGAAGCTCTCTATGGTAATAAATGCAGATCACTTGTTCATTTGGACGAAGTTGGAGAAAAGAGAGTTTTGGGACCAAAGATCATTAAAAGAACAGTTGAAGCCATTGATAAGACCTATACCAGGATAAAGGCCAGGCAAGATAGACAAAAGAGCTATGTAGATACCAAGAGAAAAGACTTGGAATTTAATGTTGGAGAGAAAGTCTTTCTAAAGATGGCACCAATAAAGGGTGTACTTAGGTTCGGCAAGAAAGGCAAACTACGACCTCGTTATATTGGACCTTTTGAAATACTTGACAGGGGAAATGTGGCTTATCAATTTGCGTTGCCACCTGAACTATCGGCAGTTCACAATGTGTTTCATGTATCGATGATCAGAGAGTATATGCATGATCCTAATCATGTGGTCAACTACCAATCTTTGGAAGTACAAAAAGACTTATCTTATGAGGAATTACCAATTAGGATACTGGATTGAAAGGTACATAAATTACGAAACAAGGAGATTCAACTGGTCAAGGTTCAATGGAATAATCATGGAGTAGAAGAAGCTACTTGGGAAAGAGAAGAAGAAGTTAAAGACAAATACCCAACACTCTTTGTCCAACCATAAGGTAAATCTTGAGGACGAAATTTTATTTAAGGTGTAAGGGTTGTAGTAGCCGAGAAAAAAATAAAATAGAATTATAGTATTATTTTGTGATAATCTAACACCACGAGCCTAACTCATTTTAGAAACGACCTATGGAAGCTCAACCCATGTAAGATTACGAAAGCCCAAGTCATAAGTTAATTAAATGCCCAGCAATTTAAGAGATTATGTTTAAGCAAAATTGATTACAAAGTTTTAATGAATAATTGGGTTGCCCCAATGGTCATCTACATGGTATTTCATATAGGCAACCCAGGTTCGAATCACCATGTAGATATTTTTTTTATAAAACTTTCATATGAATTATTTTTATGGCTTAGAGACTCTTTAAATTCTTAGTTAAAGACTAAGTTTAATAAAGTTAATGATAATACAACTTCCCCACTTAATTTTTCATTAAAAAGAAAGGTTATAGAAGTGGAATATCACTTTTTCACTACACTCCTCTTCAAATCCGAATTTCATCTCATTTTCTCTAAAAAAATATATATATATTTCGTGTCAAGTTAAGCTTAAGGAATAACAAGGGTGAGAAGAAGGAAGGCTTTCTATACATTTTGTTCTTTTATCCAAGAAAATTCAAGGTAGGTAGAGGTGCAAGTGTTCATTTGTTTTCAAATCCGATTTTTCGATAAATGTTTAAATGAAATGGTACCTTTCGGTACGGTTCTTCGGCACTACAATAGTTTGAATGATCATTCTTCGGCTCTACGTGTTATGATAATGCTATAGTAATTGGATTTTGCCAGAAATCCATCTACGTGCAATAGTATGAATCTGTAGTTCGGAATTTCTAATTTGATAACGAATTGCACCGATGATATCTATTGAGCTTCAAACTCATGGGTTAATTCCCTTCCTATAGGTTGAACGGATTTTCCTTGGGGCGTAGATGATGGTAAAGGATGATGTAACATGTCATGGAAAAGCTGGTGATTTACATCTTTAGTTGATTTTGAGATGTTTACACTTTCTTTAAATTTGATTCCTATGAATATTGTGTGGATCTATTTTATGAACACTCATTATGAATAAACAATATTTGAAAGTAGATATGTGTCATAGGAATAAATTTACAAATCACCGAATGCAAAAAAAGTTAGCGACTTCAAGTTTTGATATCTCTTCAGAAATTTCAGTTTCTGCCTCATCTTTAAAAAAATCATAACTCTTTCATTATTTGGTATTTTTTTATACAGAACCTATTGAGTTGGATAGCCTAATAAGTTAGATACTAAATAAAATTGGAATCATGTCAATCCAATATCGGTAAAAGGTTATATGTCACATAAAGTAAACTGTGCTGGGTGTTGTCTCTATTTTTCAGCTTCTACCCTTGTTTTCAAAAATTCATTACTCACTTGTTAATTGGAATTTTTGGATGAAACCAATTGGATTTGATAGTCTCATGGATTAGCTACTGAATAAATTTGAAATCATGTGGTTTTGACATCAGTGGAATTTTATAGGCTATTTTAAGTGAACTGCACCGGTTTACCTTTCAACTGGGTCGCTGCTGAGTTTTGAAAAATATTTTAATACCACATATGATGTCGATGGAAGCTAGTTTTTGACTATGTTGTATTATAAGGAGTTTACTACCTTAAATTAAAATTTGATAAAGTTTCAAGGTTGATAGCTATGAAAACAAATTTATTTTGACAATTACTATTTGAGACCAAAAAACTGGAACAACAACATTACTTTTTAAGCTTTGCCAAAATTTCACGTCAATAGTCATTACATGCATGGAACCCATTCCAAAAACATTTTTGAAATTTTTTTCTTTTAGAATTGGATTATTTTTTAAATAAAAAAAAAAGAAAATTCTTTAATTGAATTCTAAAATTTAATCTTTATGCCTTCTATTAAAAATATATTGAACTAACTTTACGGCTAAAGTACAATGGTTTGAGTGATGTTTCCGTCCATGCGGGTCGGGCGTTACAATCTGATAGAATTACCTTATCGTAATTTGTACAGCGTAACAGTACAATCAACAGAATAAAAAAAATTTGTTTGAGCCCACCGACTTTACGATGTTTCCTTAAAATGAATTTGCTGCCTCCAAAGGTGATAAAGGCATCCAAAAATCATTTCCCATGATAGAACGAATTTCGTCTCTTATGAAAGCAGCACATCAATCTATAGGTAAACGCAATGGTGTGTTTCCACTTTGAAAATAATAGCAAAATGAGAGATAGGGAGAATGAGATTCAAAGTAGAGAATGTTTGCAATGAAAATGGTGTAATTATTTTGGCAGTGGGGCGGGCTATTATAGACTTTTTCGTGTCCATTCGAACATACTTCAACCCTTTTTAGAATAGTCATCGGTGTTTAGATAGCCTCTAACCTCATAGCAGATAGCTTAGTTCAATACTCCGTCAGTTAAGTCAGTTATCAATTGACTGTTTAATCAGTTAACAAACCATCTAGACAAAAAAAAAACTCAAAAATAAGCCAAAAATTAAATTTCATTGAGTACTTCGGAATTTGATTATTTACAATTTGGCCCAAAAATTCAAATAAAATTTTGTCAAAAAAGTAAATATAGTGCAAGGACCCACCCACACTTGCACCAGAACACAGACCGGACCGACATGGGAACGTACTCGTGCTCGTACTGAGCTGAGCTGAATGGTGACGGCGGCTACTGCGGCCCACGTGTATGGGTTTAGGACCGAACCGGATAAGATATATGACTCCCCATTTCAAAGACTATTGGTACCTTTTGGGGCCCCAATCAAATTTTCAAACTTTCACTATATGAACCACACCAAAGTTTCCTAACTTTCCTATGTGATATAAGTGTTTGGCAAATCAAAATTTTCACTAATTCATAGTTTCAAGTGGGTTACTTTGACATTAGATATTTCGTTCAATTCTAAATAATTTTTGGTAAATAAATATATCGCGTTAATCACCTCGCGAAGTATAACGTGAATATGCTAGGTTCCCTCAAAATTAAAGTACGGGTCCCACTGAATTTTGGGATCAAATTTGATCAATTTCACTAACAATAACCATTTTCCAAAAATCTTCGACATGAATGAAATATGTCGGCCTTTTCCAAACAATGTCTGATATGTTTTTTCAAAGTAAAATTAAAGAAAACTGCATCGAGATAAAGTAGTTAAAGACTTTGAACTTTTCCTAGTAAAATATATCGAAGTTACTTAGACAATCATTAGAAAGTTTCTTTGAACAGTTAGCATTTCATGTAAACCTAGCTAATAGAAGTCATACAGTTCCTTCAAACACAATTGGTTTTCACGTTTGTGTCATTTTTGGGCTTGGACACCTCCTAGTTCATGAGTGTTTTTTAGAGAATTCATCTTCACCTAATTATCTTAGAAGTGGGCCCTCCTTACCCATATAGGTGATCTCCATAAAAGGTATTATGCCACACTCCACTTGAATGAATAAAGATATAGAAATTATTAAAAGCGTAACTTAACATAATTCACAACAGCTAAGCACTGACTCATCACAGGAATGGGTAGAAGTAAAAATCTCTCCAGTGCACACTAAGTTTTTCACAGTTCAGTTGTCCCATTGAACCTCGATCTTAGGATTTCTAGTCAACTAGGTTGGGTTGCCACCATGGAAACTTTTGATTATTTTATCGATTTTACCCTCGTCCCCTTCGATAAACTTTCGACTTGCTGTCTTGTCAAACTTTTAGTTAGCGGATCTGCAATATTCTCTTTTAATTTCATAATCTCTAAAGATGATGTATATGTCGAGATTTATCGTTATACATTATACTTTGTGCCCTACCAATTGCTGATTGACTATAGCAATGGATGCATATAGCAGGCACAAGTTTTGTCCAACATGGAATATCTTCTAAAAAGTTTTGTTGCCATTCAGCTTCTTCTCCAGCTTTGTCTAACATAATGAATTCAAATTCCATCGCTGATTTAGCTATACATGTCTGTTTTGAAGATTTCCATGATACTACAACACTACCAAGTGTAAAGACATATCCACTTGTTGACTTGGAGTCTTTAGTATCTGATATCCAATTTACATCACAGTATCCTTCAAGTACTACTGAATATCTCAAATAGTGCTTCCAAAATTTTGGTTTGTTTTAAATACCCCAAAACTCTAACAATTGCCTTCCAATGATCGGTGCTTTGATTGCTCGTGCATCGACTTAGCCTACTAATTGAATAAACAATATCAGGTCCAGTGCAGTTCATGACATACATTAAATTGTCAATAATACGAGAATATTCCAATTGAGACTTACTGGTAACAGTATTGGAAACAAGATGCATATTGGCATCCATAGGTGTTTTCAAGAATGTTCTCAATGTAGTGTGATTGAGACAATATGAGACCATCGAATATTTAATAAATTTTAATTCCTAATATTACATTGGCCACACCTAAATCCTTCATTTCAAATTTACTTGTTAGCTTCCTTTCAGTAGCTTGAATTATCGTATCATTGTTACCTATAATCAACATGTCATCTATGTATAAATATACCACAACATATCAATTCTTAGTGCTCTTGACATAAATACAGTTATCACACTCGTTAATTTTGAAACCATTTCACAACATAACCGTATCAAATTTTTCATGCCATTTCTTAGGAGTTTTCTTTAATCCATAAAGTGATTTAATAAGTCGACACACTTTTTTTTCCTATCATGAGGATACAAATCCTTCAAATTGCTCCATATAAAATTCTTAATGTAATTCTTCATTCAAGAAAGCTATTTTAACATCTATTTAATGCATATCCAAATCATTCAACGCTACTATTGCAATTAACATGTGTATGGAAGTAATTCTCGTCATAGGAGAATATGTATTGAAATAATCAAGACATTCTTTTCGGTTGTAGCTTTTAGCGACAAATCTAGATTTATATTTGTCAATTGATCCATATGCTTTTATTTTCCTTTTGAAAATTCATTAACATCCCAATGGCTTTCTACCGAGAGGAAGGTTTACTAATTTCCATGTATGATTTTGTAGTGGGATTCAATTTCACTATGAACAACTTCTTTCCAATATGAAGCTTCTTTTTAAAACTTTGAGGTACATTTTTTAACAAATATGCGAGAAGGCCCAAAGAAGGTTGACGTCCTAGCCCTCTTACTGCATCTAGGTTGTTCATTTATAGATTTTTTTTATCTATAGCCTATTGATTTTTACGAGATCTCTTCTGTGAATTTGATTCACTTTGTATGTTATAAGGAACAATATTTTCGAAAAATGTATCATCCTTTGATTCAATAATCATATTAACATACACGTTGAGTATTTCAGATTTATGTACAATAAATCTGTATGCACTACTGTGGTAAGCAAAACCAATGAATATAAAATCGATGGTTTTAGGTCCTATCTTAAACTTTTAGGTTTAGGAACTACTACCTTAGCCAAGCATCCTCATACCTTAAAGTATTTATAGTTAGGTTTGTGACGTTTCCATACTTCATAAGCTATCTTATGCATTTTCGATGTGATAATTTGTTAAGAATATAATTGGCAGAAAGTAAAACTTCCTCCAACAATTTCTACATTAATCCAGAACTTATCAAGATAGCATTCATCATCTCCTTCAATGTTTGATTCTTACATCCAGAAATACCAATAGATTAAGGAGAGTAAGGCATGGTAGTTTGATGAACTGAACAGAATTGTTCGAATGGAGAATCATAATAACCGCCTCTATCACTTCTTATTGCCTTTATCTTTTTGTTAAGTTAATTCTCAACTTCTAACCTATAGTGTTTAAACACTTCAATTGCTTCGTCTTTGCTTTTAAGTAAATACACATAGCAATATCGAATGCAGTCATCGATAAAAGTGATAAAGTACTTGTTACCACCTCTAGTTTGAACAAACTTTAGATAACATATATCAGTGTAAATTAAATCTAGGGGATCTGTACTTCATTCAATAAAACAGAATGGTAAACGTGCCATTTTGGCTTCTATTGTGATTAGGATCTAAATCGTACTTTGGTAATAAATCCAATTTAATTAGTCTACATAAAGAATTATAATTTATATGTCCTAATTGTTCATGCCACATATTAAACAACTCATGCAAGTAAGAAAAAGATGTAATTTTATTCATAATAGGAGGTACAATAGTCATTACATTCGACTTAAAGAGCTCCTCATTCAAGTAGCCATTTTCTGCAAACATGTCATTCTTTATAAGTATAAATTTGTCCGAAACAAATACTAGCTTAAGCCCGTTCTTACTTGGACCCAGACACCAAATTCTTTCGAATATCAAGCACATGAAGAACGTCATTCAAAGTGAGCTCCTTTCCACGTGTTATTTTTAGCACTATCTTTCCATGTCCTTCAACCTTGGAAGATGACAAGTTTTCCATGTAGAGTTGTTTATCATGATCCATTGCTTTTTAGGTAGAGAACATCTTGCGGTTTGAGTGTATGTGACGAATAGCTCCAGTATTCACCCACCATTCCTTAGTGTTTTCAACTAAGTTGCATTCAGAGACAACTGCAGAAAGATTTATGTATTGTACCTTATCAGAGAGGTTGTCATGTACTATTACATTGGCCTGATGAGTTTTTCCCTTGACATTCTTTGGCTTCCAATAGTCCTTGCATCGATGTCCTGGCTTGCCACAATTGTAACAATTTCCTTTGAACTTTTTAGCAGTTTTTGAAGAACCAGATTGCCCTTCGCAATTGTGCTTCCTCTTTTTGTTAGTCGTTAAACCTCCTTCCACAACGTTGGATTTTGATTCCATTAAATGAGATGCATCACTCCACTTTTCAGAGTTACAATTATCTTCTTCTATTCTCAACCGGACAATGGTATCTTCAAGTTTTATTTCCTTTTGCTTATGCTTTAAATAATTCTTGAAGTCCTTTAAGGAAGGTTGTAATTTCTCAATCAGTGCAACAACTTGAAATGATTCACTTAGTTTCATTCCTTCTACATGGATGTCGCTGAGTATGATTTGAAGTTCTTGAACTTTTTTTTGGCTAGAGGAGGGCGGTACCTCCGAAATTTTATTTATTTTCCCTCACTTGTGGTGGAGGAATACCATGATTACATGTGAAAAAATAAAAGTAGTAAATTAGGAAGACTACTTCCCTTACATTAATTGAAAATGCTAAAGAAAATGTGTTAAGTAGTAAAATAGGAAGTACTACTTCCCTTACTATAAGATTTGATGCAATTACTGACAAAAAGCAAAAACAACTAAAACTAAAAAATTAAAATAGAATTACAATTCATATTCTGAAGTTGGGCAATCCATGTCTATCAATTTGCACGAATGCTCGAATATGACGTGGTAGGTCAGCTGATCCATATATTTGATATCGCCAGTGATCCCAACCTGCTGCGGTAAAAGCAACTACAACCTGGTTTCCCTCTCTGTAAATAAGGGTATTTGGAGTTTTTGAACTTGGGATAAGATAATCTTGCTGTCAACCATTTTGTAAAAAATGACCGACAATGAATTTCTTCATCCCGGCATCTTACTTGGTGTCCAAAGATTCCCATAGTTTTTGTGCGGACTTCGTATTGCAGTACACATTATGTGTTGTCCAGTCTGTTGAGTACATAACTTCTGCATAGAAAATCGAAATGCTTCCATACATCAACCGTAGCCAATTTCTCAACATCACTTTCTTCCTCGATGTATGAAGGCACATCTTCCTTGAGAAATTTTGCTAAACTTAATGTTGTCACATAAAAAATCATTTTTTGTTGCCAATGCTTAAAATCCGACCCATTAAATTTCTTTGGTTTTTCTCCGGTCGTATTCGGGAGTGTAGGACCAAAAGTTGCCATTTCTGAAACATAATCAGAAGATAAACAAAAAGAAAGAGTAGAAATAGAGTAAACCAAAATAAAAAAATTCACTTTAAGATTGTTATTTCTGGAGTATAAGTTTCTCCCTCCAAACAATTTGACAGAATTATCTTAACATAATTTATACAGTATAACAATAAGATCAATAGGATCAGAAAAATTAATTTGAGTCCACCAACTTTACGATGTTTCCTTCAAATGAATTTGCTGCCTTAAAAGGTGCTAAAAGCGTTCAGCAATCGCTTCTTGGGATAGACCGAATTTCGTCTCCTATGGAAGCAGCACATCAATCTACAGGAGTTTCAGTGAACGCAACGAAGTGTTTCCACTTCGAAAATAATATCAGAACGAGAGGTAGGGAGAATGAGATCCAAAGCAAAGAATGATTGCAATAAAAATGGTATAATTATTCTGTAGTGGAGCAGGCTATTTATAGACTTGTTCGTGGCCATTCAAACATACTCCAAGCTTTTTCAGAATATTCGTCACTATTCAGACAGCCTCCAAACTCCGAAAGGATAGCTTAGTTCAATATAGCTGATTGTTTATCTGTTAACAGATGATTGTTTAGTCAATTAACCGTTAACAAACGATTGTTTACTCAGTTAACACACCATCTATACCAAAAAATTAAAAATTAAATTTCATTGAGTATCCATGAATTTGATTACCTACAATCTGGCCCAAAAATTCAAATAAATTTTGTCTAAAAAGTTAATATAGTATAAGGACCTGCCTGCACCCGAACCAGACTCGGGCACGTGCTTGTGCTGTGCTGAGCCGAGTTGAGTCGGCAGGACGAATAGCTGCAATGCGCGAGTGGGTTTATGACCGAACCTGATTGGATATAGGTTTTCCTCCTTCCAAAAACTATTGATACCTCTTGGGGCCCAAACTCAATTCCCAAACTTCCACTATAGAAACCACAACAAAGTTTCCCAACTTTCCTACGTGGGACAAGTGTTTGGCAAATCAAGTTTTTCATTAATTCATAGTTTCAAGTGGATTACTTTGACATTAAATATTTCATTCAATTATAAATGGTTTTCAATAAAAAAAATCAAGTTAATGACCTCGCGGAGTAGAACATAAATATGCTAGGTCCTGTTAAAATTAAAGTACATGTCTCACTGAAATTTGGGCTCAAAGTTGACCCATTTCATCAACAATAACCATTTTCTAATAGATTTTACATTTAATATTTTGTAATATATATGATTTTGGAACATAACCAACTTTGTTTCGACGAATAACAAATGATTTCAAAATAGTTTACTTAATCATGATAAAAATTTATGTCAAAGTTAACAATTAATTTTGATCATATATTCATGATATTCATAATTTTTCAATCACATATTTTATTAACTTTTATTAAAATCTACTAAAAACCTTATTTTTAGCTACACCAAACAAGGGTCCAATATATTTACTTAATTATGAAATTCGAAGCTCTTCATGTATAGTCGTGCTACTACCTATTTCAGAAAACTATTATTGTATTAAGCATTGGATAAAACACGAATCTAGCTAAGGAAGTAGCATGCTGAACACTAAGTTAAATTAATTATTATATTTATAAAATTAGTGCATAAATTTAAATATATCACCAAAATGACCTCACACTTTAAGCTTTTAATTATATATAAATAGTTCATTACGAGTTATATCAACACAAACATACCCTCAAATTTGTGTATATAAATGGAAGTCACGGCCCAGATCATGGCATAGCAAAAGTTTAAAAAAATGGAATTTCCTCTAATATTCATGTTTATATTTTTGCTGTGACATTTTTGCCTCGGGAGAAAGATCAACTTGCATTGTCCACATGGAAAAATCTTTCATGCCCAAGGTTTATTCTCACAACACATACTGGTATTTGTTCGTGTGAAACCCGCAAGCGTACATGATCATTGTATAAGTAATAAAATTTTTGAGCTAAGAGTAACGTTTCCACAAGGAATAATGTCTAATTTGTAGTTCAATAGTTACTATTAAATTCGAATCACGGTGATATCAAAAAAGTTGTGATGTGTATGTTATTTATTCTAATTCTGCTCTAAAAACCCAATAAAAAATGATTAATCTAATGTGAACATTTGTACTGGAATCTTGAATCCTCCTATTGGCCATTCATTTCAATTCTTAATTCGTAATCTAGTAAATTCATGCATTCAATCCACTTCTATTCAATATTTTTTAGGATATATTAAACCTATGTTTAACACGACTCGATCCTATTCTTATTCCAAATTCATATAAAAAAAACCTGCATTGATTCACAAGATTTACCACACACCCATGATTGCACATGTCATAAATATTATTTCTATTACCTATTACCCATATGTTGATTTTACCGCGTTTTAGATTTATTGTGAATATTCCTACACTACAACAAGTAACTTAATATCTAATTGGTGATCAAGCAATCAAATAGTTCAATGGAAATGCAAAACTAATATCAAGAAAATAAAGAATACTAAATTATTTGTCTTGAATTAAAATAAACGAGCAATAGAGTTTGATACAAAGGAAGCATCTAGCTAACCGTCTTAATGATTAAATTATACAAGAAATAATGAAAAGACATAACTCGGATCAAAAAAATATGGAAATCTATTTTTTTGAATAAAATCTTGACTTCAAGAATCTTGCACACTTCCTTTGATATTGATGATATAGCAGTATTGTTCACCTTCAAAATACATGAAATATAGAGATTTTTAGGTATAGGTAGGCTCTTCACGTTTTGGACGGCTTATGTTATATATAGAGTGCCAAAAGATTGAATACCAAAAGTTTTGAAAACAAACTAAGGAAGCACATTTTTTTCTCGGAATTAAACCATTCTTAAGCACAATACACATGCTTTAGACTTATGAGTAGATTTTAGGAACCTTGCGTATGCATGGTACAATTTTTGGGGGACCAATTTGCATTGTCATGTATGTGTTTTGATTCTTTTACAAAAATTTTCATCCCGTTGACTTCTCTTCAATTCCAAATAACTTTTGGCATTCTCAAATCATCATTTTACAATCCGACACAACTTTTGAACTATTGCATTTTAGTCCACAAACTTTGTATTTGATTCGATCGAGTTGTATCAATTAAATCTTGGTGTCTTTAATCTTTATTTTGTCTCTCGTCTTATCTGTGGCTTGTTTGCAATTTATTCCTTGACTTTTGAATTTCGTCATTTTTCACTATTTTTGCAATTTTTTCTCTAATTCTTCATCAAACATCGAGTTTTACCTATAAAATTTAACATAACACAAGTTAGGCAATATTTTATCCAAAGATTAGTAAAATATCATCTTTTAGGACCTAAAATATGTATAAAAATTACACTTATCAGTATTCCTATACAGTTGATTCCCTAAAATCAATTAACCCCACATCAAATGGCCTTGTTTATACTTATGACATTTTTAGTCTCGGGAGAAAGACTAAATTACATCCGAACTCACGATGCCATGTTTATACTTATGACAGTGCATTTCATGGGTTCTGTGTTATTTTGTCGAAAAAAGGACTCGAACCTATTCATACATCATATTCTAAATTCTGGTATTTAAAAGGGATGATATTACCTGGATATAATATCCCAAATTCAGAATGTATTATATTCACTAGTGATATATAAGCATTGTCTAAAACTTGATCAAGAGAACATTCAAATAGCCAAATCTATAACTTAGATTAGCCTTAATTTTATCTAATAAGTAATAAGTATCTTCATGGAAATAAGGAAATTTTGTTAAGGAATAAGTAGAAGATTAATAGATATTGTAATTAGTTCAACATTGTTAAAATCTTTTTACAAGGTTCATAATTTATAGTCGTCTTAAAGGTTACTGTGTCATGAAGTCACCAGACCATTCGTTTTAGCATTGTAGTCACCAAACATATAAAGTTTGATGAGTATAGCTGTTTTTCACCATTGAGATTAAACACTAGTGTAGGAGACAATTATATGACATTAAATAATAAATTCCTTTAAATATAAAGTCAAATGACTCATTTAATTGAACCTATAAAATGTAGCCACTTGAAATGGTGTTTTAGCACCACTGGTGCTAGAGATCATTATTCTTGATTTATTATCATTTTATCGAATTTGGTGATATGTACGATGGCAAGAGTTATGTGACAGACTAACAATTTAATTTCAAATGACCCACTTTTCAGTTTTATATTAGAAGTTAAAATCATGCGTCAAAGTGGTATGATACTGAAGTAATATATGGATGACTTTTTTTGTTTTCAATTTATTGCTGATATTTCATCAACCGCTCGTACAAAATTGGATGCCTAAAAAAATCGTAGGTGTATTAATGGATACACAGAAAGTTACTTGGCTTAGAAAACTTTGGAAAGTGTTAGTGACCGGGTTCTAACGGTCGGTTTAGTATAATATTAGTTAGTGTCTTGTTGAGCTAAAATTGCTAATTTCTCGTAACTCTTTTGCTTTAATTATCGAATCTCAATATATCATTTTTCAAGTCCATTATATATAAGTAAAATAATAAATGTAATGCAGATCGTCCTACTTTGAGCAGAGTTTCAACAGGGTCGATCATCTTATATATGGTCAATTGCATCACAGAACTTGTAGTTGCTTATAAATATGGCCGGCAGTCTTCAATCTGGCATAATTAGGTCATGTAACTTCAACTTGCTTGCATATATGTTCATTTTGTTTACTTTATCATCAGTTTAATTAATTTAAAATGTTGATTTGTATGTTAAAATTATTGGATGATTTATGTATATGTTAATTTCACGTAATAATAAACATCATCCATAGTAAAAACTCTTTTAAAATAACATATTGGCATACAAAATGTTTAAATGTCGGTTATTCACTGGTTTCAAAATCTAAATAAGCATATTATGTGAGTTAAATTAACGATAAACAAACAAGTAAATATATTTGGGAGTAAACGAAAGTTAGCTTGATCAAATTGCACCAAATTAAAATGACTGATCCTAACGCAACTCCGTTAATCTTGAGAGACCCGAAATCGGTTAACTCTTTTTGTAATATGCTAAGGCTTTGGTGGTGATAATTGTGAGACTTTGACAATGGATTGTGATATGATCTGGGATCTGCCGCCAATTATTGAAGATGTGATGATTGATTGGAAGAAGCCAAAGCCACATTTAAGACATTCAAGAACTGTTAAGGGCCAAGCAAGTGTTTATCTGAGCCTTGAGAGTCGAGAGAGTGAAGTTAATTTGCTAAATGATAAGTCACACGAAGGGATTGACGATCAAAATAACTTGGAGCCACATAATTCAAACAACCGGATTGTGAAGCCAAAGAAGATGCTATGCGACCGCATAGCACATACACCATGCGGTCCCATGAGGAGGTGCAGGGAATTAGGATGCAGTCATAGTTTGATCTATGTGACCACATAGGTTTCTTCTATGCGGCCGCATAGCAGTAATTCAGGGACCGAAGTTGCAATTTTTTGCTAGTTTCCTATTTTGAGCAGAATTCTAATCTTTTATAATTTTGAGGATTATTTGGTCGTATTTTTACCTTTTTATTTAGATTCTACAGTTTTCGTATAAATATGACTTTATTTTCACTGTATTGGAGCTTTTGACATTTTGAGAGAAATTAATCAAGGGGCTATTTTGCTTCCAACTTTTGTTCTTCTTTGAACGTCTAACTTATCAAGGAATTCTGGATTTCTTGTGGTGTTCAAAAAACCTAGATGAGGTTTATAAATAGTGTAATTAAGAGGTCCTTAATTTCGCATATTAATGTTCGTTTGATTCAGCGTTTGTGAATTAAATACAAAACCGACAATTCTTGGCTTTCTTGGGATCCAGTGGCAATCTCCTGTGAGTTCGGTAGTGTTCGTTGCTATGTGGGTTCGCATCAGATTGTATGCTAGAATTGATTTGAGTTCAGTTTGTATAAGCTCTTACTATTGAACTAAGTTAAAATTGACTCTTTCTAAAGATTGAAAATTTACTAGTTTCCTTGTCAAGTTATTGTATCGTATTTTAAAATCCAATAAGGAAAATGTAACTATTTGCTGACTTTGTATAGCTAATCTTTGTCCACATATATAATTGTGCACTTCAGGTCTTTTACTCAAAAAAATTAGACAAGTTTAGTTAGAAAAATATCATATATTAGATTTTTTATTTCTGATTATTGGTTGATATTTATTCCTACAAACTTTGTGTGGTATCTCTTCTAAACAACGTTAACCAATTTGAAATTGAAAATTTTTGAAAATTTAAAAAGACTTCAATCACATGCCGAAAAATGAGAAGACATGCAATTGTTCTCTTAAAATGAAAAGAAATGCTATTGGAGGTTAGGCACTGCACGGTATTACTAGTATTTTCGTTCGCACAAACCTTTACATCTTTTACTTTATTAAAGTCAACAAATTTTGTTTGTAGAATGACATCAATATTATTATTATTATCATCATCATCATCATCATCATCATCATCATCATCATCATTGTAATTTCTAATAAAAAAGTCTCTTCCAAACAATGTTAATTAACTGGAAGTAACAAATTTCTTCATTTATTAAAAACATTATATTCAATAAAATTTCATTAAGGCAGGCAGGAAAGTTGAAAATTGTACTCATGAGAACTGCCTACAAATAAAGGAGTCGGTGGGATCGTTGTAAATCTCAAGGAAAAAAAATGCGGTTTGCAAGTTTGAAGTCGACAAAGAGGTCGACAATGCCAAATATTTTATTTAATGCGAGGCCTGTAAAACTCAATTCAGACCACCACGAGTCATCTCTTTTGTAAAGTCTAGCTTAAGATTTTAAGTTAAACAATTTTTGGGATACAACCCAAGTTTTACCCTTTCATGTTTTACGCCATAAGTATTTGTATTGCATGTAATTTATTAGGTTTGCATTTAGATAGAATGCATGCTTCGATTAGATGATAGTATAAGAGCATCTTCAAGATATTATTTATATATTAAAGAGCATCTCATACATTATAAAGAATATCTTTAAATTTAGAGAGTCAAAGTTTTTATACACTTCAATAATATACTCTCTATATTGACTGATATTTATTGATTTCTCCTCATATTTTATGTAACATATATTTTTATTTCTAAATAGCCAACCAATAGAAATGTGTTTTGAATGGTTTAAAAAGTCAAGTAGTGAAATTTGTAACTTGTCAAATGCAATTACTATACATTAAAAATAGATAGTGGGTTTGACTTTCTAAATTTGGAGAGCAAAAACCCACTCTCTTTTTTAAAAAGTTAAAATATGAAGTGTCTTGGAGCTTATTTTAAATATTAGTTGTAACGATTCAAAATTTAAGATTTAAATCGTTACCAAAAGTTTTTGTTAATAAATAAATCAAACGTCATCACATGAAATTTTGGTTCAGCCAATATTAAAAAAAACACATAGAAAACATAATCAATTAAAATATGTTCCCAATCCTAAATAACAAGATCAACGTGATAATAAAATTAAAACCAAGCTGAAAATAAAATCCTCAATCACATTACATTGGATTATTTTTATTGAATTCCATGTATTCTGGCACCACGACTGCACCTCAACGTCCGTTAACCAACAACCCATCTTAATCTATGAGGAGTAGGGGAGAAGGATGAGTACATATAATTACTCAATAGGATACGAAAATAATGGTGCAATCCCAAATTAAATATTTAAAACATGTATAAAAAAAATATCATACTGTCATTATATCTTTGGGGACAAATAAAAGCTTAATACAAATCACATCTTTGGTACTGGATGGCCATATCATACATAACATATTGTAACGTTAACTTTCATAAGTATAATAATTGAACAATACGAAAAAATAATTTAAATGGGATAAAAGCAAATGCACCTCGTTATCATACCTTAAATCTTAATTATATTTTCCAAATCCTTTCTCAAATCAATACGTTGAATAAATGGATGTGTGAGTATGTTGGATAATAATATTAAATCTATGAAATTGGCTTCTTGACTCCCACAACTTCTCTCTCACGTATGTATATAAATTTGTGCATGTATTATGTTTTCAATTGACACTATATATATATATATATATATATATATATAGTCTAATAGATTATAAAGGTGTATATAATCTAGTCTAATAGAGTTTGTTAGTGTTTAGAAGGGAGCCATGCACCACAAGAGGATAAGAATTGGGTAAATAGAGAGTTTCCTATTGAAGTGAAACATGTAATTTCAAATCAATAGGTAAGATATGTTGTGTACCATCGATTGAAATACAATTCTAATCAAATAAAAGGTAAGTTTGCACCCACACCCACACCCACACCCACATCCACACCCTACACATGTGTTAGTCCATCAAGAATTCATTAAACCAACTTAAATAAATATCTAATTAATAATAACTCCTATAAAGAGCAACATCATGAATCTAACTTATCCGAATTAACTTTTTCTCAAGTCTAATATATGTGATTAATTACGAACTATCAAACGAACCAAATATTGATATACTTATCTTTGCCCTATTGAAATTTAAATATTTGACTTAAATAAAATTGAATTTATACATATATCACTTTAGTCCTCCCAACTTTTCAAAGTATAAAAAATATAACATATAGAACAAATAATTTTGTTCCATAAAATTTTCTGGCCGTTCATTATCGCGTTAAAAAAAGACAATTTTGTATTAACAAAGTCCCTTGGAGATACTTTAAAGGGTCATCTTGTCTAGATTAGGCCGAGGAAAAGAAAAAACTAAATGAAGTTAAGTAAAAAACCAATGAAATTCATTATCCCCCCCCCCCCCTCGGATCATGCAATTCGTGATCCATTCGATATATATTTTTGTGTACTTCTACTATTCATGATTTTTTATCCTAAATTGAAGGTACAATAATGTTCAATTGGTAAGTACTAAGCGCAATGAAGAATTGGAAATGAATGGTTCAAAATCTTTCATCTGTCATCCAATCCATCTCTCAGTAAGCCTTTACATCCCTCTATAGTTATTTTTTTATTAATATTTTCACTACTCAAGGAAGAATGAGGTAAATGCGTAAGAAGGATTGACATTCATTCATTAACCATAATAAATCGAAAAATCGATATTGAAGGGTGCTTTCGACCTCGTAGAGAAAAGAAACAGTAGAAAAAAGCTGCCATTGTTTACACCATTAATGACTTGGCGAAATAACTACCTACAGTCGGTTGAAAAATTAGAAAATTTAAAGAAAAATAGTATAAAAAGAATCATGAAGAATAAAAACACGTCATATTTGTACTTGTCTATATGAGCTTATAAGCAATTACAAATAAGTATTGCACTTCCTGACTAAGCCTTGGACACTTAACTTGAGGACTTAAATTTCTAATGAGGATTATTAGGCTACATGAAAGTTGGAGGTCGAGACACTCAAATTATAGTGAGAATTATCACAAATCGACTCGAGGTAGTGACTTTCACTTGTTAAAGGCAACTAAATTTAAATGAAAATGAACGGTGATCAAAATTCAACATTAAGAAGCACTCCAAGAGTGAGAATAAAAAACAAATTTTAGGATGTGCATTTTATGAGAGAAGATAAGGCTATTGAGGGTCAAGAAATATAGAATTATTTATTATTTATTAAGGGTAGAATAGTCCTTTTTAGTTTTGTCATTTTTGCAACAGGAGTAAATGTCTCCTCATAATCCATACCATACTGTTGATAGTATCCCTTTGCAACCAACCTAGCTTTGTATTGCTCAATTGACCCATCAGAATTAGTCTTGATCTTATACACCCAACGACAACTAACAACACTCTTACCAAAAGGTAAAGGAACCAAATCCCAAGTACCAGTCTTATGCAAAGCAGAAAGTTCCTCATCCATAGCTTGCTGCCAAAGAGAATCAAGAATTGCCTCTTTATAGGAAGAGGGCTCAGAGAGACAATGAATAGAAGCTAAAAAGGTAGAAAATGATGAAGAATAACAAGAATAAGCAAAATCTGGTAACTTTGTAGACTTACGAATGCGTATGGATTGACGTAGAGGCGGATCCACAATCTCATACGAAGCTTGAGGGACCGTAGGAGAAGAGACGCTTCAGGTGTGCCGGAGAGTAAAGTGTTAGTACCTGTGGAATGATTAGTACGAGTTGGTTATAAAGACAACGGGGTAGAAACATGAGAATGGACATTTGAAGTAGTAGGCTCCTGAGAAGACAAACTATCAGAATTGCCAGAAAAAGGATCTATACGAATAAGATCAGATCTAGTCAGTCTATGAGTAGTGGATGGAAAAGAAAAGAAAGGTATATGCTCGATAAAAACAACATGACGAGAACATAAAGTTTCTGAGTTATTGGATCAAAACAACGATACCCCTTTTTACCTTCACCATAACCAAGAAAAACACAAATTGTAGATCGAGATGACAACTTGTTGCGTTCTACATGAGGACGAAGAACGAAACAAGTACAACCAAAAACTCTAAAGAGAGAATAATCAGGGGTATACCCATACAACTTTTCGAAAGGAGAAAACCCTGAAATATGAGAAGATGGAATTGTATTAATCAAACCTACAGCAATAAGAACAGCTTCATCCCAAAACACACTAGGGACAGATGCAGACAACAAGAGAGAACGAGCAGTTTCAACAATCTGCCTATGTTTTCTTTCAGCAACACCATTTTGCTCACGAGTATCTGTACACGAAGTTTGGTGAATGGTTCCATTTAAAGCAAGCAGCTCACAAAATTTATTAGAAGTGCATTTCCCACCCAAATAACACCTAAAACATTTTTTAACAGCAGAATGTTGAGTTTTGACAAGAGCACGAAAGGCTAAGTATATCTCAAAAAATTCAGAACGATATTTCATTAAATAAACCCAACAATAACGAGTGTGATCATCAATAAAAGAAACATAATATCGAGACCCTCCTTTTGTGGCAACAAGAGAAGGCTCCCATATATCAGAATGAATTAAATCAAATGGAGAAGAAGAAATAGAAATACTTCGATTAAAAGGTAAAGCTGAAAATTTTGCCAGTTTGCATCCACTACAATCAGAAATATCACAAGGGTGTAAATTTCCTAAAACCCCTGTAGAAGCTAAAAATCTCAAACGAGACGACGAAACATGACCTAGATGAGAATGCCATAAATAAAAACTAGAAGAAGAAGGACTCAAACGAAACGAAGAAAAATCAACACTAGTAGCGGCAGCAACAACTGGCACTTTTAGCTCATCCAAAATATATAGTCCACCCTTCCTACGGCCCGTTCCAATCAGCTTCTGAGACTACAAATCCTGCACATAACAAGAAGAAGAGGAAAATGTGACTAAATTACCAGAATCACATAACTGACCAACAGAAGCAAGATTTAATGTGAGATTCGGAATATGATAAACATTAGGGAGGGACAAGTGAGGTGTGACAACAGAACCAACACCTGCTAATGGCATAGGAGTGCCATCAGCAGTCATGACGGCAATAGAGGACGAAGGGGACACAGAAGCAAAAGATGAAGAATTTGGAGACATATGATATGAAGCACTAGAATCCAAGACCCATACAGAATGTGACATACCTGAAGAACTATGAGGTAACTGACCTATGGAAGAAACAGACATAGCTTGAGGTTGTAAGGAGAGAAACTTCTGAAATTGCTCAGCCAAAGTACTAGGATCAGTGATAGGATCTGATGAAGCTACTGCTACAGTATTAGATTGTGGTGGTCTATGAGCATTAGATTGTGATTGGTTGCCAGGCTTCCAATGACCTTTATGCTTACAGAAACTGCACTCGTCAAATGCAGCCCTTGTGTAAGGCTTATTTTGATTATTAGAGGATGGCTTAGAAGACACTGCTAATACAGAAGGCTTAGAAGTAGAAAGAATTCCATTTTCAGCATAAGACTTAAGACGTATTTCTTCAGCCAATAACTTACTGACAACTGAGTCAACAGAAGGAAGTGGAGAACGATGCAAAATTGAACCTCTGAGTCCTTCAAAATCACTGCGAAGTGCTGTTAAAAATTGTACCAACCGTTGCTGCTCTCTATGAGTAATATAGGCAGCACATGCCTTTAATTCTGTCGATTCTGTAAGGGCCAATTGATCCCAAAGATCTGTTATAGCAGAATAAAATTCCTGAATACTCATATTATTCTGATGAAGAGCTCGTATATCATTCTCCAATTGATACTGCTTTGCAAAATTTGACTGAGTGAATAATCTTTGCAGATGATCCCAAACCTCCTTTATTGTCTCATACTTCGCCAACTCTCTACCTATGGAATGCTCCACAGAGTTGTTAATCTAAGTAATAATTTTTGAATTGTTTGTTTCCCAGGCATCTATCAAAGCAGCATAACCCTCATTGGTATTCTCAGGTTTCATAGAAGTTCCACTAATGAATCCCCACATTTTTTTACTCTTAAGAAAATTTCTCATCACGTAACTCCAATACGAATAATTATTTCCATCCAACCTCACATTTACAGACTGAAGGGAATCGTCTCTTTCAGTAGCCATAATAAAAAAATAATAGATTCCAAAAATACAAGATTGCAGAAATATCAGATTTAACAGATTGCAGAAATATCAGTTGGATCCGCGAAAGCTGTGTTTGAGATTAAGTTTTGTCTCATGAAATCTGGCTCTGATACCATGTTAAACAATCCAAAGAAAATAAAGAAAAAGGAGGAGGCTAGGGTTTCATTGATACTACATTAATTAATTGAATGCTAAAAGATAGTTTAACCTAAATACAAAGAGAATATATATAGGCTAAACAAATGAAACTAAAAAGGACTATTCTACCCTTAATAAATAATAAATAATTCTATATTTCTTAACAAAGAGATCACCATCGTTAAAGTTTATTGCAATTGAATTCTTTATGTGCACATAAATCGATAGACTATCAAAAAAAGTAAATGAATTAATCTCGATAGCGTAGCTTGAAAGCATTTTATGAATTATTTAAGTGATTTAGAGCTTTTTTGGCAACCATTAGTTTATTTTATGGTTTGCCACATAGTCATTTTCAACTACATATTCACACAATAAAATATTCTACATGTATATCAAAAAATTTCCATACTTTTTAACCACACACTCTCCTAAAAATCACCATTCAAAACTCTTTTTTTCTACAATAATGGTTGTTAAAAAGGCTTGTAAAAATGTTAGACCAAATGACAAGCTATCTAATTGTGCTATTTTTTTATTTTTATTTTTGTATATTAAGTAAATAATTTTGTTCAGGACGAAATATGTGATCGATGTGATTATAAAACATTTGTTTCATCAAAAGTGAATATTTAGTCATTAAATTGATAAAATTACTACTTAATTTGGTTGAATATCGACTTTTTAAGATAAACTCAAGTTTGAAGGTCTTTTGATAAAAAGAAATGAATACCGGCCAAAGAAGGGTGAAAAGAAAGAGTTACAAAGTTTAGAGATAAAAATTGTAAATATTTAAAAGTTGATTTGACCAATGAGTAATATTAAAGATTATTTGGAATAAATTGGGTGAAGTTATAAGAAGGACCAAAATCGCATGTGAAAAGGACTCAAATCGAACGAAATGAGAAATCTTGGGACCAAACTGCACAAAATAGAGAGTGGACTATATGATGAGATTGCATGGCATGTGAAAAGGACTCAAATGGAACAAAATAAGAATATGTCAAACTTGCTGTTTGACATATTCTAAAATGATTTCTTATGATCAGTAGTAAACTAAAGTTGGTCATAAGCTTGATCATGGCTCACTAAAAGAAACTGATAGACATCCAATAGCTGATCTACTTCTATTCGTATCTTTGTATCTCTTATCATAAGAGATCTTAAAATTACATTACTATTTGTATTTACCGGTGAATGCATAATTTATATTTTTGTTCTTAGTCTGAGAGAGAGAGAGAGAGAGAAAACAAGTGACTACCTTTAAAATGATTTCAAAAGAACAATATTCGTCCTAAAGACTTTAGAATAAAATTTAACTGAAGATTAAATTACAATTGCTTAAAAGTTAATATGTATAACGTGTAATTGCATGACACAGGCTTTTCTCAAGCAAAGGTATCTCTTCGGTCTCTTCCTCAATATTTGTATAAATCAAATCTGTGATGAGAGCTGCGACGCTGTTTGAGAGTGAAAAAATAAATAAATATGTTTATGATTGTATTTGTGCTATGTTTTGATTATTATATTATTTGAATAATTAGCTCATACGAACTCAAGAGACTTCAGATGTAAAAAACTTATATGCTGGTTCTGGAAAAATTAAAATGAAAAAGACAGAAGATATGCCTGTTTTTGTATTTTTGCCTTTTTGAATGCCCAGCTATGGGCATTAAATGACTAAAACATCTATTTTCTATTTAAGGCTACTCAACCGTGTCATAAAGGGAATTTTTGGATTATTATCTTTTCAATTTGATTATTTGTCTTTTTATTGTCATAGTTTTTTGTTCAACTTTAATCTTTATACATGATAGAAGTATTTGCCAACATTATGGATGTCATGGTGACTACAAGTTCGGGAGTGCATGTCTTTTTGACAATCTCATTAGCCATGGCTTGTCAAATTGGCATGCTTCAAAGACTTCTGTTGACTTTGATACTGGATCCTGGGGTGATTAGAATAGCTGAAGTTGGAAATTATTAGCACCGTAATTTTATGGTTGCCTACCGGAAACAAACACGTTTACTGTGAATCATCCTGATAGGCTATTTTATATAGTTTTACTTCGAACAAAATCAAGCGAAGAAAGATAGACTAATGTTAGGAAAAATTTTCGGCCTATCATTTGGAATGTAGAAATTGAGGCAAAACATTTAGTACAAAAAATAATCGATTTCGCGACAAAAAAATGTTGTCGCAAAAATTTAAATTTTGTTGCAAAAGTAATTCAACGACAACACTGTGTTTACTGCAGGAATTGTCATGCTATATGAGTCAAAAAATGTGGTTTGCGATGACTTTCGATCATTCATCACGTTAACAAAATCACAACACTATTTGTTTGGCGTAGAAAATACAAAACAACATCACAATATTTGTAGCTATAATGTCATCGCAATGTATATATGTCGCGAAAAATTAAAAGGGCGACAAGTTAGTTTGTCGCAATGAATATTCCAATAAAAGTTCTACGAGAAAAATGTTTGTTGCAAATATTGAGTCATAGAATATATTCTGCAACAACTTTCAGTCTTCATCACATTAACAAAACCACAATGCTATTTGTTTGACATAGAAAATATAAAATAACAACATGGTATTTGTAGCCATATTGTCGTCATAATGCATACATGTCGAGAAAGATTAAAAGGGTGATAAGACAGTTTGTCGCAACCATTATTCCAATAATTTTTTTATAAGAAAAATATTTGTTGCGAATATTCTTTTAAAGGTATAACTTTTGCTATCTATTTTATTTTGCAACAACACATGCTCCTAGTAATATATCTTTAATAACAAGCAATCTTTGTAGTGAAATATGTTTTACAATGTATTTGATATGTCATATCATATATTTTTAATATATTCAACATTTGTAGTAAAATTGATTATGTAAGAAGTAGTGTTTGTAATTAAATTTTATTTTGCAACACAAAGAGTTTATCCACTGTGCAACGACGGATACTTATATATGTGTCAAGTCGTGCTTGTAGTTAAATTTATTCTAAAATACAAAAAGTTTGTTGTTTCAACAATGTAAAATTGTCACCTAATTTATTCTATCTTTATTTACATATGTAGGATATTCTATTTTAAACATATAATTTTCAATTTCTTTCGTCGCAATAGAATCGTCACTAGTATACATTTATTTGAAAATGTAACTTCATTAAAAATAACTCATGACTTCATGAAAAGAATGCTTCAATGTACAATTACAAAAATATAAATGCTATCAAAATAAATTAATATAAATCATATTACAGTAGATTATTGACAAACTTGGTTACCTCCAAAATCAAAACAAGTACAAATAAATTATAATATTAGTAATTTCAAGGTCAAACTATATGGTTCACCAAACTTGAAATATAGAAAATAAAACTAGAAATATTGAAGAAATAACAAAAAACGCACGAAATATTCAAATAGCATTCTTGACTTTAAGATATGCTTCCAACCCATTGAGCATACAATTGAAGGAAAAGAATCAACTGCCAGCACAGATGTTCAGCCGGAGAAGCTGAATAACTTAGATTCTTCCATAGTTACATCCACTATTCTTGACAAACTCTAAGTTTTCACTCAGCCCTTCTTTATCAACCAGATGCTACATCAGAACAAAGAAATGCAAAGACACAAGAATTGGCCAATAAAAACAGCATTAAAACTAAAGCAAGCCTATGTAGAGAGGTCACATTTTAGTCACATACTTTAGAAACTAACCCGATCAAGATATGTTCCCTTTTTTTTTGCAAACCAACTCTTGATAACATGAACTACAAACCATGATATAGAAATCTTCAAATATTAAAAAGACCTTGTAACTGGATGATTATGCCCAAAGTATAACGCGGTGATTGTAGTACACCTTTGGGGTGTTGATCCCACATGGAGATGGAAAATTATTGAAAGGATACAATAGCTTGAGGGTTTTGTAAATTTTATAAAAAGAATTTATCAATTTGAAATGAAGTTTAACTATCAATGTTTGAGATAACGAAGTTTGAATCAATATATGAAATAGTGTAGCACCGAAATTCCCTCAATCGGTTCGAATTAATCAATACCAATCACGCATTCTAATACTCAATTAAAGATCTTTTGTCCTAACACTTTAAATTCGAAGATAAAACATTGAACACCCATTTAATTTCACCATAATGCTATATTAATTCTAAAATCCAAATTTCCCAAAACACAAAAATACTTTAATCCATTAAAATAAGATTCAAAATCAATTATATGCATCAACCATATAATGGTAGAGAATCACACCAATAGAATAATAGAAATTGGAATTCAATTAATACTTCAATTCTTCAACGGAAAGAACATGATTAAATCCATGAAAAACTTAATACCAATTGATCAACTTCAAAATACATTCACAAAATAGGAAATCCAAACCCTAGGATTGTTTATCAATGAGAAAACCAAATTACATGTGTTAAATAACATTAAAATCACCGATACCAATTGAGTTCGTTTGTGGCTTCACCAATAATTCTCTAGCCTTCCATGGAGTTTTCTTCGGTCAAGAGATGAGAAGAATGGTGTCTCCCTTCATTCCCCCACGTCCTGGAGTGTTTTTGGCTTAAAGAAATGTGTGAAAATGTGCTTCCATAAGTGGTAGCATCAATTTAGGAAGCTGAAAATTCAGCCTCGAAGTATAACCATTTTCTTCACTCGACAGCTTTCAGTATTTTATTATAACTTTCTCTTCCGATATCCGATTGAGGTGATTGAAGTTGCACTGGAAAGCTAACACAAAGGAATACAATTTTATAGAAATGGGATTTTTCCAATTCGGCCATTTACTAGATCAAAAATTGATCTAAATCTCTTATTGAAAATATAGAATATCATTTTGCGGTTGAAATTTGATTTGAGAATATGTTATGGTCATATTTCATTTCTTTTGATATTTCATTTCTTTTGACTTCAAATTGTACCCAATTGATCTTAGATTTCTCGAATCATCATTCGATTGCCCATCCCATCTTTGGATTATTTGCAATTTGACCCCTGAACTTTCACTTTCCTCTATTTTGGTCCATTTCGCCGTTATCTTTTAAATTTCACATTTTTACCAAAATGCAACCTGAATCAAAACATAAATATAATGAATGCATTTTATTATCAAATAATCACACGAGTGCAATAATTAAGATGGAAAAATATTATATTTTACACTCTTATCACCGGAGCATTAGATGCTCAAGTTCAAGTTCTTCAAAAGAGAAAAAAAATAAAAAATATTAGCTTCACGAAAAATATTTCAAATATCTCATATTTACAACTTAGATGATGCGATTGAATGGAGTCAGGCTCGGGGAGCTCCTCTGAATGCATTCCCCCTAAGTCCCCATCCAAATAATTCAATCAGCACATGTTTATGGTAAAATTATGGCAAAGTTTAATTGCAGCAAGATTAAAAGTCATCTAAACTTGAAATAGGATAAATTGTATTTTACTTTATATAAGAACACAAGCTATAATGCTCTGTTCACTCCAATTTTAATTGAGAGATCTAAAGCAGAGAAAGACAGAGAAGGCTTACTTGTAGTGTGAGTTGGAATGACAATGAGCGACCTAACACAATCCCCTAGTAGAACCACATTAGGTAAAGCCTATTTTCCAAGTAGTTCTTTAAATTCCCCTAGAACCATTAACTACAACAGCAATTCTACTCTTTTTAACATCCATGATCATATCCTTCACACTCGTTTGCCTTAAATTTTGAGATGCAAACCCAAGTACAAAAATTAATTAATTTAAAAAAGAAGGTATTATATATTAAAAAAGTCACAGATGAGCAGAAAAATCGGGCAGAATAGTAAAATGCAACAAAAAAAATGTAAAGCATTGCTTGTTCAAAAAATGAAATCAAACCCAATTAATTGGGCGAATTCTTTCTGAAACTAAAAATAGATGCAGCAACAAGTGCTAGCAGTCATCAACAAAAAAAGAGGTGCAATCACCTTCTCTTAATAAAACTACATACAGCAACATAGAACATTAATCCACAAAATGATGCTGAACAGGGAAATATGGCAGAAACAGAGATGTAAGGAATTGGAAATTAGAGAAAATTTATTCTGAACACAACGTGAAGGAAAAAAGTTCTCCAAAGTTCAAATCTTTAACATTGACGCCGAAACTCCCGAAGACTTCATATTGGTTCCTAAATCAGGATAATCAAAACCCATATCCGTGAAATAATCATTAGTCCAACCAATTCTTATCATAGATCAATAATTACTAGATGGGTACATTTAATGCTTGGTAATTAATCGACATTAGGTAATATTATAAACCCCTTCTTCAATCAAATATGTTCATGTTGAAGACTTTCAGATTTTCTTTCTGTTATTATTTTTCCATCAACCTTTCTTCATAACAAAACCCCAAAGTCACCAACTAAATAATCAAAAAAGCTTCTAAAACATAAAGGGCCATATGATTAGCAAGCCAAATCAAATTGTTCATTCACTGTTGGGAGAAATTTAGAAGCAATTATAAGGTATTTTAAAGAAATCCATTATACCGATACTGTTGATCAGTATAGAAGTCATGGAAACTCCATAAAACATACCCTTAAAGTTCCTGTTTATCACTGAAATAGTTCTGGTGTAACTTTGTGTTTTTCCATTGGAAGAGTGGTCTCTTGTCCTCCGTGATCTGCAAAAAGAGGCTGGGGCTCCCCCCCGATTTTACCTCCAGCGTGAGTCAATAATCATTTTTAGATAAAGGATTTTAAAGAATTGCCATAGTGATAGAGGAAAGAATTTTTTCTAGAAAAAGAAATAACCCTTTTACCTGACACGCTCAAGGGATATTTATAGGCATTTGACATAATGTAACTGTTGGGCAGTTGCATCCACGTGTCCCCATCAGTCTAGCATCATGTAAGGATCAGGTAGTTGTAATCCATGTGTCCTCATGAGACCTACCTGCTCTTCAAACGATTTTTTTTCCATTTATTCGATTACTCGGGTAGTGGGTTTAATAATAACCATTCGGATGGTTGTCGACCGATTCCAATGTTGTTCGAGTAGGCAGTGGTTGCTCCACATGTGGGGGGTCGAAGTAGCATAGCAACTAGCGCTCTAATATGACGAGTGTCACCTAACATGCCAAAGCTGTTTGTACCTTAAAAGCAAGCGAAGGTAGCATCGCTCGAGCTGACACTACGGTAGTCATCATATCATGATAGGCACTACCCGACATAGCGGGGGTCATCCTCTCTCGACCAGTCGTCCCAATTAATTATTTGAACCATACAATATCACTAGCCCCCATACCTCTTGTCGATTTTTATCGCCAAGAGATAGCGTTGTTGGATGATGTCGCAATTTATTTTTTGTTATTATCATCTGACGAGGTTCGTGTGGAAGAACAGACACTTGCATACATGGAATGCTTGGATTGTCAACGTTTGAAAAAATTGGCATAACTTTCGCATATGGTGTCCGTTTTAAGCCCATAACCACATTTGGGAAAGCTCGAGATGATTTTGGCCGTTTGAAATCATTTATTGGGTCAAAACAGCATTTAAAGTTTTTTAATTATTTTTTTATTTTTATCGCGATGGGTTGGATTTATAGAGAGCCTGCAATTTAAAGATAATCCATAAGTAGATTGACTTGTGGGCTTGGGCCTTTTGTGAACCCTAAAATTTCCTATATAAAAGGAACGGATCTCTTTTTTCTTTCACATCTTCTTCCTTCATGTAAATCCTAAGCATTTTTTTCTCTCCGTATTCGTCTCCATGGTAATCTCCCTATTCCCCTCTTATTTTTTTCTTGATCCTAGTAGCTCGTCATTATTTCTCGACGTTCAAGGTTGTTCTATTATCTTCATTGTCTTCTAGTCCAAAACGTTCCAATTTATCCTCCTGGATGTCGAGTGGGGGCAAAAGTAGCTCTGAGCATAAGAGTGAAAAGAGGATGGAAGCGGGATGGTTGGTAGGTCGACCACCCCGATCGATCGACCGGTTTGGTCAATCAGTCGATCGGTCAACCGCAATTGCGAGTTTAATCGGCCTCGTGTTGTTGATAGTTTTCATGACCTTTTAGATTCTTCAATATTTGTCCAATGTCCTCCTAAAAATTACACTGATTCTTTCAAGTCTCCAACCTTCAACTTTGAAATCGGTTGGGATCCTAAGGATAGAGTCGTAGTCCTTGATATTCCAAAGGGGCCTAGCTCGTACAATTGTCCAATCAAGTTAGATCAATTGCTTGATAGGTATACACGCATTTATGATTATATATATAAATATAGCCTTCAAGCCTAGGGAAGAGCTTTCTGGGTCAGACCCTCGCGAAATTTTCGTGTACAAAGATTGTTTTGATGGAGGTTTGAAGTTTTTTATTCATCCATTCTTTGTCTCAATTTTCAATGAATTTTATCTTATACCAAGTCAAATAAACCCGAATACATGGAGAAAGGCACTATACTTTTTGTACCTGTGCCTTAGTAAAAAGATTGTGCCCTCCATTGAACTGTTTAGGTGCGTGTTTGAGTTGCACAACTTACCCCATTAGAACGCGTTCGTGTATTTCACTACTAGGGTCCTTCACATTCCTAAGTACAGAAATTCCAATAGATCATGGAAATCTCGATTCTTCTTCATTCGACCTTTTGAAGGTCGATTTCCATTCAACACTTATTGGAAAATCCCTCAAATTCGTCTTTTCAACAGTCATGTTGAGTGTACTCATCTTTTGAGTTCTCAAGTCCAACAACTGACCCATACATCGCCTCTTGCACCCCTCCTCTCTCAAGTCTTAAAAATAAGGAAGATGTTGACAGTGGGCATTGGTTGACTTATTGGTAGGTCCTTATTTATAGTTTTTTATTTTCATTCTGCATTTTTCTTCAGTTACTGGCCCTTTTTCTGATGTTCTTGGTTGTATGTACATAGGTATAGACTTCGACTTGGTAGGAGTTTTGAGCTCACTACTTGAGCCCAAGCACGACAGCGACGAGGGGTTATCTCATGCTTCGCCCAAGAAGAGAAAAGTCACGAACAAGAAAAAAGGGAAAGAACAGGGGGTCTTCTCCACCATTGAAGAACTTTTGGGAGGAGTTCCACCATATGATGTAGAAGAGGAAAAACTCGAGTCCTGACGAGTTCTAGTTTGAGAGTGATGGTTCTCGACTTCCAGATCTTCGATTTCATCCTACTCGAGGTGTGCACGAAGTTGATATGATCGATGCTTTCATTATATCTGATCATTCCAAAGCTTTGTCTAGGCGCCGGGTGGATGATGTAGAGAGGGTCCTAGCGATTTACAACAAGAGAGTACCCCTTCTTTCTATTTCTTCATTTTTATTCACATTTATAATTCATGTAACAATCTTGCCTTGTTTTTACTATTTGCTTGACAGGTCTTGACAATGCAAACTTTCCTCGTCAAAGCGAGTCGCCTTCTAACTATTGAATTAAAAGCTCTTGAAAAGGAGAAAGACAAACAGGTGGCCGATCTCAAGAAGTCTCTCGATGTTGTGGAGGCTCAGAAGAAGGAGATGGAATTTCACATCAGTGAGTAAGAGAGAGAAATTGACAACCTGCGCTCTTCCTTAGTAGGTGCACAAGTTGATGTAGTAGACCGTTATAAGGCCTCTTTAGAGTATGCTAAGGACATGAACGATTATAGGGCAAAAATAATGGCAGCCTCTGTCGCCCTTACCAAAGAGTAGGTGACGACCGAGCATCCATCCATTGATCCCTCTGACTACGATCACTTTCTGTTGCAATGTAAAGATAAAGAAAAAGTGGCTAAGCAGACTAAAATATTTGAGCACACCAGCGCGCCACGAAGAGGAAGTGGAGAAAGTTTGAACCCAGAATGACTTAGCTTTTTATTAGTTGTTTAACCTTTTCATTGTTACCCCTTTTTCAACAGTTCATGCATTGACTCCGGGGGTTTTTTGAGAGTGACATCTTAAAAGCTCGATTCCGCATCCTATTCATCAATGCAGTGACTACCGCCGACATCTAAAGATCCTTTATGCCAAATGTTGCCCGACTGAACCTAGCCAAATAATCTTGCAATATCTCACCTTTTTTCTTGAACAACTTACATTAGTTCTATGGTGGTCTTTCTCTTTCTCTTGCTGCTAATGAAATATGCTACAAAGCTTCTAGAGAGCTCATCAAATGTTCTAATTGATCGTGGCAGTAGAGTGGCTACCAAATCTCTTGTTTCTCTTCTTAGCATTAGCGAAAAGGACCGGCACATCACGGCATCTTAGGTTGCATACAGTCTCATCAAATCAACAAAAGTGCATAGATGATCAAGTAGATTAGTGACTCCATTATACGCTTCTATCATTGGCTGTTTGAAACCCTTTGGTAGAGGGACTGCCATGATTTCTGGGGCAAATAGATCTTTTTCCAAAACCATCTGCCTTCGCCTATCTTTTCTCCTTGACAACACATCATCAATCTTCTGGGACATTGTTTCTTCCATCCTACACTCCAAGTCTACTATAGGATGCGTGGCCTATGTATGTGTGACTTCATGTGACCCTTGGTCGGCAACGGTTTCCTGAATGACTAGTAGGACAACTACATGGTTTGCTTAGTGTTGCCTATTTGTGTCTTGCAGTGGTGATTCTGGTATATTATGAGATGGACATATTACTCTTGGCATTTGACTTTGCAAGAGAGTTATCACAGTGGCTAACTAGGCCTCCAGAAGGATAAATTAGCTTTGTGTCACATGCAGCAGATCTTGATCCCCACAATGTTAGTAATCGTACATGTATCAGTCCTAGTTCATCTTCTCGACATAGCTTTTATGTTTAGTGAAGATTTTCCACAGACGGTACCAATGAAATAGTTCCGACGTAACTCTGTGTTTTTCCAGTAAAAGAGTGGTCTCTTGTCCTCCGGTGATCCTGTAAAAAGAGGTTGGGGATCCCTCCCCTACTTTACCTCTGGCATGAGAGTCAGTAATGAAATAGTTCTGGTATAACTCTGTGTTTTTCCAGTTAAAGAGTGGTCTCTTGTCCTTCAATAATCCTGCAAAAAATAGGCTGGGGCTACCTCCCCCATTTTACCTCTGGCTTGAGAGTCAGTAATTTTTTTTAGATAAAGGATTTTAAAGAATTGCAATAATGACAAAGGAAAGTTTTTTCTAGAAAAAGAAAGAACCCCTTTACCTGACACACCCATGGGATATTTATGGGCATCTGGCATCATGTAACCGATGGGCAGTTGCCATCCATGTGTCTCCATCAGTCTAGCATCACATAACCGTCGGACAGTTGTCATCCACATGTCCTCATGAGACTTACCCGCTCTTCAGACGATTTTTTCCATTTATTCGATTACCCGGGTAGTGGGTTTAATAATAACCATTCGGATGGTCGAATGGTTGTTGATTGATTCCAATGTTGTTCGGGTAGACAGCAATCGCTCTGCTCGTGGCGAGGGTCGGACTAGGATAGTAATTAGCACTCTAATATGACGAGCGTCACCTAACATACCAAAGCTGTCTGTACCTTACGAGCAAACAAAGGTAGCATTGGTCGAGCTGACACTACGCTAGTCGTCATATCATGATAGGTGCTATCCGACATAGCGGGGGTCATCCTCTCTCTACCAGTCATCCAATTAATTATCTGAATCACATGATATCAATCACTTTTTAAAGATTCATCGAAGGTCAGTTTCATCCACCCTACAAGTGGATTCATCCATTCGCGTTCAACTTTGATTTCCTTACAACATTGTTTAGTTCATCAACAAGCTTAGCCCCCGTCAAATTTGAAAACAAAAATTCAATGCTTTAAATAACCCTATATGCGTTCATCTTAGTCCCATTATGCTTAGCATTGTTCCTCTCTAACCATAAAAAAACCAATGGACCAACACTAATAAATAATTAGAATATTACCTTGTAAATAAGATGGAGATTGAATTCTCCAGTGCTATTGGAAGAGAAGCCTGGGATTCACAAACATGTCGTCCTCCAAAACGGCACCACTACACTTGATGCCATTTTATGCTTCTTGTTGCTTGTAGCGGTAACAATAAGGTACGGTGATAGGGGGAGAGTAGTGTTAATGGGAGGTAGAGACGAGATTTTACAGGGGTAATGGCAGAGGCATGAATGTGAATTCAATTTTAGATTTTCAGTTTTCTAATTAATATAATAGGTTTGAGTTGGGTTGAAATTATGCCCTTGTTTGAGCCCTTTTTCATCAAAATACATTTTTCAACAATGATTTGACCTCATTTTAACTACACATTTTTCAATAAAATAATATTACACTCAAATTCATGACTTTTATTTTTTTAATCACACATTTTCTATCAATTCAATATTTAAAAACGTATTTTTTGACAAGAATGGGGCTCAAACAAGAGCTATGTTTGGGTTGTGGTTTTTTTTTTTATTTTAAATCAGTTTTGTTTTTCTTGGCAGATCCAATATAGCTCATTTAGCATTCATTTTTTTATAAATAATTCAATTAATTTTTTCAAATCACTTTTTTTCCTTGGCAGATAATGGCTTCTCGAATAAGAATTGGAGAAAAACAGTTATTACTGCATCCCAAGAGCTTCCTTCTGATGTCCTCTCATCAAAGACATATAAAGGTCCATTATCTTGGACAAATATTGAAACTAATATTCAAGTTCCTACTCTATTAACTTAGCCTTTCCCATTATGTCAACCTCAAGCTCCATCTCAACTTAATTCATCACAGTCAACCACATTGTCACATATGATACCATTTTCAATTCCAATGATAATAATCTATCTCTATATTTATGATATAAAACCATCCTAATGTATACATTTGATTGATAGAATCTCATTTTTGTTCATATGTTCTCATCCTTTGAGAAAATTATTTTATAGATTTTCATTTTTGAAGAGAAAGGGACGTGATCCTACAAGAGACAACGGAAGACGATCTTGCTAAAATTTCGTCTTTGTTGCCTTCTTTTCTAGTAATGTTACATTAGAGGATTTGATATGGTCTTAAACCTACCTCAAGATACTCTGTTTATTTGGCATCTACTGATACCTAGTCAATAGCCTTTGGGAGCAAATACCAAAGCAAGAGCAAAAATTAATGGATATGCATACCAAGTTGTTTCAATTTGAGACAACAATGCATAAGTTCAGATCGAGTCAAGTTAGCACTTTTTTATGACAATCTAAACTAGCTACAATGTTCAACATGCCATCTCCTGTTGATAATATATGAATTATGATTTACTTATTTGTTTGATTTAAGTGTTGAGACATTTTTTTTATACTTCTTGGTCCAGGCGAATCCAACCAATCAGATCCTTGCCAACTCGACCACCTGGACGCAGGATCCAATGAGAATGCGATAGCAAAAGCAAACTGCTACCCCCCGACAAGCCTAAACACTCCATCTTTAACTGCCAAGTCAGCGCCCGCCCAAAGTAGCATCCTTAGACATGTCCTTATCGTGGGAGGGGAAGAGATGAAAGATTTCAAAATAGGAACTAGCCAATCCATGGGTATACCATGAAGTTACAAAGGTTGTACCTGTGAACCAACCCCCTACAATGAAATAGGCAAGAAAAGATGTTGGTTGGATATTTTGTCAGATAGAAATTGGCTTATTAAAAGAATAAAGTGTAATTGTTGATTGCATTGATTGAGTCTACTAGTTCAATTTTGAAAGTTATTAAGTGATTGAAGTTTAATCGCCTAATAATTCTTTTTTTTGAATTTTTGCTGGAGATAAATTATTTGTCACGCATTTTGAAATATTATAATAACTTTTTAAGTTGCCTTATATTTTTTAGGTACTTGCTTATTTCACCACAATATTTTCCAAAAAAAAAAAAAAAAGGAGTAAACGCACTATTGCAAAAGAAGTTAAGACAACGATCAAAGAATGTTACAAAATATAATAAAATTAACAGGCGAAGAATGTCGCGAAAAAACTTAGCCACAACTTGCATTTGAGGCCTTTTACAACGTACATTGCACGTTGTCTTATCCTTCTACTATGTGACAACATCAGAGCCTGCAACATACGGGGTGAATGTTGTTAAAAACCTATGTCAACACTTTTTATTCATTGCAAAAATAAATTTTCTTGTGGCAATTTTTTCCTCTATCTATTGAATTTTTAGCAACAAATATTCATTGTTTCAAAAAGTAGATCTTATTGCATCACAAACACTTCATTTCAATAAATAAAATTTTGTCGTCACAAGTTTCCCACCAAAAATATTTTTGTGCCTTGCTTCCCTCATTTTTTTGCGACAGTCTTTATTATTTGTCCCACTTTCTCACATTTTACAATAACTTTTTATGCCGCCTTATATTTTTTGACATTTATTTTTTTCACCACAATCTTCGCAACAAACCTTAAAAAGTGTCGAGCTAAATCACTTATTGCAGCAACTTTTTGTTTGTCGCGAAAAATCTTGTCTCAAAATCATTGTTTTGTTGTATGATTACTCATGTAATGTTCCGTTGAGGTATCTATAGGGGAAGACCACTCTCTAAATCTATCTTGCTTGCATAGTTTACAGGACATATTTATTTATTTGTTCAAGGCAAATCAAGAATTTT
The DNA here is from genome assembly GCF_002742605.1 of Olea europaea var. sylvestris. NCBI lineage: Eukaryota > Viridiplantae > Streptophyta > Magnoliopsida > Lamiales > Oleaceae > Olea > Olea europaea. Next base: position 1,520,125 of record NC_036241.1, on the reverse strand, counting down.
CTTCGATTTATTGAAATGATGTGTTCTATGTTTATTTTGTATGGATTAATGAAGTTATTATTGACTTCATGCAATTCTAAAAAATATATATGATTTTGTTAGTTAATTTGAAATTGTTGTACAAAGAGAAAAAAAATGTAAACAAAAAAAAAAGGACATATGGCAATGGTAAAAAAATGTTGCAAAAAGTAAGGGTATAAATCATTTTTTTATATAAATAGGTAGGAAATGGCAATGGGCAATGAATGTTGCAAAAACATCAACGACAATGGGCAAAGAATGTTGCAAAAACATCAATGGCAATGGAAAAAAATGTTACTAAAACATAAATGGCAATGGGCAATGAACGTTGCTAATATATTAATGGCAACACATATGGCCCCCATTTTCTAGAAAGGAAAATGGGTGAAATAGTATTTTTTTGAAAAATGAGTGGTTGAAAAAGAATGAAAAGTTTTCGATTTATATGTAATATTATTTTATGAAAGATTGTGTAGTTGAAAATAGAAGAGAGAGAAATAGAATGTAATGGAATTTAATGTAATGGGGGCCAAACGGGTGCATGGAACGTTGCTAAAATATCAATGGCAACACGTATTAAACATTGCGGAAATATCAATGGCTACAGACAGTGAACGTTGCTAAAACTTTAATGACAACATCGAAGCCTACAACATATGTTCGAATGTTGCAAAAGGCTTTTGGCTACATTTTTTGACCGTTGCAAAAGACTGTTTTTGGTGTAGTGTATATATAACGCGCAATTGAATTCTTTTCGGAATGTACTAATTAAACTGATGTATTAACTTTTATTTATTGTGCAAGAAGATCCCACATGTGCTACAAATTGTTGTATAACACAAAATCCATTTTATCTACTATTATGTCAACACAATCATCGGCTACCACATTTAGTATATGCTTGTTCTTCCATAAGAAAATTTTAAAGCCTTTTGTGAATGGTTTATTTTATGATGACGAGTAAACCTAATTTACAATAAATCAAACGTATCATTAACTCTGATTTATTTTATTCATATTCAAATGATTTCAAGCTCATTGGATATATCGATAGGGATTGGGCTAGAGATATGGATGATAGAAAAAACACAAGTGTTCATGTATTTTTTATGGAAAATATGGCTTTTACATGATTTTTGAAGAAGCAACATATTGTTACACTCCCAAGTTGTAAAGTTGAGTATTTTGCAGTTGCATCTGGCATATATGAAGTGATTTGGCTACAAATTTTGTTAAAGGAAATTCATTTGCAACAAGGTGATCCAACATTTTTTATTTTTTTTTATTTTTTATAACAAGTTAGCATACTATCGTTGGCTAAAAATCCCCCTTTCCATGATTGAAGCAAACGTAATGACATGAAGTATCATTGTATTCGAAATTGTGTTGACAAAATATGTGAAGTCTCAAGATTAGATTGCTAATATTTTCACCAAACTATTGAAGATTCATGTGTTTGTGAAGTTTCAAAGTTTGCTCGGAGTTACCATAAATCGAGTTTAAGGGTGCGTGTTAGAATATAAACTTGATTATAAACTAAATTGGTTCTTGTACTAGGCTTTGCAACATTTATGCATTATTTGGATACATGTATTCTAATGAATACATGTATAGATTCATGTATTTTAATATATTCAGGAATCATTTTACAAGGAAGAATGTTATAATGGTGAACACATGTACTAGATCCACTTCATGTCTCGTAAAGCCTGTAAAAAGCTTGTGATTCTAGCATTTTGGTATAAGAAAATTCAAGAAATAAAAGTTGAATGTTCTCTTGAATTTATCATCTCATATGTTAGGCAATTAGTTGTCAAACGACCTCCCCAGATTATGATGTAATTTGGTTTTAATCTTCAGTTGGCTTAACCAAATGACTGAATGAAATTGTAATATCACAATAGAGACGACACGACCCAAAGGTTAATTGTGCCATTTGAAGCACCTAAATATTTTAGTGTTGCTCATGTCCCAACTTGCTTTCTTGGATGGCTAACAATGAGAGGATTCACTTGGCAGCCCATATATCTATTAATTCGGCCTTTACTTGAGCCATGCTATACCCTAAGGGAAAAATTTATATTTACCTTATTAATATATGGTAATTCATTGTATATTATTAAACCCAATTAATAACTGAAATTACTACATAAATCCATTAGAATCCCAAAAGTACTGTATAATGCACTTTCTTTTTTGGATATGTAACTGAAATTTTTTAATGACATTTAAAAGGAGATGCAGTAAATCCTGTTGTTGAACATATGGAGATTTCAAAATCAAATTGAAGATACTATTAACACCTAAATTGAGATTACTCATCATTGGCGACTGTGGCGGATTGGTTTCAGAAAGATATTCATTGAGCAACGTAGTGATGGCAAAAAAATCCGTCCCACCTCGCCTTGCCTCAATGGGACCCCGCCCCAAATGGGTTGGCAGGGCATCCCACACTCCCGAACCCTCCCCATGAAGAGAAAAAAATAAAAAATTCTGAAATTTTTATTAAAAGATTCATGAAATGATGTCAACCAATTTAATAGACTTTCTTAATTTTGTTATTAAAGATTCATGAAATGGATTCATAGAACCTACTGTGCAGTTTCAATATGAAAATTTTTTGAACCAAGCACTTGATTATTGCAAGAACAATGCCCATCAATCTGGCCAAGTTCAAAACTTTCAAGAAAGGTGTGAAAAATTAGGATTTTTGAAAACGTACCAACTATCAAACTCCTTTAACTAAATTAAATGAATTTGTATTTTATTCTCTAATAATAACACAACTCGAAATTTTGAAAACCTAAAAAACAAAAAACAAAAAACAAAAAAACAAAAAAAATTAAACGGGGCAAGCCACCACCCTAAACCTGCCCCACTGCCATCCCTAATCCTATGAGTGATTTCTTTGAAACATGTACAAGAAATTTTCTACAAAATGATTAAAGATAACCTTTTCTTTTGTAATTATTAATTATGAATACTGCAACCTGGGATATTACGCTGATATACAAGGTTTTTTTGTCACAGTGTCTACGAATATAGGACACTAAATCAGAATAAGTGAAAGGAAAAATTGTGTATTGAGTACGAAGTTTTTTATCAAGATTCCATCATCGATGAATAAGGTGGAGTTAGGATTATCAGGCTTGATTATTACATAGACATTACCTTCCCTAATTTGATACCACGAACTTTGTAAAAAAAAAAAAAAAAAAAAAAAAGGAGGTTGAACCCCAACCTTGAGGGCCCCCACCGCTCCAGCCCTAGAGCATCGTGAAAGAGGTAAATCGCAGGATGTGTCCCAACGAACTAGGAACAAGAGCTTGTCCGTACACTGGTGTCCATAAAGAGTCCAATTTCATATCTCAATAATCGAATCCTCACGCTGCAGTTGTCAGCAAGTCTAAAACTATGTCACTCCTGTCCTTTGCATCACTGGAATATGCCCGGGGGCGATACCAGGAACTTTTTGTTAGTATTAAAGATGGTGCAGAGATTGATAAGTACATCAATTCAACTAGGTTCATCATATTATCTCCATTTGTTTTTTCCGCGATGTAAAATATCATCATATTTTTGAGTCATCTAAATTCAGGCCAAATAAATCCAAGACCATGGTGCAATTCATGACATTCAACACGAAGATTACATTAGCTTTCTCTGTAAACAAGGATAAAACAGCTCAACTATAGCAATATTAACTGGCAACCAAAAAAAAAAAAAAATCCAATCGCTCAAGCTTTTCCATTGTATCTCTGTTTGTGAAACCCAATTTTTTGGGTCTTTTTGAATTGAATGTGATTCTTGTCCGTTAGCAATGGAATTTTCAAGGGCTATTTAGGAAGGAAAAAAAATACAATTGCTCAAGCTTTTTCATTGTATCTCTGTTTGTGAAACCCAATTTTTTTGGGTGTTTTTGAATTGAATGTGATTCTTGTCCATTAGCAATGGATTTTTCAAGGACTATTTACTTTAGTTGCAGTAATTTAACATACATACACTTATATTGCCATTGAAAATGAAACCTGATTCCACGTGAAAATACATTAAATGCCTGACTTTTGATTTCAATTTCTCACACAAACTTTAAAATATAAACGGTTCGTTACATTTTTAAGTGGAGTACCTAACAGTATTGTGATCATCGTTTGGAACTGATAAGCAATTCTTACATAACAAAGCGACTCATTCATTTCATTCACTGATTTTGTGACACACTAACCTGTTATGTATATGCCCCCAAAAATATAAGTATGAAGTAGGTAATATTACATTGATTGTAGCATAATCGAAAAAATAAAGGTAAAATTTGAATGAAGCACTTCAAAATCATTTGTAATATGACAATATAGATAACAAGAGATTTTAGGAATCAACAAAATATGATTAAAACTGACAGAATAGCATACTAGGATTTTCACAAAATGACATCAATGTGTCATCCAGACCATGCAAAAATAAAAAACATTCCCAAACAAAAAACTTAAATGGGGTAAAAAAATCTAGACTAAATATTCTTGCTAAAAAAATCTGGAATTGAAATTTAATACAGCTACACAATAATGATACCATTTAGCTTCCATTCCCTCCATGTGCCCCATGATACAAGATCAAAGTCGGTTTCATAACCTTTGGTAACATTCTCGCATACATGCTTGTATAGTTGAGTTGCCAGGTGCAGTCTTGAAGTAATGTTGCAACGTACCTTGGGATTGTAGCAAGGAAGAAACCGATAATAAATCTTCAAAAAGATTCTTAACATATCAGAGAAAATAGAAGGAACAACTAGAATAAAATCATGGAAGAATTAATTAATAACATTATGAAGAAAAAATTTAAATATAAAGATTAGGTTCATGAAATTTCAAAGATATACATTTACAACACCAAATTACAGTTGAAGTATTGCAAGAAACAATAATGAGAGAGAGAGAGAGATGCACCCCATTCAAAGACTGCATAGGTACTAGAGAAGTCGGAGTAATCATCCATAACAAAAGCATTCTATAACATCATGATTTTCGTCTTAAATCATTTTACATCAAAAGATTATGTATACAGAAAAAAGTAAAATTGTACGCTAAGGTTTAAAGAACTTGTTCTTAGGTGATAACTATGTGAAAGATTTGACGCTCACATGCTATTCTAATAGCAAAATTTGAACCAATGGAGACTAAGAAGCAAATGTAATCCAGCCTGCATTGGTTATAGATTGATGTGAGTGTAAATCACAATTTTGGATGCAAATTACATTGTTGAATCGCAACAGGCGGAAACCATCAAGAACAAATAAAAGATCAATAACTTTCATTAAAGCAAATTATTAAACGTCAAGAAACAGTACAAAACATTTCGCTACAGCTATTCAGATTCAATAACGATAATTTTTACACAGGACAGTAAATGTTTTCACCACTATTAGGGATTAAAAAAATGTCAGAAAAATTCGAAACAAGCGAAATTTCCATGTAGATATTGATTTCTTGGCACAATTTATGAAAGAAAAATTAGATTTGGAAATGAAGAAAGCTAGTGCGATTGATGGGGAGATACAGATTTGGGATTTTTCTTCAAATGGGAATACTGTGATCTGGGGATTTCCTTTTGGTAAGATAACAGGGATTGTGGTGCCTTATTTGGTGGAGTGATTATAGCTATTGAATCAATTAATTGATGAGATATATAGTTTTGTAGTTATTATTTTTACTATAAAAAATGCAGTATTTTTGGTTTAAAAAATGGTTAATTGTAAAATATGAATATTGTTGAGTAGTAAACTTGATTTTTGGACTAAATAATATGAGCTTAAGGATTTTGCTTATAGGCCCAAATCAATTAAAAGGCCCAACATGCATAGTATTTCTAGAAGTATTATCTAGAAAAATCTATATAAATATCTAAGTAAGATATGTAGTTTTATAAAGAATATCTAGAGAATTCTAGGAAAATATCTTGATATGTGGTCTAGGTGTCTCTAGAAAATATGTGGACTAGAATCTTCTTGTAAACACTATATAAAGGGATAGTGCCCTCCATTTTGTAACAAGCCAAAAAGTGTGTAAAGTCTTGAATTTGAGAAATACAAGTTTCCTTTTTTCACTTCTTTCTTCCTATTAGTGTTGTCCTCTTAAAAGCTTTAGCCAATCCAAGTTAGTAAACCCATCTTTCATCCAACAAACTGGTATCAGAGCCCCAAGGTTCTTGTGAAAATGGCAAGTGGGATGATTTCTTTTCAAGTTCCCCAACTCAACAAGGATAACTACGACAATTGGAGTATAAGGATGAAAGCATTGCTTGGGTCGCAAGATGCATGGGAGATTGTAGAGAAAGGCTACACGAAGCCACAAGACGAGGTTGCTCTATCCCAAGCACAAAGGGATAGTTTGAAGGATGCAAGGAAGAAGGACAAGAAGGCGCTCACCCTCATCTATCAAGCCTTAGATGAAGGCATGTTCGAGAAAGTAGCTTGTGCTACTACAAGTAAGGAAGCATGGGAGATCTTGCAAAACTCCCACAAAGGAGTTGAGAAGGTAAAAAAGGTTCGACTTCAAACACTTCGAGGTGAGTTTGAAGCTTTACATATGAAAGAATCGGAATCAATTTCTGATTACTTCTCTAGAGTATTAGCTATTGTGAATCAATTAAAAAGGAATGGAGAAAAGTTGAACGACACCCGAGTAATTGAGAAGATACTTAGGTCTTTAGATTCTAAATTTGACTACATAGTTGTAGCCATTGAGGAATCTAAAGATCTAGATAGTATGAGTGTCGATCAACTCATGGGATCTTTACAAGCCCATGAGGAAAGACTAAGGAAGAAAGTGAAAGAAGAGTCATTAGAACAAGCTCTTCAAACAAAGCTCACTTTGAACGAGGGTGAAGGAAGGTTCAATAGTAGAAGAAGCCAAAGAGGAAGAGGACGAGGCCAAGATCGAGGAAGAATTGCATTCTACAAGGAGGAAAGAAGACAAAGTTCGTTCTCTACTAGAGGTCACGGAAGAGGAAAAGGTACAAGGAAAAATGAAGGACCAAGGTATGACAAATCTCAAATTAAATGTTACAATTGTCAAAAACTTGGTCATTATGCTTCAGAATGTAGAAATATTACTAACCAAGTTGAGGAGAAAGCCAACTATGCTTGTCAAGAAAGTGAAGTAGATCCTGCACGACTATTGGCTTACAAAGGTGAAGAGAGCAGAGAAAAGAATACTTGGTATTTGGATACAGGAGCAAGCAATCATATGTGTGGAAGAAAAAATATGTTTGTGGAGCTTGATGAATCAGTAAGCGGTAACATTACCTTTGGAGATGAATCCAAGATCCCAGTGAAAGGAAAAGGTAAAATCTTGATCCGCTTGAAAAATGGTACGCATCAGTTTATCTCAAATGTCTTTTATGTGCCCAATATGAAGAGTAACATTTTAAGTTTGGGACAACTCTTAGAGAAGGGCTATGATATTCATTTGAA
>NC_036241.1:1510496-1512087 GCF_002742605.1 Olea europaea var. sylvestris | reverse complement strand
AAAAGTAAGAGATTGCCCAAAGAACTTTGGGCTGAAGTTGTTAATTGCGCCGTGTATCTGTCTAACCGATCACCTTCTAGAAGTGTGTGGAATAAGACACCACAAGAAGCATGGAGTGGAAGAAAGCCCAGCATCTCTCACTTACGAGTATTTGGGAGCATTGCATATGCTCATGTACCAGATCAAAAACGGTCCAAGTTAGATGACAAAAGTGAAAGGTATGTCTTCATTGGCTATGACTCTCGCTCTAAAGGCTATAAGTTGTATAATCCAAGCAATGAGAAGATCACCATAAGTAGAGATGTCGAGTTTGATGAAGAAGGAGCTTGGGATTGGGGTGTCCAAGAAGAAGACTATGACTTCTTACCATTCTTTTATGAAGAAGAACAAAAGAATGGAGAGCAGCAAGAGATTATCAGTCCACCTCTATCACCTACTCATGGAAATGCTTCTCCATCATCTTCACAAGGAGAAAGTTCAAGCGAAAGGACACCACGGATGAGGAGCCTACAAGAGCTATATGAGGTAACCGAAAATCAAAATGATCTCACACTTTTTTGTCTTTTTGTCGATTGTGAACCAATAGGGTATGAAGACGCGGTGCAAAATAAAAGATGGAGAGATGCTATGGATGAAGAGATTAAGACTATAGAGAAAAATGACACGTGGGAGCTGACAACTCTTCCCAAAGGAAAGAAAGCAATCGGAGTTAAGTGGGTGTACAAGGCAAAGAAGAACGCTAAAGGAGACGTAGAAATATACAAAGCAAGATTGGTTGCCAAAGGCTACAACCAACGGTCGGGAATCGATTATGAAGAGGTATTTGCTTCTGTTGCTCGTTTAGAAACCATAAGATTAATTATCTTTCTTGCAGTGCAAAATAAGTGGAAGATATTTCAAATAGACGTGAAATTAGCTTTTCTAAATGGTTATCTCGAAGAAGAAATCTATGTGGAGCAACCAATAGGTTATAAAGTAAAAGGACGTGAAGGTAAAGTCTTGAAACTCAAAAAGGCTTTATATGGGTTGAAACAGGCTCCAAGGGCATGGAATAGTAGAATTGACAAGTATTTTCTAAAAAATAACTTCACAAAATGCCCTCACGAGTATGCCCTTTATACAAAGGTAAATGAGAAAAGAGATATTTTGCTTATTTGTTTGTATGTAGATGATCTTATATTTACAAGAAATAATCAAAGTATGATCACTGAGTTTAAGAAGGTCATGGCTCAAGAATTTGAGATGACGGATATCGGCCACATGGCCTACTATCTTGGGATAGAGGTAAAGCAAATGGAGGACTGCATTTTCATCTCACAAGAAGGATATGCAAAAGAAATTCTAAAGAAATTCAATATGGAGGACTGTAAGCCCGTATGCACCCCCGTCGAATGCGGAATCAAGTTGTCGAAGAATGATGAAGGTGAAAAAGTAAATCCAACACTTTTTAAGAGTCTTGTTGGAAGTCTAAGATATTTGACGTGCACAAGACCAGATATCCTTTTTGGAGTTGGGCTCATTAGTCGCTATATGGAGACACCTACCATGCCCCATATGAAAACTGCAAAGAGAATTCTTCGCTACATCAAAG
>NC_036241.1:1479334-1510451 GCF_002742605.1 Olea europaea var. sylvestris | reverse complement strand
GGCTCAAAGAAGCAATCGATCGTAGCACTATCTACATGTGAAGCTGAATATGTTGCAGCTACATCAAGTGTCTGCCATGCGATTTGGCTTAGAAACTTGTTGAAGACGCTTGGAGTATCACAAGAAGAGCCAATCGAAATCCATGTTGATAACAAATCGGCATTGGCATTGGCAAAGAACCCAGTATTCCATGATAGAAGTAAGCACATTGATACAAGATATCACTTCATAAGAGAAAGCATTGCAAAGAAAGAAGTGCAGCTGAAATATGTAACCTCCCAGGAGCAGATCGCCGACATTCTCACTAAGCCACTCAAGCATGATGTGTTCCGCAAGTTAAGAACTCTACTTGGAGTATCAAAATCAAGTTTAAGGGGGATGTTGAGTAGTAAACTTGATTTTTGGACTAAATAATATGGGCTTAAGGATTTTGCTTATAGGCCCAAATCAATTAAAAGGCCCAACATGCATAGCATTTCTAGAAGCATTATCTAGAAAAATCTATATAAATATCTACTAGAAATATCTATATAAATATCTAAGTAAGATATGTAGTTTTATAAAGAATATTTAGAGAATTCTAGGAAAATATCTTGATATGTGGTCTAGGTGTCTCTAGAAAATATGTGAACTAGAATCTTCTTGTAAACACTATATAAAGGGGTAGTGCCCTCCATTTTGTAACAAGCCAAAAAGTGTGTAAAGTCTTGAATTTGAGAAATACAAGTTTCCTTTTTTCACTTCCTTCTTCCTATTAGTGTTGTCTTCTTAAAAGCCTTAGTCAATCCAAGTTAGTAAACCCATCTTTCATCCAACAAATATGTATTTAAAACAAAGTTACTTACCTTATTTGGGCTAACTTGGTTTAATATATTGGGTCTTCTACCCTTTGCAAGAATAACCGTCTGCCCCTCTTTCTCTCTGTAAGTTTCGGCCTCTACATTTTCTTCTACTTCTCTGCCTCTTTTCGATTTCTACCATTTGTGGTGATTGTCATTGAGTTATTACCTACCTTTTTGTGGTCTTCTAAGTGAGTTATCTCTTTGGCAACCGAAAGTGGAAGCTTGGTTTTGTCTTGGGTCATTTGGTTGTCGGAATGTAGTGTAGTTGTGGGAATAAACTGAGCCTGGGCGTAGTTGGTTGTCAATACACATTCAACATCATCTATTAAAGTTTTCCGATCCAACAAGAGTTTAGGACTATTTGGACAGTCATATTCAGTTACAACTACCAAATTTATGTCAATATATCAAAAATATATAACCGTTACATATAAGGAGCATTAAAGTAATAGATGTTCACATTATGAAACGGGGAAGGGGGGAGGTTAAATAACTTTTCGTTTGCCCTCATTATGACAAAATTAACTTATTTTTCTCCCTACAGTGGTGACTCTCTCTATTCATTTGCATCGAACTCAATTTTTTTGTTCATTTCACAAGTTCAAATCATTCTCTAAAGTTTACTAAAAATAAAAAATAAAAAATTCCCTCCAAATATCAAGTTTAAGATATGAACAAGAATAGTAGGTTTTGTTTCTTTTTTTCCCCTCGAAAGAAGAGTGATATATTTCAAGAAAGGTAACCCTTAATGAATAGTGGTACCTCACTCATTATTCTAGTGTCAAGATAAGATGAGATGAAATTGAGATAACAACATGAAAAGATGGTTTAGTACTAATTCTTGTTAGATGAGAATAGCTAATCTGTATAACGTTTAGAAGAGAGTAAAAATTGTCAATTTAACTTTTGTGAAATAATACATTGGAGAACTTGTACTGGAATTTTTTTATATATAAGTATTGAAGATGAAATTCAATTGTTATTGAAATATATAGAATTTATTTTGCTTATACTATTTAGCATAAAATAAAATAAAAATAAATATGGCATTTTTTTATTTGTCACAAAATTTGAGAAGAAAAAAAAAAGGACTTGCTGTTTTTTGTTTATATTCAGGTTTTTAATAGTGTTTAATTTGAGTAATATCAAAGAGGAGGAGATCTAATTATAATATTGACAAATGATACGTCGTGTCCTTAACTCAGATAGCTAACACCAACAGAATAAACTAATGATCAGGGAACGCTTATATTTTCTTCTTTTGCAGTACTATGTTTTTATATTTATTTTTCCTTGTTTCAAAGAAAAATTGCATCCAAGAGATCACTTTCGAAATTTGAAGTTGGCAGTAGTGATAGAATTGTTTTCATTACTATGATTTAACCACTTTTATTTAGAGAAGAGTTCAGTTTCAAGTTTCAATGGAATTTCACAACATTGTAACATCAAATAAATGATGACCTAGTCTTAATCATAGGGGACACAACAATAGGACTCCTCACAGCATGCTTTCCATTATCGTCAACCCAAATTAGTGAACCAAATGTAACTGCTCCTGAACTGTTCCCCTGGTAACTTATAGTTACGGTATAGCTCAGTTTCTGATATTTATCTCCAAAAACCAATGCTGTTGGATATATACTAACGATGGAACCTTCTGGTGCTGTCACCTTAACCGTGTACGTTGCCACTCCATCTCCGACATTTGTAACGGTCCTCTGGAATTTCTGAACCAGCTTAGTCGTTTTCCCATTGGTGTAAAAGACTATAAAGGATGGGTAATTGAGGTCGGAGGATGGATTTGAGCAAGTGTAGCTTGATCTTGTGAGGGTCTTGATTTGTTGTTGCGTGAAATTCATCGAGCAGAGTAAGTTGACGTAATCTTGGGGCGTGGCATCATATATGAGGCCGGGATCAAGGGCACTATTTGGTTTAACTTGTCCTGCTCCCATGGCTAGAGGTGTAGCGATTTTTCTGTCTAGGCCCAAATCTCGGATGTAATTCTGTGTGTTATCAAATGGGCTTGCAGTTGTCATGATGGCGGAGCGAATGGCAGCTGGAGACCATTCAGGGTGCGCTCCTTTAAGAAGTGCAGCGATGCCTGCAGCATGAGGGCATGCCATGGATGTACCAGAATCCATTTTATAATCACTAGTTAAAGCAATATTGGAACCAATATATGCTGTTTCAGTATCTGGAACCCAAGGTGCTAGGACTAGCGTTCCTGGTGCCATCACATCCGGTTTTAGGACGCCAGGATTGCTTAATGCAGGGCCACGTGAAGTATACGAAGCCACCATCGGGGCCGGTTTTGCCCCAAAAAATGTTTGTTGGAACCTGATGCTGGCAACAGGCTTTGCACCTTTTGTGAGATAATCGATAAGAACTGGAGCATCCTTGCATCTTATCACAACTCCTGGAAAGCTAAAATAACTGTCTTCAAATATCTCATCAGAGATGAAGATACCCGCAATAGCTTTAGATTGTGAGACATAGGAAACTTGTTCATAGAATGAGCCATTTTCACATATGACTATCCCATATCCAACAGTAGACAATCCCTTAGTTGAATTACAAGAAGAAATTGTTTTTTTGTAAATAAGAGATGCATCCTTGACAATGGCAGGTGCTGGGAACGTAGTCCAACCCTCAATGGACATACCATTTCCAAGAGTCAATGTTCCAGAACACAACCTGTCGATCGAGCCTGCTGCAACTGTCAAAACCCAGGGAATTCCGTTGTGTAAACTTCCAATAACTCGATCATTTCCAGCTGAAGCAGAAACAATTATACCTTTCTCCATTGCACCAAAAGAGGCTATTGCAATAGGGTCTTGATACAGAGGACCTATATTGAATCCCATTGAAATCGATATAACGTCAACACCATCAGCAACAGCCTGGTCCATACCAGCAAGAACATCAGAAGCATATCGCCCTTCGTCCCAAACGACCTTATACATTGCCACATGAGCACGTGGGGCCATACCTCTTGCTGTTCCCAAGCCATAACCAAAAAATGATGCGCCATCGACATGATTTCCAGCAACAGTTGACGAGGTGTGTGTGCCATGGCCCTTAGTATCCCTTCCAGAGTTCATGCTAACTGTTGTATTAGGATTTGCAGCCAGAAGTCCCTTGTTGAAGTACCGGACTCCAATAAGCTTTTTATTACACAATGAAGCATTAAAATCTTGTCCTTCCTCACAAAGACCCTTCCACCTTTCCGGAATATCCCCCATTCCATAGTCATTGTAGCTTAAACGTTCCGGCCAGACTCCAGTATCAATCACCCCAACAATGACATCTTTGCCGTACTCAGAAGCAGGCCATAATCCTGTGGCAGGATTCAGAGACATGAATTCGAAAGTATGTGTAGTATCAAGGGTAACATCTCTATCATTATAAGCTGAGACAAACCCTGGTGATTTCTTAAGAGTTTGGAATTCTTGTTTCGACAAAACAGCACAGAACCCGTGAAATGCACTGTCATAAGTATAAACAAGGTTTCGAGGGTTCAGATGCTGGCCATAAGATGTGGGACTAATTGATCTTAGGGAATCAATTATGGAGGAATACCAGTGTGTGTAGTGAGAATAAACCTTGGGCATGAAAGATTTATCCATGTGGACAATGTAAGTAGATTTTTCTGCTGATACTAAAAATATCAAAGCAAAAATTGCAAACATGAAAGGCATTTTGTACTTCAGAATCTTCGTGAGAATTAAATCGAAGTTGTGTGACTCCCTGTGCCAAACTGAAGACCAGCAGCCATATTTATAGGCAAATACAAGTTTGGTGATCCAGTGGACCAAATATAAGGTGATCGACCCAGTTGAAACTCCTCAAAGTTGGACGCAGTACATTTATAACTTTTATCTAAAAATGATGGAATCATTTCATTAATTAACGCAAAAGAGTTATGCAAAATTAGTAATTTTACCTCAAAGAGACATTAACTAATATCACACTAAACTGACCACCAGAACCCGCCATAGTGTTAGTGAGCTGTCACTAATGAGCTTTCACTAACATTTCCCAAAATTTTCAAAGCCAAGTCACTTTCCGTATATCCATTAATAAACCTACAATTTTTTCGGGCGTATAATTTTGTACGAGTGGTTGATGGAATATCATTAATAAATTGAAAAAAAAGGTGACTTCCATATACTACTTTGGTATCATACCACTTTGACGTGTTATTTTAATTAACTTGTATAAAACATATAAATGAGTCTTGAATTAAATTGTTAGTCTTCTTGCCATTGGACATATCATCAAATTTATTAATTTGATAACAAATCAAGAATAGTACTATCTATCATCAGCGATGCTGAAACACCATTTTATGTGGCTATATTTTGTAGATTCAATTAAATATATCATTTGACTTCACATTTATTATAAGCTTATCATAAAATGACCTGTAATGCTATAACAAAAGGTGTGGTGACGATGACTTCAGTGACACATTAAGGCTACTTCAGTGACACATGAACTTATTACAATATCTATTTGTCTTCTACTCCATGAAGATAACTATTTAGATGAAATGAACGCTAATCTAAATTATTGAACTTTCAATTGATATGATTAAAAAAGCAATCAACAATTGATAAGTGTATGTCGTCTTGTGAAGCAGGATTATAACTACGGACGGCCAAGAGCTGGCCAATATACAATGTCATTACTTACCAGATTTTAAAGTACGATACAATAACTTCACAAAGAAAGTATTGAATTTTGAAATTTTAAGCAAGAGTCAATTTTAACTTACTTCACTATTAAGTAAGAGCTTATAGCATCCAATCCATTTTCAAAGTCTCACATTATTTTGAAAGTGCTTTTACAATTGATGGTGTTTATTATTCTGTAAAGTTAGCATATACATGAATCATCCATTAATTTTAACGTACAAATCAACATATTACATTAATTGAACTGATGATACAGTGAACAAAAGAAACATATATGCAAGCAAGTTGAAGTTGTGTGACCTCATTATGCCAAATTGAAGACTAGTGGCCAAATTTATAAGCAAATACACGTTTGGTGATCCAATGGAACAAAGATAAAATGTTTGACCTAGGTAAATTTGAAATTTTTTTCTAAAAATAATGGAGTCATTTCATTAATTAATGCAAAAGAGTTGGGAGAAATTAGCAAATTTACCTCAAAGAGACATTAACTAATATTACACTAAACTGACCGCTAGAACGTGTTAGTGAGCTTTACTAACACTTTCCAAAATTTTCTAGGACATGTCACTTTCTGTATGTCCATTAATAAACCTACAATATTATTGGGCATCCGATTTTCTATGAGCGATTGGTGGAATATCACTAATAAGTTGAAAAAAAAAAGAAAGAAAGAAAAAAATAAGTCACATCTATATTCTACTTTGGTATCATAACACTTTGGCGCGTTATTTTAACTTCTTGTACAAAACTTATAAATGAGTCTTTTGAATTAAATTGTTAGTCTTTCAGGTAAGTCTTGCCGTTGGACATATCATGAAATTCATTGATTTGATAATAAATCAAGAATAATACTATTTAGCACCAACGGTGTCGAAACACCATATTTTATAGCTATATTTTATAGATTCAATTAAGTGAATCATTTGACTTTACATTTAAATAAATTTATCATTTAATATCATATAATTGTCCTACACTGCGCTTAATATCGTGGCAATGAATAGTAGTACTCATCAACTTTAGAGTACGGTTTCTTGTTTAGAGACAACAACACTGAACCTATGAAATGCACCGTCATAAGTATATAAATATATTTTCTTTTCATCAGGTGTACCTGGTGAGAATAAGCATTGGGCATGGAAGATTTGCCCACGTGGAAAATGTAAGTGGATCTTTCTCCAGAACCACTTTTCATAAATCCATTAATAAACTTAGGGTTTTGTAAGCGTCCAATTTTGTGCGGGTGTTTGATGAAATATCATTAATAAACCGACAAAGGTTATATTCATATACTACTTTGGTATCATACAACTTAAAAAGTAGTTTTGACTTGTAATGTAAAATGTAGAAAATGAGTCATTTGTAATTAAATAGTTAGTCTGTCACTTAAGTCTTGCCATCGGACATTTCACCAAATTCAGTAAATTGATAATAAATCACGAATAATGCTATTTTACCAGTAGTGCTAAAGCTCCACTCTAGGTCGCCATGTTTTATAGGTTCAATCAAATGAGCTATTTGACTTTATATTTAAATGAATTTACCATTTAATGCAACGTAGTTCTCATTTAGACTGGTACTTAATATCAGTGTCCCTGAATAGCAACAACAAAAAGTGGCTTCAATGACACATTAACCTTTTAAGACTACTCTAAAATTATGATCCCCGTAAAAAGATTCTAACAATGACGAACTTATTACGATATCTATTTGTCTTCTACCTAGTGCTTAAGAAAATTTTCTTATTTTCCATGAAGATAACTATTAGATAAAATTAACACTGATCTAAATTACAGACATTATTATTTGATCGGATTTTAGTCAAATTTACTTAACTTTCGTAGTAAGCAAACACCATAGATAAGTCCTAATATATGCGCGCTTTTAAAGAGAATTGAAACGAAAATTTATATAATATATGAAGTGCCTTAATTATGTGACATCAAAATAGAAAAATGTTGCTGAAATCAAATTTCTCCACCACTCATTTGTCCATCAGTCGGGCATTTGATTGAAGAAATGAATTTCACCTGCACTTGAGCGAACATCTAGAAGACAAATTAACAAATAAATTTTTCTCATGTCTAAAATATTGAACTTTTAATTGATATGATTAAACAAAGCAACATACAATTGATAAGTGTACGTCGTCTTGTGAACTATATATGGATTGCCAAGAGTAGGCCAATATACAATGTTATTACTTTTTACTTATGTGTTTATTATTCTGTAAAGTTAGCATATACATGAATCATCCATTAATTTTAATGTACAAATCAACATATTACATTAATTGAACTAACGATAAAGTGAACAAAAGGAACACATATGCAAGCAAGTCGAAGTTGTGTGACCTAATTATGCCACGACTAGCGGCCAGAATTATAAGCAAATACAAGTTTGGTGATCCAATGGACCAAATATAAGATGATAGACCCAGTTGAAACTCCGCTTAAAGTTGGATGATCTGCGGTACATTTATAGTTTTTCTCTAAAAATAATAGACTCATTTCATTAATTAATGCAAAAAAGTTGTGAGAAATTAGCAATTTTACCTCAAAAGAGACATTGACTAATATCACACTAAACTGACCGCTAGAACCCAGCATAGTGTTAGTAAGCTGTCACTAACACTTTCCAAATTTTCTAAGCCAAGTCAATTTCGGTATATCCATTAATAACCCACAATTTTATTGGGTGTCTGATTTTGTATGAGTGGATGATAGTCGATAGAATATCACTAATAAGTTGAAAAAATGTCACTTCTATATACTACTTTGGTACCAAAACACTTTGATGCGATATTTTAACTTCTTGTATAAAACTTATAAATTAGTCTTTTGAATTAAATTGTTAGTCTTTCACGTAAGTCTTGCCATCGGACATATCACGAAATTCATTGATTTGATAATAAATCAAGAATAATTCTATTTAGCACCAACGGTGCCGAAACACCATCTTTTGTGGCTATATTTTATGGATTCAATTAAATGAATCATTTGACTTTACATTTAAATAAATTTATCATTTAATGTCATATAATTGTCACGTACACTACGCTTAATATCGTGGCAATGAATAGTAGTCCTCATCAATTTTAGAGTATGGTTTCTTGTTTCGAGACAACAACACTGAACCTACAAAATGCACCGTCATAAGTATGTAAATATATTTCTTTCATCAAGGGTGGAAGATTACCAGTGTGCCTGGTGGAAATAAGCACTGGGCATGGAAGATTTGCCCATGTGGAAAATGTTAATAGATCTTTCTCCAGAACCACTTTTAATAAATCAATTAATAAACTTAGGGTTTTGTAAGCGTCCAATTTTGTACGGGTGTTTGATGAAATATCATCAATAAACCGACAAAGGTCGTATTCATAGACTACTTTGGTATCATACAATTTAAAAAGTGATTTTTACTTGTAATGTAAAATGTAGAAAATGAGTCATTTGTAATTAAATAGTTAGTCTGTCACTTAAAGTCTTGCCATCCAACATTTCACCAAATTCAGTAAATTGATAATAAATCACGAATAATGCTATCTTATCAGTAGTGTTAAAGCCCCATTCTAGGTTGCTATATTTTATAGGTTAAATCAAATGAGCTATTTGACTTTATATTTAAATGAATTTACCATTTACTGCAATGTAGTTGTCATTTAGACTAGTACTTAATATCAGTGACGGTAAATAGCAATACACATCAACTTTATATGTTTTGTGATCCATAATGCTGCAACAAAAAGCGACTTCAGTGACACATTAACCTTTTAAGACTACCCTAATATTATGAGCCGCGTAAAGAAATTCTAACAATGCTTAACTTCTTACGATATCTATTTGTCTTCTACTTAGTGCTTAACAATTTTTTCTTATTTTCCATGAAGATAACTATTAGATGAAATTAACGCTAGTCTAAATTACAGACTTTATTATTTGATCGGATTTTAGTCATATTTACTTAACTTTTGTAGTAACCAAACACCATAGATAAGTCCTAATATATGGGCGCTTTTAAAGAGAATTGAAACTAAAATTTATATAAGTATTTTGAAAGTTAATAAAAATATATCAATATTATACTCGTTTCGTAGCTTGTATTAAATAAATTGGGCTCAAGAAGAAATGATTTTTGAACTATTTATATCCGTGTTATCAAAATACCAAGAAAAGTAATCTAAATTCTAACAATAACAGTAATAAAATAATGAAAAGAAACTTTCATTTCAATTTGTTAACAGTTACTTGGAATTTGAAACGGATATTACAAAATAAACATAATTTATTTATTAATTTTGATAATAATTAGTATAATTAATCCCATAAAACTCTTAATTTACATCTTATATGTTTGGAATTAAATTATTAAAATGAAAAGTCATTGTTACTTGGAGTTACGAGTGTATGAGAATCTTATATATACGGTTAAAATTTTCTTTTAAAACACCAAAAACTCCCCTTTTTACAATTTGACACAGCACACTTTGTAAGAAATAAATTTTCCTTACCCCATTGGGCAGCTAATTCATGCCCCATTTGAGGCGAACCCCTGGAGAATCGGGTTGAACATGTTTTTTGCTATCCCTAAGATTCATCCTTGAATATTGCCTATGGAACCAGTTTTGTCAATAAACAAAATTGATGATGTATTCTTGTTAATCCCTTCAAATGCAACCTAAAGTTAATCTTCCTTTCCCTAAAATAAATCTTTCTTTCTCGAACCAAGTTGAGCACAATTTTGGAGGCATTATTCAAAAAGATTATCATACCTCTTTTATTTTCAAACACTTCACCAATTATATTTTGGGATAATTACACGGATCACTTGTTTAAAAATAATAATTCATAATCTACATTTCAACTCATTTTTTTCCTACTTATACTGAATTTTTCTCAGTATTAAATAAAACTGAAAAGTTGCTGAAAAACCAGGTCAACCAATTTGGACAGCTAATATCTTCCCACAGACAGGCTACAATTACGGACAAAGTAAAGACAATATCCCATGATTTTTGTCCTAACCTCAGAAACCCATTTTTAAAGTCCTCTTCTTTCTTCGTGTGAAATAAAAAACGGACGATAATACAAGAAAAGTGAAAAAATCTCTGGCACCGATTAACTACCTTTATCTCTCAACGACGAAATCTGCAGCATCAATATCATTTTACGATCTTCACCTATATACCCATGTTACTGGTATGGACGATTCACATCGGCTCATGCTCGGGGCAGAGGACTTCAACTAGTTGGCCAGAGGTTAGCCAAAGTAGCTGAGACATGTGGAGTTCCATTTGAATTCAATGATAAATACCACCAGGCGTGTTTTGTAATATGTAAGGCAACATTTTTTCCCCTTCCCGGAAAACCCATCGAGGATGGAGTTGTTTGAACTCTGAAATAAAAGACAAATGTAACCTGTATCACATGCGTTTGTTTGTCTATTTCTCCCCCTATAACAGTAATGTAGTATGAGATCATGGTAGTGATTTTTTTTTATTTAACTGTACTAATTTTCAGTTTTGAACGAGCCTGCTGTGGATCTTGGTAAGAGAGAATGCATAAACCAATATGAATGTATATTATATAAAGTCGTGATGCCATCAGCTCAAAAAAATCTTGCCAGAAATGTTGAAGATAACAGATCGATCTCCGATATTCTCGAAACGTTGGTGAAGACGGTGAAGCAATCATACAAAACCAGAAATCTCTGATGTGGTAATTGGTAAATCCATATATCCTCATTGCATATAAATGTTATCTTTTCACGGTGATGTACACATTTCATGTATACATAGTAACATGCAATCACATTTATGTGACAGAAATGCAGAACATGTCAAACTGCATATGTAGCGAGTAATATGTGTTGTTCGCTCTTGTTCATGTTTAAATATCTGACGAATTTCCATTTTTTTATGTGAGGACAGAACTATTCCTTCATAAACCAACCGGAGAACCGATTTGGTGGCACTGGCACCATCAATGTCTTCTACAAAAGTTTAAGTGATGTGATTTCAATATTGAATGCCAGATTGAACGACGTCCAGAAGGAGATGTTTCGAAGTTCGTGTTTTGGTCATTTTCTCCATATGAGTGAAATGCGAATCCAACACCAAATTATCCACAAAATGCTGATGTTGGAAATCAGACATCCAATGAAGACGAAATGCGATTCGATCTGAATGGGAAGATTCTGAGGTTTTCAATTCATGTTTTGGTCACATATTTTTGTATGATCCTGAAGGAGCTTGGCCTCTCTTAATTGATGACTTCGTTGAATGCATGTACAGGTTCAAGGATCAGTAACCCTCCTAATTTATTCTGCAATTGTGTTGACTCAGGTGCCCAGCAATGTGATGGTGTAGGCTTCAAAAATTTACACGGGTTGAAAACTTTTCTCGGTTTCAAGAGAAAGTTGAGCAACATGCAGAAAACACTGGAAATTTTAGACGACATGTTCCAACTATTCCTTTCTTGAGATGGAGGGCCATTAGTGCTTCTCTTCTGACTCCCAGTGTGTATCTCTATTGTGTATTTTTCTTGTAGTATTTAATGAAATTAATAAAACTATTGTCCTTGTCGTCTAAAAAAAAAATGATCTACGTTCGAAAATCCATTTCGCAAAATCCAATTTACACATTCTGCAATATCCAATTTACACATTTTGGGAAATGACCATCAATTCATGTCGCGTGCACATTTCATCTCATGTACAGTTTAGACGTAGTTATTGTACGCATCGAAATCGCAATACATATAATGCAAATTTTCATAAATTCCTAAAAGAATTACATAACAAGAACATGTAATCTGTACTCCATTTCAGATATCAGAAATGTGCGACATTCTTTAGCTGTGTGTATCTAAGTTAGAACATGATGTAGTGACATATGAATGGTAAGTCGATGTAGGATGGAAAATGATAGGGCAAATCATATAAGTTTCATCTAGACATCCGAACTCCATTTACGCTTCCACACATGGCTCAAAGGTTGAGGTAGATTATACGTTCTCCTATTGTGATCCGAAATGCCGCACCTTTCACACTTTGTTGGGTTGGATAACTCCATCCTCGTTCTTCGTCTCTTGTTTTTTGGCCTGTTGATTGCCTCTTCAATATAGGCAATGATATCTCACCACGATGTCGGTAGTTGTTTACTTTTCATTGGAAACAATCTCTGAGTGGTACAATGTATCCATCATAAGAACCCATGTAACTATCATTCGTGTGATAACGCCAACAATAACTGCGTGGTTTTCTACTTCTCTGTAATATTTTACAAAGTATGGATTAAAATAGGAACAAACATTCATTTTATCTAACAACCCAATATAATTTCATTGCATCTTGGTGAAATTATGCTAAAATGGAATTTCACGAACTGATTGGTTGCAGGACAGAAAAAGAAATTACATAGAACCAAATATACGTTATACAAAGCAACAATGTTTCTTGGAGGCAGATCTTGTCCATGGAGAACTCCACAAAATTTCCTCAAAAAATTGTATCTATTACCTTCTTAATCGTAAAACTAAGGCCAGATCTTGTCCATGGCACATCTTGTCCATTACATTGCAGTTTGCTATATTTTGTAATCATATGATGAAGTGTTTTAGCCATGCCGCTGCCGTGAAGAATCTGAACAGAAGTTTCTGCTTTCAAACAAAATTTGATCACACAATTAACATGGAATTATTGTTTTTGCATAGGCAATTAATGGAATGCGTAATGATGGGATACTAAATTTCAGTTACAAATCTAAATTTCATTACCCAAATTTCCAAATTCTTCAATCTATTCATCAAAGATTGGAGGATCATCTTAGCTAAAATCAAATTTTCTTCCATCTTCCAATTACTGAAAGGAGTAAAAAGGATTTCATCCCAAAATAGAACTTCTACAATTAAATTTTATGAAGATCAACTCATCTCTATCAAGAATGAATCTTTCTTTGACAAACTTGTGTACGGTGGCAAAAGCGTATGAATAAATAAATGAACGTGCTATCAAAGTTTTGTTAATTCTAAATGAATATTACAACATGATAGCATTCCAATTCTGTTGATTTCTAATAATATAAGGTATCTAGGCATCAAATAATAAAAGAGAATTTTCTACTCATTGATTATAAATATAAAGTACCAAGAATTTCTAAAAAAGTGGAGAAAATCTCAAATTAATATTTCAGTCCAAAAATTAACTCCCCTCATATTATGGCTTACAACTCGTATTTAAAGGCATAACTAAAATCTGGATAATGACTAAACTATGATGAAAATTAAAATATAACCATGAAAATTAAAATTCCTAATACGTAATTGAATACGAAAACCAATTTTGAATAAAATATAATTTATAGATAAATTGCTTAAATTAAATTAAAATCAGCCATATTTAATATTCACCAGAAACAGAAGGCTTGGTGGTTGTACCATTTACAAACCAAATTAATCTTTGTTTACAAACTAAGTGTAGGTAAGATTTAGGCCATTGAATTTCATTGATTTCAAAAATTGTTTTTGAAATGATTGGCCTAAATGTTGCCAACGCATAGTTTATTAACCTAGTTTGTACAAATAGCATGATTCTTGCGAACCATACCAAGGATATCTAGGCATTCCAGTAGCAACGAGACAAATCTATGAACACTTCATTGCAGACCCTGACTGGAATATAGTCCAACATTTAGGGCATATCCATGCACATCAAATGTATGCTCTAATAGCATTCAGTAGAGACCTTCAACGAGCAAGACCAACTGGTTTGGCTCGATTTGAGCACAAAAAAAAAAAAAAAAAAGCTTTGTGTTTCATTGGGCTGCGCACCAACTACAAGCTTCAACTCTCGAGTCAGCTCGACTCAACTCATTGACACCCTTTTGTAAAATTCAGATGACAAGAATCATTAGGTTTCAATTTGATTGGCAATCATATTAATTTTATTGTTCTACATTTAATTGTCGTAGGGAGGTAAGGGTACACCAGATCTGAAGTCTTGTCTTCTGGTAACGTTTACCACATATTTTCCCAATCTATTTGATATTCACCGTGAACATGATATATATTAACATGACAAATACAAAATTTCCTATTGAATATTTTTTTCTGAGAATCTTGTGGAGAAGAAAGAAGATTTTCTTCAAGCATTTTCAACTGAATGTGATTTTGTTAAGTACGTTGAATCTGTGACTTCCATTTCCATTTTAGTGTTTACAGCATGCTGCTGGCCTGCTGCTCATCATTATTCGACGTGTCTCCAGCTGGGATTTGTTTATAGTTGCATACTGAAGATGATCAAATGGTTACATATAACGAAAATGATGATTTATCGAAAATTATAAATAGAGACTTTGTTCATCGAACAATGTTAACTGAATTCTTTAAGAATATTTCAAATGAAAATGCAAGAACTCTCATTTACAAAGAACACTACAACATTTTCTACTTTTTATAACATTTAGTCATAGCATTCTTTTTTAAAATGCTATTAATTAAATAAATGTAATACTTTTATGGATATGATAGCATTCATGAAAATTAGCGGGCCAGTCCAATATTTCAATTTTCACGAACTCTCCCGCCTCCTATCGCTTAACCCTTATCTTTTCTTTCTCTCTCGTACGTTTTACCAATCGCTTAACCCTTTCTTTTCCTTGTTCTCTCTGTCTCTCCAAATCTAATCACCTCTCTTGGATAAAACTCTTTAATCTCATCTGATTTTGAGCCGTTTCTATACGCCTGCACAAGTTTAGTGGATTTTGAGTCCTACAAGTTGTCTTCAAACTTTGCCCAATTCCTTACTGTGTGCGATTCTTGTTTCCTTCTTCCTTGGCAAAAAATCCTAATTGGCGGCATTAGGTTTTCGTTCACCGTGAAGATCGCAAGAAGAGTGACCACACTGCTCACCTCGTGCCGGACAGATTGTAGATGGGTTTTGATTATTTTTTGTAAGCCATCGATTTCTTCTTGTGCAGTGCAGTGATTTAATTGGGAAATAAGAATTTTTGAATTGTTTGTATATTATTATTTGTTTTTTGGAAATAGAGAATTTTTCTTTGACTGTTTTGTTGTTCTCCAATTGGGTTTATTTCTTTACGAGTTACTGCAATTCTTGAATGATCTTCAACCTCAAACTGCCCTCTAGAAACACAGCTGATTGCCACGAAAAGGAAAACCATCAACCCATGCAAACTCCGACTGAACACCCTCCTGCAACTTCTGAATAACATGGGAAAAGTATGGGTCAGTAGCATATAAGTCACACAAACTGTCGAAACCTGGAACCTCCACTCGCATTTCTATAAAGAGTGTTTGGTGCCTACTCAATGCATCTGCAATTTTGTTAAAGTCACCTGCCTTGTGCTTGATCATAAAAGTAAACTGTTGTAAGTAAGCAATCCAAAAGGCATGTCGAGCAAACACCTTATCTTGAGTACCAGGGTGTTTAAGGGCATCATGATCCGTATACAAAATAAACTCCTTCTAGAACAAATAGTCACGCCAATGTCAAATGGCCTGGACCAAATAGTCACGCCAATGTCAAATGGCCTGGACTATTGCATAGAACTCCACATCATAAGTATATTGAGTTGTGCCTCAAAAATTAGGAAAATATTGCTTGAAGATTGCGTGTTTGATTAAATTTGGAAGTGGCAGACAAAAATTAAGGAAAGAAATATTGGAACCATATGAATATGGAAAGACTCAAAGGAATAAGGAAATAAAATTGGACTTGGTAAGAATCAGATTGAATCCAATATAAAAAGGATAGAAAATATGTGTGTGTCGTTGATGGTAATGTTCAGACATGTGTTTTCCTTGTTACGTGATTTTCTTCATGTGATTTTTTCCTAATTTCATATTTTTGCCTAGTTTTAGCATTTGGTTCATGTACTATAAATATAGGACTCCTCTTTCAGTATTGTTTAAGGGATTATTGCTATAATTATCTCCTTTCATTGATGGAATAAAATAACATCATTCCTCTGCCAATTTATTTCTTTACTTTAATCTTGTTCATGGTATTTTTGCGATCTTGTATTTATACTTCAAATTGGTGTCCATTAAATCTCAATTCTTGCGTTTCGTTTCCAATTGGTCCCAACAAGTGGTATCAGAGTCAGGTTATTGGTGGATTTCTGGCCTAAAACTGATCGAAAATTTGTCTAAAAATTACCAAAAAATCAGAAAATGAATCTGTCCAGTTTTTCTATTTTCTGCTAGATCTGTTTTTGTTTTTCCTGATCAAACCAAAAAGAATTTGGAGAAACAAACACCACCAATGGACTCAATAGGTAGAGACGGTCCAGAAAGGGTCACAGGTCGCCGACGATGGGAACTCTGGCGAGCGAGTGACGGCGCGTATGGTGGTTTCTGGTGATGGTGTCTTTAGGAAGTTTTCTCCGGATGACAAGATGGACCTTGTGATGGTGTCCAATTTCAGTTTTGGGCAAAATTGTCGTTCTGGATTATTTTGCCTCCTTGCACGTTCGGAAGTTTTTCAATTTTTGGTGTTGCAAGGTTGCAAGTTCTTCGTGATTCGATTGAGATTTTTCAGAGATGACTTCGATGAAGTATGATATTCCGCTGTTAGATCGCAATACAAGGCTTTCGCTATGGCAAGTAAAGATGAGGGCTGTGTTGACACAGATAAAACTTGATGATGCTTTGCTGGGCTTTGAGAAGATGCCAGCAAATTGATTTATGGATGAGAAGCAACGGAATGATAGGAAGGCTATATCATTGATTCATCTTCATTTGCCCAACAATATACTGCAGGATGTCTTGAAGGAGAAGACAGCGGCTGCTTTGTGACTCAAGTTGGAGTAGTTGTGCATGACAAAGAGTCTAACTAGCAAACTGACTCTAAATTAGAAATTGTGTTCCCATCGCATGGCGGAAGGAGGGTCAATGCAGGACCATCTTGCTATGTTCAAGGAAATCATTGCAGATTTGGAGACGTTGGAGATAAAGTATGATGAAGAGGATCTGGCCTTGATCCTGTTATGTTCATTACATAGCTCTTATTTGTCGTTTCGTGATACTATATTATATAGTCATGACACGTTGACCATTGAGGATATATACAACGCTTTGTTCTCAAAGGAGAAGATGGAGTTGTTGGTTGGAGATCCCACATCTAGAGGTGGGGATGATCTAGTTACTCATGGTGGACGACGGAGCAATAGGTCAAAGGTAAAATTCAGCAATTTGTACTGCTTCTACTGCAAGTGGAAAGGACACTTGAAAAAATATTGTGACAAGTTGCAGGGTAAAGATAATTTACATGCAAATCATTCGGGGCAATCTTGTAATTAGGACGAAACCAATGTAGTGGAAAATTTTTTGGATGATGGAGATATGATGTTGGCTGTATCTGATGAGGAATCCAAACCTGATGAGTAGATTCTGGATTCTACATGTTCGTATCATATGTGTCCCAATAGGGCGTTATTTCAAACATATGAGGCGGTGAAGCAAGGTGGAGTTGTCATGGAAAACAACCAATCTTACCGGATTGCAGGAATCAGTCGGGTCAGATTGAGGCTACAAGATGGGACAGTGATGACACTTGATCAGGTTCGCCATGTTCCAGACTTGACAAAGAATCTTATATCGCTGAGTACTCTGGATGCAAAAGGGTATAAATTTTCTGGTGGAGGTGGAGTCCTAAAGGTTTAGAGAGGTGTTCGGGTTATACTGGAGGGACATATGAGATCCCAATTATACATTTTGCAGGGAAGCGCAGAACCGGTTAAGAAGAGACATTTGGACAAGTTTAGTACTGTGGAGGAAATTCAGTTTGGTACACTACCTCTTGTGTTAGGCTCTGAGTCAATTTCAAAGTTTGCTCGTGGGAGTGTTGGTGATTCTGCTTTGCCACCAATTTCAGCAGATACACTTTGTTCTTGTGCTAGTGGACTCATGGAGCGTAGGTTTAGTGGTGTCAATAATGTCTCTGATGTCTTAGGGATCGTTGAAGGTGACAGTTCTAACAAAGGACCTTCTGATCGTGCATTTGGTATGGTTTCTGCTACAGAGGTGCTTCGACCCTGTCCAGTGATTATTAATTCCAGGTAGAATTTGGGAACCTGGGTTTAGGTTTGGGTATCGTTTGTGGACGCCAAGCGGGGGAACATGTTATCGTGGAGAGTTTTGGTTATTGTGTTGAGGAGTTTGGTTATTCTGATGTAGACGGATCATTTCTCAAGGTGGAGAAATTTTGGAGTTTCATTCGTTGCACCGGAATTTTGAATCAAGGTGGAGATTATTGAGTTTGTGCCTCAAAAATTAGGAAAATATTGCTTGAAGATTGCGTGTTTGATTAAATTTGGAAGTGGCAGACAAAAATTAAGGAAAGAAATATTGGAACCATGTGAATATGGAAAGAATCAAAGGAATAAGGAAACAAAATTGGACTTGGCAAGAATCAGATTGAATCCAATATAAAAAGGATAGAAAATATGTGTGTGCCGTGGATGGTAATGTTGAGACACGTTTTTTCCTTGTTACGTGATTTTCTTCATGTGATGTACTATAAATATAGTACTCCTCTTTCAGTATTGTTTAAGCGATTATTGCTGTAATTCTTTCCTTTCATTGATGGAATAAAATAACATCGTTTCTCTGCCAGTTTATTTCTTTACTTTAATCTTGTTCATGGTATTTTTGTGATCTTATATTTATACTTCAAATTGGTGTCCATTAAATCTCAATTCTTGCGTTTCGTTTTCACCCGGTCCCTACAAAGTACTATATCGAGACTTCGGACCAGAGAGCTTCTCACTGAAATATGCAACAAGGTGGTTGTTCTGACTACCTTGTCCAAAAGCATTACCTTTTGTTTTTTTTTTTTTTTTTTTAAAACAAACTATGTTTTATTAAAACCCTCACGTATGGCGGAGGAAAACCGTGGTTACAATACTAAAAGGACAATCAAAATAACAAGTAGGATCTCAATAGACACCATTATCCAAAACTTCAAACTGCATAATTCACTTCCTCAAATAAACCACCCCCATCATATCTATACGAAGTAAACCTCGAGTAATCCTTGACAAATCAGTCCAGTTATTAAAACGTTTCGAAGACAGATAACTTGCTATAAGATTGATGTATTTTAAAATTCATACTCTTGAAGATGTTGGACTTGATATTGCTAATCTATCGATCCACATTTGGAGAGTGTTATTTTTAGCTTTTTTTTTTTTTTTTTTTTTTTTTTAAAACAAACTATGTTTTATTAAAACCCTCACGTATGGCGGAGGAAAACCGTGGTTACAATACTAAAAGGACAATCAAAATAACAAGTAGGATCTCAATAGACACCATTATCCAAAACTTCAAACTGCATAATTCACTTCCTCAAATAAACCACCCCCATCATATCTATACGAAGTAAACCTCGAGTAATCCTTGACAAATCAGTCCAGTTATTAAAACGTTTCGAAGACAGATAACTTGCTATAAGATTGATGTATTTTAAAATTCATACTCTTGAAGATGTTGGACTTGATATTGCTAATCTATCGATCCACATTTGGAGAGTGTTATTTTTAGTGCTAATTAGAGTAGAAACAACTTCATTTCCCAGCCAGCCACCAATTGGTTCCAAAGACAATTGAAACTGTGTTGTTTCCTAGAAGAGAAGAGGCACCGATGTCAGTAATAAACAAAATGAGATTAGGATATTAACTTTTGCATATTAATGTAATGCCCATAAATAATATTATACCATTAGGCTAGGCCAGAAATTTTCTCTTGAATCGTGCCACATGGACCATTGCTGTCACGTAGATCCAATCTCCAATGTTGTTCCAGAAGTTAAAAAAGGAATGTCTCCATGAATGCTTGAGTAACAAAGTAACAAGAATTGACCAGAATCCAGTAATGAAACCAAAAGCCACGCACATATAAAACTCTCGGCTTATAAACCCAACATCGTCTTCTTCAATGTTGCTGCCATGTCCATGATCAGGGTTAGGAGATTCTCTAGGACACTCTACCAGAGGAAGCCCACAGAGTTGGCTATTCCCAGCATACATAGAGGGGTCGAAGCTCTGCAGTTGAGTGCCTAATGGAATCATCCCCGACAAATTATTGTTTGATAAGTCCAAAACGCTGAGAAAATGTAATTCTGCAAGGCTGTTTGGGATTTTCCCAAAGAGCTCGTTTCTAGACAAGTCGAGCCATTCCAACATCTCCATTTGACCAATGCTTGATATGATATTTCCTGTCAAATGGTTTCTTGATAAGTTCAAGAAAACTAAACCCCTCATATCAGAAAAGTGATGAGGAATAGTTCCAACTAACTTATTGCTAGAAAGATCAATCCCTTTCAAAATTCCCAGTTTTCTATATTCTGACTCTCGTCCCTTCCATTGAACCAAAATATTGTCAACATAAGTATCCATGGGAAATTCATGCTCAAAGGGATCTTGGAAATCAGGATAAGAAATAGACATAATGTCTTCAGTTGACTTATCGTGTAGAATAGTAATTGAAACAAATGTAGTGCTTTCAGTTGAATTACTCTTTTGAACAAAAGAAGTGAAGTTGATGAAACATTCTGGAATATTCCCTGATATATTATTCTTTGAAAGGTCCAAGATTTGAATATCGGTAAGGTGGCAAATTGTTGGATGTATGTTTCCACGAAATTTATTAAATCGAAGGCTAAGAACTGTCAAATTTGTTAGGTGAGTTCCTATCCACTGTGGAATAGTACCTGTTAACTTGTTTCCTCCCACATCAAGCATGCGCAAGACGCTGCAGTTCTTCAAAGAGGAAGGTAGTTCGCCAATTAAATTATTATTGCGCAAATGTAATATCTTTAATTGAATCTGAGAGCCCAAACTTCGGGGGATTTCACCTGAGAACTTATTATTTGCCAAATTGAGAATTTGTAAAGAGCCTCCGAAGATTCGGCAACCGGGAATCTCTCCTGTCAATTGATTATCTGAGAGATCAAGGACCACGGTTTTAAAAGGAGTGGACATTGTGCATAAGTGAGAAATGGATCCCGAAAACTTATTTCTGGCTAGTCGTAGATCCATTGAACGAAAAAGAAATATTGGAATTGGACCAGAAAAATTGTTACTACTTAAATCTACAGGTGGAGAAAAACGATTGCTTGAGGATTGACCAGGAATTTCTCCACTAATGTGGTTATAAGAGAGATTTAATATTGACGAAGAAGTCAAATTCCAAAGCCAAGTAGGTAATGTATCTGATATATTAGCGAAAGACATATCAAGGACTGAAAGACTTTCCTGAGTTTAACGCCACTTTGGAAAATCCGGTCCCACTTTGCAAAATCTGAGGTATAATTCTCTCAATTGAAATGGAGGAATCCAATCAGAGCTCACGCTCAAAGCTAGGGAATTGTAGGACAAATCTAGGTAGTGCAAGTTGGCTAGGTTTGAGAGGTGTTCTTCTGTGATCGCTCCTTCCAAAGAATTTGAAGAGAGGTCCAATTTTTTTAGCTTGGAAAGTTGCCAAATACCTTCGGGTAGCCTTTTAAATCGATTGTTGGAGAGAGCTAACTGTTGCAATGATGAATATGCTCTCAAGTCCGGCAAGGATCCCCCAAGCTTATTGTTAGACAAATCCAAATATTCAAGGCTTGAATGTTGCTCGAGGCTTTGTGGGTGAAACTCATTCAACTGATTGTAGCTAAGTCTCAATTCTTTTAAGTTTAAAAACGAGTGGTTCATGGAAAGGAAGTGAGATCATTGTTGGATAGATTGAGATATTCTAAGAAAGAAAGATGAGAAAGCAACTCAAGATTATCTACTCTCAAATTGTTGCCACCAAGTTCTAGGCTGACTACGTGCCTTGTGTTGCTACACTGGACATGGTCCCAGTAGCAACATTCCCTTTTATCTTCTTCACTTCCCCACGATTTGAGAATGTCATTGCGGTCTATAAGGCCTTGCTTAAACTTGAGAAGAGCTTGTCTCTCACTCTCTATGCACCTAACCTGAGAAGCGGATAGTACTGAAGTTGGTTTCATGAAAAGTGAAAGTATAAAGACCAGCAAAATGAGTATTTTAAGCTGTCATTTTTTCTCTGGTAGTGATCAAAAGAAAAGGATTGATGTTTTGAGTTGTTTGTGTTCATGGAATCTTCAATTTTATAATCTCACAACCCAACAGATACGGTACAAGTGGTGGACCCCCTTTGGCTTTGGTTGAACTTAGTGACATCATTCCCACGATGAAGAAGACGCCACGTCATAATTTCTTCTAGTGAACAGACAGGGAGACTACTAAAAGTCCAAGTCCACGAAAACATCTTTATGGCAA
The DNA here is from genome assembly GCF_002742605.1 of Olea europaea var. sylvestris. Classification (NCBI taxonomy): domain Eukaryota; kingdom Viridiplantae; phylum Streptophyta; class Magnoliopsida; order Lamiales; family Oleaceae; genus Olea; species Olea europaea. Next base: position 1,487,601 of record NC_036241.1, on the reverse strand, counting down.
TGTTAAGGACTTTACTCGATTGAACAAGAAAATCGGGAATCAGTATGGCATCCGATACCTGTTAAAATAGTTTCAGAACTGGCTTGAATAAACCAGTTTTTACGATTTTGATCCCAGTTTGAACTTTTGACTCTTTTTAACATTTTTAGATTTAGATTATTATCCAATTGAGTTTTTCAAACATTGCTTTCATATGGCTCTTTAGTGGACCATGTTAAGTTGTTGATCAAATGAGCTATTGACCATTACCGAAATAAAATATTCACATGGGGTATGAACTATTGACCATTACCGAAATAAAATATTCATATGGAGCCCAACCCATGTGAGTGCCATGTGGAGTTTCTGTGAGATTATTCCGTGTACGTAGGGAATAATTAGTGAACTATTATCCACCAATCACGGTACAAGTGGAGGGCCCACCAAATAATTGAAGGGAAAATTACCCAAAAACCTACATTTTAAATATACATTTCACTTATCAAATCTTAAACTTTTCTTTTCACAAATCAGGGGTTAAATATTTAATTAACATTTATTAAACCCACGTCTCACCATTTCTCGCCCTTTATCACATAAAATCACATCTCACCATTTCTCTCTCCATCACACAATAAACTTCAAAAATAGCTGGTTCCGACGACAAAAGCAAGAAGAAAATTTACTCCGGCAACCGCAGTTGTTATGGGGCTTCAAAAGAAAAAAAAAATACTCCGACAATCGATTTACTTTGGGGTGATATCTTGGGGTGGTGGTTGGTGGGTTTTGGTGTATTTTTGTTGGTGGTGGTTGTTGTTGGTGCGGTGGTGATGGCATCGATGGTGATGTCGATTGTAGTGATGTTGGTGAGGGTGCTAACATAAGGTTTTGGGGGAGATGGAAAATCAAGAGAAAGGTATGGAGGAGAGAATTGGAAGAGCCGCCACCGACAGTCCCTCTACACCAACAATAGCAAAGTTATTGCTATTAATTATAGGGATTATTTATAAGTTGGTGTTTACTAGATGAAAAAATGTGTAGAATATTTCATTCTAGCAAAACATTAATGAAGTCATCGGTTAACAAACAAGTTTTAAGGTCGACGTTCAATGTATGGCAATAGGATCCTCATTTACATATTGTTCGACAATGTTGACTAAAGAGATAAATATGTATTTTCTGGGCACTCCAAATTTATGGTATGTTTAACTTATATTAATCAAGTTAGCATTTCTAGTAAGTTCTATTAGTAGTTTACGTGAGGCTGGGAATTCAATTTTGCTTGAGGTTATTAATTGGCTGTTGTAGCAATTGGTGGTGATTTCGTGCAGTGGCGATTTAGTTGTTGGTGGTTGTTTGTGGGTGGTGATAATGGTGTGTGTGCGGCTAGAGATGGCGGTTGTTGTGTAGTAATTGGGCCTTTTATTGGTGTGGCTGCTATCGTTGTGATTCGCACTGGGGATCAATAATTTGAGGAAAAAAATTGGAAAAAAAAGGAGACAAACAGGAATTTTGTTTATAGACACTACACCAAAAACCACTTTTGGCAACAGGCAGAAAACGTTGCCGTAGACTTATGGCGACGTTCAGGCGTCTGTTGTGGGATGAGATGTTGCCATAGAGCCAAGAGTTTCGGCAACGTGCATTGCAAGTTGCTGAAACCCAGTTTCGACAACGTGCAAGAGCACGTTGCCGAAACTAGGTTTAGGCAACGTGCAAGCCGAAACTTGCAACGAAATTGGAGTTTGTCATAAATGTCATTTTTATTTTTCTGATCAATTATTTTACATTTTTTCTGCCAATTAAACCTGTGAATTAAAAACATATTTTTACTATCTACGCACAAGTACCTTAAGCCAACAAAAAATTAAAAGTGCTTCATTTAAGCCAATAAACATGATCCGATATGCAATATTACTTCATCAAAACATAATAAATACTTCAATTCAAAAATATACACCATCTAACCAAAGAACTATGAAAAATGTCTAAAAGTTATGTAAACTGTTCATAACCGAAGCTTCTAACGAGTCCCAGCCAAATACTTCAATTCAAAAAAAGTGTCATCTAAGTTGTTTTGACATCTCTTCTATTCCAAACATCCTCTTAAGTCTTGGTATGATAGGAAAATAACGCAAGACTTTTGCTGGAATTTTTTTTTGAACTTAGTTTGTTGGTTAACTTTCCATCTTGAGCAACCACATTTTGGACATAATTCAACATGTTCAAGCTCCTTCCTATATAGACAACAATCATTCAAGCAAGCATGTATCTTCTCATAGCCAAGATTAAATGTGTTGACAAGTTTTTTCATCTCATAAAATGAGTTAGGAAGTGTATTATTTTGTGGTAACATGTCCCGCACAAGATGTATGAGTTCATTGAGACCATTATCTGATAAACCATGTGCAGCTTTATGTTTAAACATAGCAACTGAAGCTGACATCTTCGTAAACGCCATACAACTAGGATACAAAGGAGTTTTCGCATCGCTAACTAAACGTTGAATGTCTTCCTCTGTTCCATCATGACGATTTTCAGAATCTACGTCATGTTGTGTATAGAAGTCCCTAAACATCCTACATGACTCATGCATTTCTACATCGACCAAATTTGATTTACTTGGTTTTTCTCCATGAAATACCCAATCAGTGTACGTAGGATCCATACCCTTAATAATCAAATGTTCATATACTATTTCATAGTTGTGATGCTTTAGATTCCTACACTTGATACAAGGGTATCCTATCATTTCTGAATTTAGAGTTTCACAAGCTAGTTCTACAAACTTCCGTGCTCCATCTCTGTATTGTTCTAAAAATCTACAACAACAATTGTATGATCATTTTATATTATTGTTAAATTTTGAAACTAGATTTATAAGATTTTGTTTCAGACAGTAACCTTGATAATTGCAGCCATTCTTTGTCCATTATGATACTATCAAACATTGAACAGCAACAATTCAAATTGTGAACTAAATGGCCTTTTGTTTCGGTCTATTATAGGCCAATCACAAAGCCCTATGCTTCGGTTTATTATAAGCAGCTATTCGTCCAGCATCATCATCAACTAAATTGTAACCTGTTTAGTGATTGTTTCAACTCTTTAATCTTCCACTGAGTCATTTCACCTCTTGAAAAGTCAAAGACCTCTTCACTTAGAAGCTGACAAGTAACATCTATGTCAACTGCATGTACATATTCCCAAAAAACCAAGGATATATGGGATTACTGCCTCACTTTCAGTGTAGCCATGCAATTCTCACATATAGAGATCTCGTCACTTGTTTTTGCAGCTGCACAGATCAAGTAATGGAAAAAGTTGAGAATTCATACTCTTCAATAAATATGCAACAGAGAGCACATATCATTCAATTTTCCCCACCAAAATTGGGGAGATCATACCTTAACTATAACTTCAAAAACATAGTTTTTCATGCCATCTCGTTGTTCAACAGGCAAAGCATTCCATCTATACTCGATAACACCTTCTAGAACCTGTATATGGGAGTTAAAAAAAGTGGTCACTATCCTCAGTATCTATAAATAATTTTAAGAATAAAAGAGTTTCTGCTATTTACATTGATGTCCATTGATCATGAGGTCAGTAACCAAAAAGACACAATTCATCCATGTAGTAATCACAAAAATTAATACAGGATTTTATCCAATTCTAAAGAGTTTATCACACTAATAATCACTCAAAAATTTCAATCATGTGATAAACCATAGAAATCTTCAAAATTTTCAAATCCCAAGACACTAAATCATAAAGCAAATTCCTAAATTAGAAATCCCTAAACCAAAAATTCCTAAATTGGTAAACACAGTTACTTACAGGAATGAATAATACCTAAATCAACATTCAAAAAACTGGGAGAAAACGTTAACATATTAACATTGCAGACACTAAAAGTGGAAGACAACGACCTAAATCAAATGTTACATACCGTAGAGTTTCGACGACGACGGGCGATGACTAGCACTATGCAGACGGTAGACGAGAGCAATAGATTAACTCAACTACTCAAGAAGCAACGTGCAGACTTCGGAGATGGTGAAGGACGAGAGAGAAACACTGTCACGTCTGCTAGAGAGGGTGAAAAGGAACTGAGAGAGAGAGAGAGAGAGAGCACTACTGCCGCAGCCAGGAGCCAGAACAGGAAAGGAACGCCCAAATTGTGAAATGAGATTGATTTAAGTTAGGTTAAATTTTTAAAGGACGGGGCAAGACTTTTCGCAACGTTCGTGCCTAGGAACGTTGCAAAAAGACTTTTCGCAACGTTCATATACACGTTGCGAAAATTACTTTTCGCAACGTTCAAAAAACGTTGCAAAAAGTTATTTTAGCAACAGGTGTTGAACGTTGCAAAAGTGTTAGATTTTTGCAACGTAAGTTGAACTTTTCGCAACACTCTATGAACGTTGCAAAAAGTGATATTGGCAACATTCATCTAAAGAATATTGCTAAAACTCAATAAAGTTGATCAATCGCAACATTCGCTTGTTAGAATGTTGCCAAAAACTCCTTTAGCAACATTCAATCAATGAATGTTGCCTTTTAAATGTTGCAAAAGAGCATTTTTGGTGTAGTGAGATGAGTTGAAATAATTTTGTTTATGGGTTTGTTCTCAAGTAAGAGAGACAAATTGTTACATTAATAAATAAGTTGAAATCATTTTGTGTGGACAGGAATGATTTTGTTGCTTGTGGTACATGTGATCGTGGTGAGGTGGTGTCGTTTGGTTCATAACATTGTTGGAAGTGATGGTGGTGCTAGAGTGATGCTGGCTATGGCAATTAGGTGTGATCAAGTCTATCTTTATTTTGACTGTCTGTTACTATAAATATATTATCTGTGACTGTATGTGACTTGGTTATATACCGTCATAAATTAGACAGACCTGGTCACTGATAGTCACACGAAGACAAATTTAGCCACAGTTAGTTACAAATAATACATGTTAGTGAAGGTAGTATTTATAGTCATAAATTTGAGTTGAAGGTGGTAGTGCTGTTTCATTGGACATGATGGTGCTAGTCTTTAGTGTGTGCAAATTTATTTGTGGTGACCTTATGTGACCAATTATGTGTTTATTGTGATTGATTGCGATCAAATCTGTGTCAATTGTGATTGGCTATGACTTGATCACATACCGTCACAGTTAATATTGAATTTTCTCTCTTTTCTCTTACTTTCTTGCTGGTAGTACATGTGATTTTGGTGAGGTGGTGTACGTTTGGTTGCCAGTGTTGGGATGGTGGTGAGTGACCAAATCTATCTTCATTGTCACTGTCTGTGACCATATTTGTGTTAATTGTGACCGTATGTGACTTGGTTATATAAAGTCACAAAGTAGACTAATATGGTCACAGACAGTCACGCCGAAGGTAGTCGTTGGGAGGTTGCTGAATTATTCGTCGAAGCCATCGTCGAAGTCATTGTCGGAATTGTCGCCGGAGTTGTTGTTGGAGCCATCGCTTGAGGTGGGTTGGAGTGGAGAGAGAAAGGGAAGGATTTGATGTGATGGGTGGATGGGTTGAAGGTGGGGTGGGGTAAGTAGATTAATTCACTATATTATAATTAAGTATTTAATAAATTTAATTATCACCTGATTTTTGAAAGATTTTTAAAAGTTTGTTAGTTTTGAAATGTGATTTTTAAATGGAGGATATACGTGGTGTTCCCATAATTGAATTGAACTTAGAGTCCGTTTGATTGCAAAGATGAAATTTGAGAGGAAAGAATACGAATTTCAGGTAATTAAATTGCTTAGAAATTGTTTTACTGAGAATTGTCAATTAATAATGTTTGATTTGTATAATTTTCTACATGAAAAATGTTGAAATAAAAGTATTTTTTGGTGTTCGTTTTACTTTGTTTTTCATAGAAATTGTCAATTTAAGGGATATTCACTTCTACAATTATTCCTAGAATTTCTTTTAAATTATTTCTAAAATTTTTTTTATTTAAAAAAAAAAAAAAAAAAAAAAAAAAAAGATCCAAAAATCATCTATATTTTGATGTTCTTTTGACTTTGTGTTTACTTGAAAATTGTCAATTTAAGGAATATCCTATTTTACAATTGTACCTAGAATTTGTTTCGATTGCCAAAATAAAAAAAGGTGGAAAATGTAAAACCACCTACCCCATGGGAAAATGAATTCTCCAAAAACGTGAAAAATGTGAGCGTGTGAGGAAAAAGAAGAAAATGAATTCTAGGGAAAATTTTGGCTATCAAACATGCCAAAAGTGGGAAATGGAATTTGTTTTCCATTTTCCATGAAAAATTTTGACCTATCAAACAGGCCCTTAGAGAACAATGAAAGCCACAGTTTCTGATAACGTGTGGAAAACGGAGATAGCTAAAATTCCATACGCTAGAAGAACGACTTTGTATTCATAGAATTTTTTTAAAAACCTAACCCGTTCGAAATCCTATCCTCTTACGTGTACGAAGCCGAAAATTTCAAACCCATTAAAGAGTTCTCTACCTAAAAGATTTAGACCTTGCTAGATGTCGAATGCACCTAATTGGCATCGGGATTTCGTGGCCTTATCCAAGAAGATTTATCCAAAGATCTATGTCTGTTGTAGTAGATTTATTTGGGTATTTGCATTACTTGGGTGGGTATTTTATAGTTAGTGGATTTGATGAAATTTGAATGTGAACTCATTTTTAAAGCTCAAAAATAGAAAAGATTTATTTTTCCGTTCATTATTTTTTTACTTATTTTTCACGACACATGGAAAAACTCCGTCCACATCAAAAAAACTTGTTCAATGTGGATAACCAAAAAGACTTGTATCAATAAATTCATCGAACCATACATATCATAATGTCGCATTAGCAAGAGAAATATACATATTGTTACAATTACAAAAAATTTGAACATAGTACTAAGCCTTAATAACTTAGTGATGAAAACCAGTGTGATTATTATAAGACGATTATCTGTGAAGGTAAGCTCAATTTCTCTAGAAATTGTTAAGATGCACATCCACATTACTAAAACTTTAAACGGTGATGATGAAAACCTGAAATTCTTCAAACTATAATGTTACTTTAAGCGTTGTATTGAAATTTTCAAATTTGCTCAACCCAAAAAGTTTCAATATAGTATGATACCGAATTTTGAGAGGTTTTTTGGTTGATGATCGTGTTGAATTTCAAAATTAATAAAATGAGTAGTTTTTAGATAAAATAAAATTATGTTATCATTTTCGGGTATATTTGAAACTTTTTTTTGATACCTATATTTCTCTACTTCTGTTTTGGGATGAGGTCATACGTAAAATTTCCCGTTTAAGGCGTGTAATGTCCTCAGCTGGGGTTTAAAATCAACAAAAGAAAGAGGAAAAAAATAATAAATAAAAGAAATATTAATTTGTAATCGTCTAATAAGTTGTGACCTATAATATTTGTGATCTGTGATCGATACATAAATTGTGACGTATTAATTTTTGAATTATGACCGTAAAATAATTTGTGATATTTAAAAGTTATGATTTATGATCGAAAATAATATGTGACTAATTAAATAGTGAATCTGTGACCAAATTGTATAGATATGTGATATGAATATATTTAATTAATAATAAAATATATAATTAATATTAAAATTTATGATTTATGACCGAAAATAATATGTGACTAATTAAATAGTGAATCTGCGATCAAATTGTATAGATATGTGATATGAATATATTTAATCAATAATAAAATATATAATTAATTAATTATTTGGTTTAGGAATGTATGTATTTTAGGGGTCTTCAACGTAATCATCTCTCTCTCTCTCTCTCTCTCTCTCTCTCTCTCTCTCTCTCTCTCTCTCTCTCTCTCTCCCCTCATATAGGATTTTCTGATTTTTGAAATTATATACTTGTTATCTTACAACTGAAACATAGCATACTTAAAGTCTGGACTATGAAATTTTCCCTTCTTATTCAGGTATTCAGGGCCTCACAGTTATTGCTGTTATAAGATTTCAATAATTCTAGAGCTTTAATTACAATAACATATTTCGAGAATATAAAAACTATTCATATAATTCATATGGAATATAAGAATAAATCAATTGAATCTTATTTGGATTGCGAAATCGTTCAAATTTTAAAGCATCCTCCTTTTCAAAAAATCTGTAGTGTTACTATAGTAAACTAGGATTACTGTAATTATTTTCTAGCTATTAAACAAAAAAAAAAATTATAAAACGGTGCAAATAGGCACCAACCATAACTACAAAGTAAAAAGTCTATTTGAAGTATAAAAAATGTCATTT
>NC_036241.1:1469334-1474334 GCF_002742605.1 Olea europaea var. sylvestris | reverse complement strand
ACTTAGTTACATGGAGGAGCAAGAAACAAAATGTTGTTCCAAGATCTAGTGCAGAAGCTGAGTGTAGAGGAATGGCCTTAGGAATTTGTGAAACACTGTGGTTGAAATTTCTCTTACAGGACCTAGGCTATTCCCTAAAGTAACCAATTCAGCTATATTGTGACAACAAAGCAGCATGTGATATAGCCCATAATCCAGTTCAACATGACCGTACAAAGCATGTTGAGGTAGATAGATTCTTCAATAAGGAGAAACTAGATGAAAAAGTTGTGGAATTACCAAAGATTCGATGAGAAGGTCAGTTAGCTGATTTCCTTACCAAGGGGGTATCCAATCGGGTATTCTCAAAGTTCTTAGACAAGTTGGGCATGTGTGACATCTATGCACCAACTTGAGGGGGAGTGTTGAGATTGTCAACAATTATGTAAAGATAGCCATTGATGCTATTTCCTTACATAGAAGATCGTATGGTTGTGTACAGATCATAGAGATTGAATAGGGGATTGTATAGGCAGATTTCTAGGGAACTAATTGGGGATTCTAACCCTATTAATACTTTGTTTTCCATCATCCTATTGTCAATAACAAAAAAACCTAGTTCATCATATTGGTTTTTAATTTCATGTGCCAATTGTTGGCTGAAAGATATAAAAAGTGGAAGTATTTCTCAATAAAAACTGAGAATAGTCAATAAGATTATGGAATAAAGAAGTTTCCTTTCTTTTGGTTAATGAAATTAAAGTTTTTGGATACATGTGTATTGCATTTCCAAACATGGTCATTCTACCATATAGAATTAGGCTAATTTAAAATTAAATAAAAAAAATTATTTGTGACATATTGTAGCCACTAAAGCAAAAAGAGAAACTAAAAAAATAATGATTTGGACAATATGTTCATTTTACGTGAAAAAATTATTATTATTCTTATTAAATGTTCCATCGTGAAAAATTAATAATAATCTATATTGGAGCCGTTAAGTTCTCATCAATAAAAATAAAATAAAAAGAAGCAATTCTTCATGGACATTGCTGTAGTACAAATATATGCCATACCTTATCCGTTTCCTTGTAAAAGCAAAAGGAAATTTCCATTTTTTACCTCTCAACTCTAACAAGAAAGACAACCAATTGGTGACTAATATGATTATTTCTAACGACAAGCTTGTAATTGAACAAGTCTATTGTAATCGAGTCTGGGTTTTCGTAGACGATCACGGAAAAGTCAAAGTTCCTATGTCAATGGTTGGCTAAAAGATATAGAAAGTGGAATTATTTCTCAATAAAAACTAAGAGCCCATTTAGCATGGTTTTTTAAAAGTTGAAGGGAGCTTTTGAGACCCAAAAACTATTTTTGAACCCATTTAACTTTAGAAGAGCTTTTAGAGGAAGGTAAATCAATATGACTTTCTCTCAAAGTACTTCCCAAATGGCTTCCTGCTTTTAAACATTAACTTTCAAATAAAAATTAATATAACTTCCTCGAAAAGCACTTCTACAAGAAGTAAAAAGCAACAGAATTGGCAAAGAGATCTCATTTTAATCTGCCCCTTCATTATGTGCATACCTCTTGGTTACTTACCTAACCTTGTATCTCACGGGCTCACTCTCAATAGTTCCCTCCTTGATCTTATAAACCCATTCGCATCCAACTATGAATTTATCTTTAGGTCTAGCAACAAAATTCCAAGTTTGATTCTTGGTAAGAGAACTTATCTTCTCTCTCATGAAACCTAGCCACTCCTCACTCTTTTCACTCCACATAGCCTCTTCAAAGTATTAGGCTCATTATAAACTAGTTTTTGATAACTAGTATAAGCTATAGTATAGTTAGACATCCTTTGGAGTTTCCTATGTGATCTCTTCTCTCTTCTCTAGCTAATTAATAATCAGCTGGAGGCTTTTGGTCGATAGAGTTGTCATCAACAATTTCCTAATCACCTTCTAACTCTAAGTTCTCCTGATTTTTTGTATTACTCTCCACCTAGCTCGAGGTAACGAAAATGTGGATGTTCACACACACGACCTCAATAGGAAATTCTTCTATAACAGTTTCTTGCTATTCTTCACTCTCCTTGCAAGGCATCTCAGACTCATTAAATGTGACATCACAACTTATAATTATTTTCACATATTTCTGGCTTCCGTCCCATAACCAATATCCTTTAACTCCCTTAGGGTAGCCTAAGAAGACACACTTCAACGTTTAAGATTCTAGTTTTCCCTCACTTTGATAAGAGAAAGCTATACAACCAAAGGTTCTAAGCATAAAATAATCAGCACATTTATCGTGCCAAATCTTATATGGAGTATCACCATGTAAAGTAGCAAAATGAGTCATATTAGTCACATAACAAGCTGTCATGATAGCTTCACCCCAAAAAGATTTAGGCAAACTAAAACTTAACATCATACATTTAACTTTATCAAGAAAAGTATAATTCATCCTTCCAGCAACCCTATTTAGCTAGAAAGTGTAAGGCACAATCCTATCATAGTGATGCCAAATTCATTGCACAAATTATAAATTTCAACATTGCAAAACTAGAAGCCATTATCAATACGAAAATATTTCACTTTCTTAAGTGTTTCATTCTCCACCTTAACTTTCCAATTTTCAAAATTCACAAAAGTTTTAGATTTATCTTTTAGCAAATAAAAACCCATATATGTCTGGAAAAATTATCAATAATAGACAGAAAACATTTGTTACCTACCAAAGTGGGACTACTCCACGGTCCTCACAAATTAGTATGAATGTATTCTAACACCCCTAAATCTCGTGTGTTCTAGATACAAATGACATCCTATGATATTTATCGAGCACACAATGATCGCAAAATGGCATGTCAGATACTGGATCCTTACCAAACATACCCTTGTCATTAACAAACTTAAGTCCCTTTAGACTAACATAAGTTATCCTTTTGTGCCACTTCTGTGTGTGATCAATGTTAGTGATAATGAACATCATCATCACTTTAGCATGTGTGATGTGAATGCCATTGTTCTAGAGGCTCTAAGTACTCCAATAAACATTTTTAACACTCCATCACCGAGAGCATTAGAGAAACATGTACGCTCCAACTCTTGCACAAAAATTAGATATTTATCCATATGTGGAATATACCAACCTTTTTTATTGTGTGCACAAAACCACTGTCAAATTTGACAATCACACTAACACTCCAATCTTATATGCGACTCTACCCCATGCAACTACATGCCCATGATCAAACTCATTCAAATAATCAAACAACAATTTATTTCATGTCTCATGAAAAGAAGCACTATCATCAAGAATCCAATCATGTATCTCGGAGTTTACACATAAGTTAATTTCAATTGGTTCAATATCTAAAAACATGTATACCTGACTAGGTTCATCTCTCTGGATAGCAACGTTTGTCCCACTAGATTTAGCACCCCTTGATCTCTCAACTCATTTTTCTCTTTTTGTATAGCCATTTGTAAAATGTCCTAGTTTTGAGTGAATAGCCCAAATGGTCACTAAACTTTGCACCAGGTCCGCAAAAGGTCACTGAACTTTCAAAATTGTCTAACTCATCACTAAACTTTGCGAAAAGTCCACCAAAGGTCACTGAACTTTCAAAATCGCCTCACTCATCACTGAACTTTGCATTTTGTAATCTCAATAGTCACTCAGCTAACGGTCCATCCAAAAACTAACCGAATACTCACGTGGCTGACTGATTTGGATGCCAAGTCAAACAAAAGAAGTACAGGTGGATTTTTATTTGAATTAAAACATGTTTTAATTCTGCAAGTGTGATCGTTGTATCTTGGGAGACGCTTTACCACATACCATAAGCACTGTGTGACGGGGTAAAAACGTCTTAAGGACAGAGAGCATAGTTCTCGCCTCGATCATCCCCTTTCCGAATTCTAGACTTCTTTCTTTTCATAATTTTTCGAACATAATTTTCTGCTTTACTGTTTCTGCAAATTATTTTCTGCTTTACTGTTTCTACAAATCATTTTCTACTTTACTGTTTTTGCAAATCATTTATGGAAAATCTGTTTCATACAAACTTTTAATATTTTAACCAACAATCTTAAGACGTTTTTGATTAGGTTTTGTATAAACTAATTTCCATAAACTGTTCTTGTGTATGTAAAGTTAATATTCTGTAGAATTTTAATTTATAAATTCTGACTGGTTGATCTTCTGTTATGAAAACAGAAATGGCTAATACTGTTGGGACCAATGCAATTCCCCCTGCTGTGACTGTAACGCCAACTATGGCTACTGTAATGCTGACGATGTCTGGTCCTTCTGGTTCAACTCATGTTCCTCACGGAGAGAAACCTGAAAAATTTAATGGGGTCGATTTTAAGAGATGGCAGCAGAAAATGCTGTTCTATCTCACTACTTTGAACCTGGCAAAGTTTCTCACGGAGGATCCTCCTACTGTTCAACAAGGAGAAAATAATCGAGCTTCGATTATTGCCTTGGACGCATGGAAACATTCTGATCTCCTATGCAAAAATTATGTACTGAATGGATTGAATGATTCGCTATATGGTGTATATAGCATAATAAAAACTGCAAAAGAACTATGGGAATCCTTAGAGAAAAAATATAAAACTGAAGATGCTGGCTCTAAAAAATTCCTTGTTGGAAAATTTTTGGAATATAAAATGATTGACTCTAAATCTGTTATTTCCCAAGTTCAAGAATTGCAGGTACTCCTTCATGATTTACATGCTGAAAAAATGACTGTAAGTGAGTCATTCCAAGTAGCAGCAGTAATTGAAAAACTCCCGCCTTCATGGAGAGATTTCAAAAATTACCTCAAACATAAACGTAAGGAAATGAACATGGAGGAGTTGATTGTGCGTTTGAGGATCGAAGAAGATACTAAGAAATCTGAAAGGAGGAACGGGGGACCAAGCATGGAAGCTAAGGCAAACATTGTTGAATCAAGTTCAAAGAAGAACATGAAAAGGAAGCACTCAAACTTTGCTCCAAAGAAAAAA
>NC_036241.1:1454425-1469302 GCF_002742605.1 Olea europaea var. sylvestris | reverse complement strand
GAAGAACAAGAAGTTCAAAGGGGACTGCTTCAACTGTGGTAAACCTGGACATCGTACAATTGACTGTCGCAAGCCTAAAAAGCAAAATGACCGTGCACATGTTGTTGAAACTGAAAATCTGTCTGAAGGTGTTCAAGAAATGCACCTATCTGCTGTATTATCTGAATGTAACAGTGTTGGAAATCCCAGAGAATGGTGGGTGGACACTGGTGCCACTCGCCACATTTGTGCTGAAAAGAATGTGTTTTCTGATTACAAAACTATCAATGGAGAACAACTGTTCATGGGAAATTCCTCAAGTTCAAAGGTTGAAGGTTATTTATTAGTCAAAAGTAAACATGCGTTGCACGTTGTTCTGAATTGCTTTATAAGTGTCGTAAAAATAATATTTGTACCTAAATTGAACAAGATGAATGAAGCTTCTACTTCTGCGTATATTGTTGATTCTTCTTGTTTATGGCATAAAAGATTAGGACACGCAAACTTTAAATCTGTTCGCAAATTAATGAAGTTAAATTTGCTACCTTCTCTGAGTTTCGATCCTAATCACAAATGTGAAACTTGTGTTGAGGCTAAATTAGCCAAAAGACCATTTCCTTCAGTTGATAGAAATACCTTACCTTTAGAATTAATTCACAGCGATATATGTGATTTGAAATTCGTACAAACTAAAGGTGGGAAAAAGTATTTCATCACTTTCTTTGACGATTGCACTCGGTACTGTTATGTTTATCTATTAAAAAGCAAAGACGAGGCTTTGGAAATGTTTAAACATTTTAAGAATGAAGTTGAAAATCAACTTAGCAAAACAATAAAAATTGTTCGAAGTGATAGAGGTGGAGAATATGGAGCGCCGTTTGAAGAATTTTGTTCTCAACAAGGCATCATTCATCAAACAACGGCTCCTTACTCACCTCAATCTAATGGTATTGCGGAACGAAAGAACCGTACACTTAAGGAAATGATGAATGCTATGTTGATTAGTTCTGGCCTACCACAGAATTTGTGGGGGGAGGCTATCCTCTCGGCAAATCACATTCTTAATAAAATACCACACAAAGTAAAGGATGAAACACCTTACGAGTTATGGAAAGGTCATAAACCTTCATATAAATACTTGAAAGTGTGGGGGTGTTTGGCAAAGGTAGAAGTGCCAAAACCTAAACAAATAAAAATAGGACCAAAGACTGTAGATTGCATATTTATTGGATATGCTCATAACAGTAGTGCATATCGCTTTCTTGTGCATAAATCCGAGATTACGGATATACATGAAGATACAATAATTGAATCAAGGAATGCAAGTTTCTTTGAAGATGTCTTTCCTCGTAAAGACAAAATTGATGTAAGTTCAATGAAAAGAACTTACGATACTGCAAATGATGATGAAAATGAAGAAGAACTCAGACGCAGTAAAAGGGATAGGAAGTCTACGTCCTTCGGTTCAGAATTTATAACGTACATGATCGAAAAGGAACCAAAGACATTCAGTGAAGCAATGTCAACACCAGAGACTCCCTTTTGGAAAGAAGCTATCAATAGTGAAATTGAATCGATAATGCAAAATCATGCTTGGGAGTTGGTTGATCTCCCACCTGGAAATAAACCTCTAGGTTGCAAGTGGATTTTCAAGAAAAAGTTAAAATCGGATGGATCTATTGATAAATACAAAGCTCGTTTGGTAGCAAAAGGATATAGACAAAAGGAAGGTCTTGATTTCTTTGACACTTACTCACCAGTAACGAGGATTACTTCGATAAGAATCCTTATTGCAATTGCTGTGCTACATAATCTCGAAATTCATCAAATGGATGTTAAAACAGCTTTTCTAAATGGTGAGTTAGAAGAAGAAATATACATGGAGCAACCTGAAGGATTTGTCGCTCATGGACAAGAGAAAAATGTTTGCAGACTCATTAAATCTTTATATGGACTAAAACAGGCGTCAAAGCAGTGGCACCAAAAGTTTGACAAAACAATGCTGTCAAATGGTTTTAAAATTAACGAGTGTGATAAATGTGTGTATAATAAGAGTACACCGACAGCACATGTCTTAGTATGTCTATATGTGGATGATATGCTAATTCTGGGTAGCAATCATGATATCATTGTCTCCACTAAGAAAATGCTAACAAAACATTTTGACATGAAGGACATGGGTGTAGCAGATGTAATTCTTGGAATTAAAATTTCTAAAACACCAGATGGCTTCGTTCTTTCACAATCTCATTATGTTGAGTCTGTACTAAAGAGATTTGGAGTCTTTGATGAAAGTCCAGTCAAAACTCCAGTAGACACAAGTCTACACTTAGCAAAAAATAGAAGTGAACCTGTACATCAATTAAGATATTCTCAGGTTATCGGAAGTCTGATGTACTTAATGAACTGCACACGTCCTGACATTGCATTCGCAGTTAATAAATTGAGTAGGTTCACATGTAATCCAAGCAATGATCACTGGAAGGCATTGAATAGGGTACTTCGATACTTAAAACATACCTTAAAATTTGGATTACATTATATGAGATATCCAGCAGTATTAGAAGGATATTGTGATGCAAATTGGATATCTGATATGAAAGATTCCAAATCCACAAGTGGTTATATATTTACACTTGGTGGTGCGGCAGTGTCTTGGAAATCCTCAAAGCAAACCTGCATAGCTCGATCAACAATGGAATCGGAGTTTATTGCATTAGTTTCAAGGAACCACCTGTAGCATAAGTTTTTCGACCTTCACAACTACATGTGAACATCACATATCTCATAACTCCATCTTCCTCTTTTTATGAATTCCTTTTTCGCACTGAAAAGCCTATGGTGTAAGCATATCTTTTGTAGAAGTAGAACATTTCCTTGTTATCACTAAATGTCATACCCACCTTAGGCACTGACGCCACATCTTCTCCTACATTTTTGTTGTCCAACATATTCAAATTCTTCTCAGCGTTCTCCTTATCACATTGTACCAACAAATCGGGATTCCCATCTTCCATAATTTCCTTTCCTGCCATAGAAATTATAATATATTTAGGATGAAGTTTTCCTTGCATGAATGAGAAGTAGAATATCGTCCAACTTTGTTTTTTTAAAATTTTCACTGTAAATTTTTCTAGTTAATTATAACCTTTTCGTTTAATGTCTCTTGTACATTCACATCAATAGGGCTATCACAAAACTAAAACCATGAAAGAAAACACTAGATGGCTGGTTGGTTCCACATGCTACACGAAAACCATAAACAATCCCATAAAAAATGCATTTATGAAAAGTATAAAAAGCAATCAATGCAACAAATAAACACTAAACCCATCAAAAATTGAAGAACAAATGCAATTCTGGAAAATATAAAAAGCAATCAATGCACAAAATACTTACTTTGGTCAAAAGATGCTAATAGATCTTCAGCCGTGACTTCGCACCTGCTTGACGAGAGGAGGAACGTCATTGTGCTTTAGCGACGACCGGAAATGACGACCAAAGATTTGCAAGTGAATGTGTTGTTGGAAATGGTGGTGGGTCTATTGGGTCAACTTTGATCACAATTTTAAGTGGGACCCGATGTTCGATGTATCGAGATTAATGTTCAATTAAATTCTACGTTCCGAGTAGATGAGTGTAGAATATTTAATTGTGAAAAACCATTTCAATATGAATGAGAAATTATGGTTGAAAGTTGGATAATAAATAAGAGGATAAATGGGAAAGAATTGGAAAAATGTTCCAATCCCACATAGGTTGCAAACACAACCTTGAACCACTTAATAAGCTTCAAGTTTGGAAATGGGTTTGGGCCCCAAGGGGTACCAATAGTCTTTGAAAGGGGGGAGTCTTAGACAATGTCTAGACTAGTCCAAAGGCCACACGCGCGCGCGCGCCGCCGCCGCCGTCCATCCGGCCGGGTCGGGTCGGGTTCGGGTGTGGGCCTGGGTTAAAATTAATTCAATTTTATTTATTTATTTTCGGTTTAAAAAAAAAAATTGAATTTAATTTTTTCCCTCCCTTTGACAGTTTACAAACCGACCCATCAGTTCGAAGAAACTGTGCATTAAGTGGCGTGAGGGAAACTGCCCAAAACCGTCAACTTTCTTCCTCTATTTGAATAGTCCTCATACAACACAAAGTATACACATGATTTCCTGCATACATACATTATACACCTCTTCTTCCTTGCATCAGTCTGCAGAGAGTATTTTCATTCTTTCTGGTTCGTTGTCTTGCAGTCGAAGTGCTGCTTCTGCAAGTGTGATCGTTGTATCTTGGGAGACGCTTTACCACATACCGTAAACACTGTGTGACGGGGTAAAAACGTCTTAAGGACAGAGAGTATAGTTCTCGCCTCGATCATCCCCTTTCCGAATTCTGGACTTCTTTCTTTTCATAATTTTTCGAACATAATTTTCTGCTTTACTGTTTCTGCAAATTATTTACTGCTTTACTGTTTCTGCAAATTATTTACTGCTTTACTGTTTCTGCAAATCATTCATGGAAAATCTGTTTCATACAAACTTTTAAAATTTTAACCAACAATTAGGACAATGATTGTTCCAAATCAATGGTTTTTTTTTTTTTTAATCAAATTCGCCAAAATGTTATCAAGAAATGCATTGCATTTGATGAATTTTTCCTCCAACTGGACCAAAAGACTCCTTGTGAGATCGGTTTTGAGTCTCTTAGTGGGGGGGAAAAATAAGTATAGAATCTTGATGAAAAGTGGTTGCAGTAAAGGAAAGAATAGAAGCCTGAATTGACATCAAGAATCTTGAAACGGACAACAGACCCGGACTCTCTGAGCTTGACCTCGAGGAAGGGAAACCTCGTACATCACCCTCCTTTCAACCCGAAAGGAACCCTGACTCATAAATAAAACGCTAAATGACGTAATTATTGCAATTTTGTTGGGCGTGTATTTATTTTTTTATATGATTTGTTGGAATTATTGCAATTCAGTTGAGTTTAGCTTCTAAGTGCTTCGTATGTTTCCTTCACTACGGAGGAACATTCTTGTTGCCTATTACCTGTCCGGGATTTTGTTTCTCGGGAAAAATTGTTTTGTACATTGAATTTTGTTGTCGTTGTTTCACAATTTGGAATTGGTTGTCATATTTGTGAATTTAGTTGTCTACTGTACTTTTCAAATTCTTTCATGGTGGTGGACTGGTGGTGGGAGAGGAAAGCGAAAGAAAGAGATTTTTTTCAAATAAATAATTTATTTGAGACTCATTTGTACTTTTCTAAAAAATTTGAGAGCTTGATTGTAATTAGTTCTTTCGTTCTTCTTTTCTTCTTGTTTTATTAAATGATGGTATATTTGTCATTTCACAACATTTTTATTAAGAAATTGGATGAAAATGATAACTTTCGTAATGAAAAATGAAAATAGGAGTAAATATGCAAGAAAATGAAACGTAGTGACGTTTTTCACAAAGAACTCCAAACATATGGACGTTTAGTGCTAATAACCCTTGCGATAAAATATGTTATTTTGTCACTAGAATAATTCAAAATGTTACACATACTTACCAAAGTTGAGGGGTAGAAAATGAAAATTTCCCTTTGCTTTTTACAAGGAATCAGATGAGGCATGGCATATATTTGTACCATAGAAGAATGAATTACCTATGAAGAGTGCTTCAATTTTTATTTTTTGGTTTAGAACTTAATGGCTTCATATAGACTCAATTTTTATTTTTATTTTTATCCCTAATAAGAATAATCTTAATTTTCTCATGTAAAGTATACATATTATTCAAGTCATACATACATAAATCGTTTAATAGCTTTGTACATGTAAAAATGCATAGATACATAAATGACAATGTATATTAGTTATCGCTAAATTCAACCTTGATATTGAATATACTTAAATGTATCACTTATCAATCCAGACATTATAACTTTTTTAGTTTCCCTTTTTTCTTTAGTGTCGATATAATATGACACAAATAATAATAATAATAATAATAATAATAATAATAATAATAATAATAATAATAATAATAATAAATTAACATTATTTGAAATCAGCCTTAACTCCTATTTGATTAGCAGAATGACCAAGTGTGGAATTGCAATACACATGTATCCAATAATTTTCATTTTTATTAACCAAAAGAAAGGAAATATCTTTATTCCATAGTCTTATTGACGGGTCTTAGTTTTTATTGATAAACAGTTCCACTTTCTATATCTTTTAGCCAACCATTGGCACAGGAAGTATTACTTTTCCTTGCTTATTTACGAAAATCCAAACTCGATTACAACAAAAATTATCAATTACATAATTGCCGTCAGGAACAATCACACCAGTCACCAACGGATTGTCTTTCTCAATGATTCTCTTGGCTTTTTCTCCATCCATACCGAGGGTGTTAGGCCACCTGTATTTATACCCTGTGTAGAATTATTTTAACAATTTAAAAATGAACTATATTAAATTATAAAAAAAAATGCTGAATATTAGGAAAAAAAACATAGTCCTTGTGTTAAAATTTGAATTATTTGCAAATTTAAGCATTGTCTGAAAATTGTATTACACATATATTTTATATTAATATACATGAATTAATCGGACACGAACTTACCTGGAGTACAGCACGCACGGTCAGTGCATGATCCGTTCGCACATGGTGGATAAGGATTCATTATTTCTATTCTTCGAAATCAGTTTTTACTTTGTGGTTATGGGTAGTGCCTATCTGCATCTTTTTATAATACTTTTCCTGTAATAATCTGTAGATTTTTTGTAATGGTGGATGCTTTAAATATTGAAGTATTTTCCAAATTCAAATATGATTCAATATTGATTTATTCTTTTATTACATATGAATTATATGAATAAATTTTAGATTCTCTATATACCTAATTGTAATTAAATCTTCACATCTCAAATTATTGAATTCTTGTAATAGCAGTAAGTGTGAGGCCCCTCAATACCAGAATAAGAATTCAATTAATTAACTAATTCCAAATTATTTCCAAAACAATTATTTATGGAATCTGGAAAAGAAATTGGAATAATAATTGATTTTGTTTCAAATGAAAATCCAAATGGAAAAAATCGATAGTAAAAGCTATCCCAAGAGTGCTAAGCTAGTAGGATTTCCTACGCCTTTAATATGTTTATTACGTACATTTAACGGGATGGGTATTGACTAATTTTGTAATTGTTCAGTTGGATAATTGAAACTTCACAAATTCGCGACAAATAATAAAGTAGTGAAAAAAGTATATTGAAATTTTTAACACTACTTTTATCCGAACAATCAATTAAAAGTGATTTTGTAAAGGTAGAATTGATAATAAGCTAAAGTGGTGAATAAAGTGTATTGTCATTTTTTTCTTGTTTAGAACTTAATGGCTCACTATAGACTCAATTTTTATTTTTATTTTTTCACATTTTCACCATGGAACATGTAATAAGAATAATTTTAATTTTCTCACATAAAGTGAAAATATTAATCAAGTCATACATACGTAAATCATTTAACATCTTTATACATGTAAAAATGTGTAGACATATAAATGTCATAACATATTAGTTATCACGAAATTAAACCTTGTATTACTTGTCAATCCATACATTATAATTTTGTGTTTCCCTTTATGCTTCAGTGTTGATATAATATGGCACACATAATTATAAAATTTACTTTATTTGAAATACACATATATCCAACAAATTTTTATTTTTTATTTTTTTCAAGTAATACTCGGTAGATTTTTTGAAAAGGTGGATGCTTTAAATATTGAAGTATTTTCCAAATCCAAATATGATGCGATGTTGATTTATTCTCATATTACAGATGAATTTTATGAATAGTTTTTAGATTCTCTCTCTATGTAATTCTAATTAAAGCTTCACATCTCCAATAAGTGTGAGGCCCCCCAATACCAGAATAAGAATTCAATTAATTAACTAATTCCAAATTATTTTCAAAACGATTATTTATGGAATCTGGGAAAAGAATTTGGGATAATAATTGATTTTGTTTCAAATGAAAATCCAAATGGAAAAAAACGATTGTAAGGATTTCCTATGCCTTTCGCAAGTTTATTATGTACATTTAATGGGATGGGTAGTGATTAAGCCCGTGTTTGAGCCATATTATTGTAAAAAATGAGAATGAAAAATATAGTCGTTATGAGCCTCACACAAGAGATAAAAAATAAAATATAGTGATTTGATGTGATTTAATAACGGTTATATTTTTCATTTTAATGAGGAAATAATGAGACTCAAACAGGGCATAATTTTGTAATTGTTCAGTTGGAAAATTGACACTTCACAAATTTGCAACAAATATTATAGTAGTGAATAATGTGTATTGAAATTGTCAGCATTACTTTTATCGAAAAACCAGTAAAAGTGTTTTTGTAAAGCTAGAACTGATAATTAGCTAAAGTAGTGAATAAGGTGTATTGATTTTCTATTTTATTATTATTATTAGTTTTTTGGTTTAGAATTTAGTGGCTCAATATAGACTCAATTTTTATTTTTATGTTTACTTGTTTTCACCACGGAACGTGTAATAAGAATAATTTAAATTTTCTCATGTAAAGTGGACATATTATTCATGTCGTGCATAAGTAAATCGTTTAATAGCTTTGTACATGTAAAACACATAGATACATAAATGACAATGTATATTAGCTCTCACTAAATTAAACCTTGATACTAAATATACATAAATGTATTACTAATCAATCCATACATTATAATTTTTAGTTTCCTTTTTTTCTGTAGTGTTGATATAATTATGCACACTTAATTAAAAAATTTACCTTATTTTGAAATCAGCCTTAACTCCTATTTAATTAGCAGAATGACCAAGTGCGGAATTGTAATACACGTATCCAACAATTTTCATTTTATTAAACGAAAGAAAGGGAAAATCTTTATTCCATAGTAAAGGGAAAATCTTTATTCCATAGTCTTATCGACCATTCTTGGTTTTTATTGAGAAATAGTTCCACTTTCTGTATCTTTTTGCCAACCATTGGCACAGGAGCTTTTACTTTTCCATGCTAATCTACAAATATCTAAAATCGATTACAACAAAAATTTTCAGTTACATAACTGCCATCAGGAACAATCATAGCAGTTACCAATGAATTGTCTTTTAGATTCTCTTGGCTTGTTCTCAAGGGTGGATCCACAAAATGATGTTGGAATGGACTAAAATTTAAAAAAACTCGAAAGAATTTGAACAACAAGAAGCTAAACACATGATATTCACAGCAAAGAATGTATGACACTTAATGAAAAAAAAGAAGTCTAAATATCTCACTCTAAGATGTCCCATTAGATCTTTTTATCTTTTCTTACTGAATAGAAAATCGACCCTCGCCTTAAAAAATATAAACTAATTGATCCATGATCGAAATAAGCAAAGAATACATATTCACCAATGAAAAACATAGAAATTATTTAATGGATATTGTTCTGTAACTTTGACAATCAATCTTTTCAAACAACCGAAAGCTTTGGTCTAAACACATAGCCAATGATATAAAAATGTATGTTAAGTGAGAAAAATCAACTAAGAGGGTCCAAAGAAATTAGATTTAATTCATGTCAATGTTTGGCTCAGTTTCAACAATATATTTATATACAGATTAATATATAAATAAATAAATAAATTTTAACAAATATTCCTATCATTGACAAGATCAAATTTAGAGTAAGTTATTTATTTTTATCATATCATATCTTTACCTTTCATAAGTATAATAATTCGACAACACGGTAAATGGAATAAAACAATCGTAGCTCATTGTCCTACCTTAAATCTTTGAAAATCTTAATTACACGATCCAAATCTTTCTCAAATTAATTCGTTGAATGAATGGATGTGAGTATGTTGGATAATAGTATTAAATGTATGAAATTGGCTTCTTGATTCCCACAACTTCTCTCTTGTGTATGTATATATTTTTTTGTGTGTTTTCTGCGTCCAACTGACACCTATATATATCTACACCCTTATAACCAAGTCTAATAGAGTTTGTTAGTGTTCAGAAGTGGGAGTCGTGCACCACAAGAAAAATGATAAGAATTGGGTAAACAAAGAGTTTCCAATTGAAAGTGGGACATGTGAATTCTGAACACTAACAAACTCTATTAGACTAGGTTATAAGGGTGTAGATATATATATATATATATATATATACATATACATATATGTATACATATGTATATATCTATATACATATATATATACATATACATATACATATACATAGATGTATATATATTTATACATATATGTGTGTATATATATATACATATATATACATCTATGTATATGTATATGTATATGTATATGTATATATATATGTATACATATATATACATATGTATACATATATGTGCACATACACAAATGGGTAAGACCATTAAAATTAAAAAACATAGATTTTATTATTGGGTTAAGTTTTTTATTAAAAGATAATGATAGTATAACAATTACTAAAGATTTTGTACATTTACAAAAACATACATTATTCACATCAACACAAACTAATCAATTTATATCATAGTGCATAGAGAAGCGTGATAGCAGTAAAAATCAAGAAAAGAAATGTCCCTGTGAAAAAGAAAGAGAATGTCAGTTGATAGAAAGCAATACAGAAGACGAATATGAAATAGATCTAGAGAAAATAGAAATAATAGACTTTGAATTTTTAGACAATGAAAAAATATCTAATAAAATAGTTACAGAACAAGAAATAGATAGTTTAATATCAAAATTAAAAAAAATAGAAATAATAGGATAAAATGTATTAAAATATTGGGAAAAAGACAGAATAATGTGTGAATTAAAGATAAAAAACCCAGAATACATAATAAAGACAAAAAATATAGAATCTACAAATAAAGATATTAAAGACTTTAAAATGCATATAGAAGAACTTACAAAATTAGGAGTAATAAGAAAATCAGACAGTCCTCATAGATCAGCAGCTTTTATATCAAGAAAACATTCAGAAATTATTAGAGGAAAGAGTATAATGGTAATAAATTATAAAAGATTAAATGATAATACAATAGATGATGCATATAATATACCAGACAAAACAGTTTTAATAAATAAAATTCAAGATTGTAAGATTTTTAGCAAGTTTGATTTAAAGTCAGGATTTTGGCAGATCAAAATGCATCTAGATAGTATAAAATGGATAGCATTTACATGTCCAGAAGGTCATTTTGAATGCTTAGTTATGCCATTTAGAATTAAGAATGCACCAAGTATTTTTCAAAGAAAAATGCAAAATATTTTTAATAAGCATAATAAATTTGTAGTAGTATATATAAATGATATTCTTATATTTAGTAAAAACAGAAGAGAGTATAGATGTCATTTACAGATAGTTTTTTTCAGAATTTATCAGCATGGATTAATTATAAGTAAAAAGAAAATGATTTTATTTAAACAATATATAGATTTCTTAGGAGTAAATATAGGAGAAGGAAAAATTAAATTACAACCACATATAGCTCAAAAAGCTTTAGAATTTTCAGATAAATTAGAATACTTAAAACAAATTCAGAAGTTTTTAGGATTGGTTAATTATGCTAGATCATTTATAAAAGATTTAGGAAAAATTACAGAACCTTTATATGCAAAAACTTCACCAATAGGACAAAGATATTTTAATCAAGAAGATGTAAAATTAGTACAAGAAATAAAAAAATATGATAAAAAATTTACCAGAATTAACTATGTCATTAGATACAGATTATTTAATTATTGAGACAGATGGAAGTTTATGAGGATGGGGTGTAGTTTTACTTTGTAAACCAAACAATATTATGATAAAAGATTAGAAAGAATATGTAGATATAATAGTGGAAATTATAGAGAAAAAGGAAATATGAGTAGTATAGATGCAGAATTACTTGTTGTAAATTATGCTTTAGATAGTTTTGAATTTTTTAGTATTTCTAAAAAAGAAATAATTATTAGAACAGATTGCATTGCAATAGTTTCCTTTTATAATAAACTTAAGTTAGACTTCAAGAAAGTAGTAGGAGAAGATGACTTAATTTTATAGATAGGATTACTAATATAGGAATTAATGTAGAATTTGAATATATAAAAGGTAGTGATATCAAAGCAGCAGATATTTTAAGTAGAATGATAGAAAATAAAGATTATTTTGAAATTAATTATTATAATATTGGCAGATGTCCAGACCACCTCCAAGATCAGGAATTCCTCCAGGAAATTCTTTTGCATCAAATGCATTGATAAAGACTTCATCTAGTCAAAACAAACCATTTTACCAATAACGTATGAGATTTGGTAATCAAGAATTGATAAGTTTTCCTAGTATTAACATTTCTTATAAAATTTTACAACATATTTCTTTAAATAAAGAAGAAAGATGTTTGTTAGATAATCTATGGATATCTTATAATAAGAATCCAAAAGACCAAAAGTATTTTCTTGCATGTTTAAATGCACTTTCAGAACATTTTAATTAGAACAAGAATAAGTTTAAATTTTATGTAGTAGCCAAGGGCAAAAACCCTGGTGTTTTTCATTCATGGTTAGAAGTAATAGATTGCATAAAAAATTTTAAAGATCCTCTTTACAAAGGTTTTCATAATTTTCAAGAAGCTTTAGACTCAGCCAGACAGATGATTGGGATTAACTTCTATGTTTCCCCTTCACTCAGAAATTATTCAGAACCTCCTCTTGATTTCTCACCAAGCAAAGACAAAAATATTTTCTGTAGTCATTGTGAATGCATGCAAAAAAAAATTTAGAATAGTTAATGAATCCAACCAGACTCTCATGACACAAAGATCTTCACTACAAAGAAAGATTACAGAACTTGAAAAAGAGATAATTGGGCTAAAGCTCAATTTATCAGAGGTACTATTGAGCCCAAGAAATCAATAGCTAGTCTAGTTCAAACGATAACTGGTAAAGACTTATCAAACCTATTAAACACTGTGGACTTGCCAAAAGCCCAACAGACTCAGAGGACTGTTGATTCCTCTACTAGATTTGTAAATCAGACACAGCAGACTGATAAATCTGTTACAAACAAAAATAAAGAAAATTGGGATTTATTGGGCTAGCCCAGTGGAAAATTTGATTATTATGTCAAATATAGTCCGCCAGAATATTATCTTGATAATCCAAGTCCATCTCAGACCCAAAAAATTCCTTCTAGCCAAGATAAGGGTAAGACAATTGTTCAAGATAGTCAAGATCCAAAATTATTTCAAGATGCCCAAGATCCAAATGAAGATGTTGTTTCTTTAGAAAAGATTTTCTCTCAGATTGAAAAATTTCAAAAACAGTTCAAAAAAGACGAAGGAACTTCATCTAGAAGAAAGAAAAAGATTCAAATAAAGAAGAAGAAAAATGATGAAAAATTAAAAGAACATATTAAATAAGCAGTTAAACAAGTCTTTGAGACAATCTTTGAAAAGAAAAATGAAGACGAAAAAGAGATTCCAGAAATTCCACAAAGAGAAAATAATGAAGAAGACGAATCTCAGCCAGATAATGGAGAAGCAGAAAATGTAGGGTTCAATAATTCAGATAATAGAATGTCATTTTCACCTACAGCAGAACAAAATATTATTAATGCAATGGAAGGATAAGATTGCCGACGCAAGAAGCCAAAGAACTAAAAGTAGATAGATGCTCCAACAGATGCAAGAAGACAAATGAATTTTAAAAAAAAAGATGCTTCAACAAGACATAAAGAGAAAAGAAATAAGATTCCCCAACATAGTGGAAGACTTTAATAAAAGAAAGATTCCCACTAATGTTATTGATTGGCCAGAAGCTTCTCGATGAAGTGAGTGCCTTTCCCACTAAGGGTAACACAGACTTTTTGCTCTCAAGAATTTCTCTATATAAGGAGTACGTTTCATTTGGTTAAGGCAGAAGTTTACAATCTGTGTAATCACTGCTATCCAAAAAGCCCTTTGAAACCTCCTTACAAAAAAATTCTTAATCCAAAATCATTGTATAGCTAAAGCTCTTGTGAATATTTTAATGTATTCTTGTTTTCCTAATCTATTATTTTAGAACTTTAGAGACTTCCCGAAATGGAAATCCTTAGTTGTAAATCTTTTAAGATGAATTTATAAATCCCTGTTAAATATTTAATGCTTTTATGTTTTAATGTTTTATGCATGTATGGTTATGTAAATACATAGTAAATCATTTCATCCTATGCATATAATAAAAGCATAACTTGATTTCTAGAAGTCATACTATTTTTAGATTAATCTTGAGTGACCTAGATAATTGAAAACTGTTGGCCGGAGTGAGCCTTTTGATGTTTTCTAAAGATGCTGGAGAAAAGGAATAAATTAATCTAAGAATTTTATAAGGGAGTGCCACGGGTAACCTTATAAAAAGAAATCAGATTCAAATTTATATGTCATAGGTGGTGAAAATTTAAATGAAAAAAAAAAGGGATTTATACATGATTCTAAGAAAAGATTTATAGAAGACTAAGGAGAGTACTGAGTAGGATTAAAGTTATTAAAAGTTAAAAAGTTATAAAATAGCAGCAAACAGAACAGCAGCAAACAAACAAAACAGCCCCCCTCCTTTTGGTGTCAGAGCAAAAAGGGAGTAGAAACTGAGACACAAAAAGTTGATGATTTTAGAAATTGTTGAAATTTATAAAAACAGACTAAGATATCAGATAAAATATAGTTCTAATATAGAAGGCTATATAGAAGAAGATAATATAGTTGGAACATATAGTAAAGACATAAAAGAAGTATTAGAAATTTTTAGAGTAATTAAAAATTACCTTTAGAAATAAAAGAAAAAATATTTAAAAAGATATTATTTGAAGAATATAAGCATATATATATATATATATATATATATA
>NC_036241.1:1409889-1454321 GCF_002742605.1 Olea europaea var. sylvestris | reverse complement strand
TATATATATATATATATATATATATATATATATATGGAAACTAAACATTTTTTTCAGATAATATTTTAAAGTGTAATTTGGAAACTAAACATAAATTACATAGTTTATTTTCAGAAGAACCAAGTCAAAATAGTATTATAGACTTAATTATAAATTTGTTCAGAAATTTAGAACTTGAAAATAAAAAGAAGTTTAATTGTTTAGAAATAATTAAAGACAATATTATAGATAAAAATATTGAAATAAAAAATATTAAAGAATCTTTAGATTATATTAAAAATCAAAATTCTAGTATCCTAGAAAAATTAGTTAAATTAGAAAAAAGTCCTATAAAACTAAATTTTTCAGAAATAATAAAGAATTTAGATTTTAATAAACCTAAAGAGATAGAAATAGACATTAAAAGAATAACAATTAAAATAGAAGAATTAGTTACAGATCTTAAAAATTGTATTCTTAGTTAATGACAGATAAAAATTATTTAGAAACACTTGAATATTGTAAAACCTTTCATACAGAAGCAGAAGGACTTATTAAACATACTTCACCAAAAAATTCAGACACAGTTATTATTAAACAAAATAATATAATAATTGCACTATTATTATCTCTACATAAAAAGATAGATATTTTAGATAAAACAAAAATAGAAAGCATACCCTCTTCATCAAACGTAGAAAAAGATTTGAGATTTTTAACAGATAAGTTAGAAAATCTAAATTTTAAAGAAACAGGTAAAGAAAAAGTAACTAGAAAATTGCCTAAAGAATATAAATTTCCAAGATGAATCCATTTTTAGGAAGATCTAGAACCATCAATGAAGAAGCCTCTTTCATCAAGGGAAAGACGTAGATTAAGTTTATCAAGTATAAACAGAAGTTTAATAGACAGGGTGTTAAATAGACAAGAACAGTATGATCAAAATATTGAAGAAATATTAAATCCACAACAAGATTATACTAGATTTCAGACACATGGTTTAAGACTTTTAAATCCAGATGTATTATATAATAGAAGAATTAGAATCAAGTACTCAATTTTTTAGACATCATAGAGAAGTTTCTATACAATGTATAGAAAATCAAGTAAAAAAGTTGAGTTTAATATCAGAAGAATCTAAAAAAGAATTAAAAAAGAAAAATTTTAGATTTATGCATTTAGGACTTATAGTAATAGGTATTAAAGGATTAATGAGAAAAAATTTAGGATGTAAAGTATTAATTACTATAAATGATGAAAGAATTAATAATATAGATAAAAGTCAAATAGCTAGTATGGAAGTAGACATGAATAGTATAATGGAATAATTTACTGTAATCCAGATTTTTTAATAACAATAAAAGATTTTTCAGAAAAAATTAAGATAGGAATTCAAACAAAAGGATATGAACATGTACAAAGTGGAGATAATTTACTAATACATATAGGATTTTTAGGGAGATGTTCTAATAATTCACAAACTAAATATAAATTTTACATAAATAATGTAGTAAATTTTATGAGTAGTAAAGGAATTAATATGGTAAGACCCAAAGAATATTCATCAGAACAATTAGCAGGATTAGAATGGGATATGGATAGATTTTTAGAAAATAGCCAAGAAAAAATTATAGCACCACAAGAATCATTAACTTATAAAGATATAAATGGAAGAACTAGTTTAAGGTTTTTAAATTATAATCAAATACAAAATAATAATTTTGAAGAAGAATCAAATCAATCTAATCCAGAAGAACAAGAACAAGTTAATGAATTTGTTCATATAGAATTATTAGAAGAAAATTTAGATAAAATAATTTTTCCTAAAGAATTAGGAATGATCCTTGATAAAAAAAGAATTATTATCATTAGAAGATCAAATGTACATTAGTAAACAAATAGAAGAATCAGAATATTTATATTATGATTCAGATTTAAATATAAGGATAGGAATAAGTAAAGAAGAAATAGATGAAACAAGATCAGAAAGATCTGATTACAAAGAACTTATGAAAGATGAAAATGTTTATAAATCTTTTGATGAGACACCTTTTGATAGAACCATAAAACATGAGACATTAATTTATGGATCTGGTTATCCTCCAAGAGGAGCTTATAATATTTATAATAACCCACCAGAAAATACTAAATATGTTTCAAGAGGAAGTGAAAGACCATTAGAAAATAAAATAGAATTTCAAGTAGCTAATAAAGCACAAATATTAAATATTACAGCACATGATCCATAGATATGAACAAATGTAATAGATGTATGGAAAAAATGCTATAATAGGACATTTTATTAGAAACTTTCAAGAAATGGAACCTTTAGATATGTATAGGTATTTAGAAACATTTTTAGGAGAAGGTACTAAAGCAATGTGGGAAGCATTTAAAACAGAAAGAAAAGAAGAATTTGGACAATTAGTAAATTTAGGAAGTAATCCTTATACTTTTGTTAATAAAATTCAGATATTAATTACTGGAGCAGATCCAAATTCAGAACATATGAGTATACAAAGAAAAGTAATGAGAGATTAAGAACAACTTAGTTTATATAAATGGACTAAAGGTAGACATGTTAAGAGATTTTTAAATGAATATTATTACTTAGTATCAATTTCAGGAAATATATTTAATCAAGAAATAGGAAATAAGTTATTTTATAAATTACCAGGACCATTAGGATTAGAAATAACAGACTCATGGAATAATTTTAATTCAATAAAAGAACATCCAGAAAAACAATGGAGTATAGGACATAGAATTCAACATGTAATAAGATGTTTAGAAGGAAAATGTGTAGAATTACAAATACAAAAACAACTTAAAAAGACATATTATAAATTTTGTAAAGATATTTTTAGCCCACAAACATATAGAGCCTCTAGTTTAAAGAACTATAAGAAAAGATATAAAAAAGATAAAAGACCAGTTAGGAAAAAACATTTTATTAGAAAATCTAATAAAAGAAAACCTTATTTAGATGAAAAAAGGCACGTTAGAAAATTTAAACCAGATAGAACTTATAGAAATAAACTTAATTGCTATGTTTGTAATAGTAATGAACATTTAGCTAAGACTTGTCCAAAAAGAATAAATAATAATGATAAAAAGAGTAAATTAATAGAATGTACTAATGAAGATCTAATACAGGTAGATGAGTATGTATCAGATAAAGAATCTATATATAGTATAATATCTATTGAAGATAGAAATTTGGAAATAGGACAAGAAGAATCTAATTATGAAATTTTAGATGAATTTTTAGATTTAAAAATTAATAATGAATCAGAATTTGAAGAAGATATAGAATTAGTAGAGATAGAGGATTGTATACATAATTGACAGAAAAATACAGGAATAGATAATATAGCATGTTATTTATACTTTTGGTATCCAGCTAGAAAATTAAGAGCAAAATGTTAAGAATGTTATAAAGAAGCATGTATTAAATGTTTAGAAAATAATAATTTAATAATTAAAGAAGAAATAAAAATAGAATTTACTCAAGAACAGATAGAAATTTCAGAAATAAGAATTCTTAGGAGAAGAATTGAAAATTTAGAAGAATGCAAAAGTTATTTATAAGAAGAATAGAAATCCTAGAAAATAATAAAGGAAAAATAAAGAAAACCAAGACTCAATACAAACAGAATATATAGAAGTAGTTTGTAATTCAGAAAAGTTAAAGGATATTAAGATAAAATGTCAAATAAGAATAGACAATTATATTATAAAATGCTTAGAACTTATAGATTCAGGATGTAGTAATTGTGTAATTAATAAAATATTAATACCAGATAAATATATTGTAAAATCAGAAGAACCAGTTATGCACAAGAAATGAATGGAGAATCATACACTTTTACAGAAAAACTAAGACCAAAAAGTAAAATTAGTTTTGAAACTAATTGTGGATTAAGTATTGAATATACATTACTTACAAATGTTAATAATATATCATTTAAATAATCTCCCTTTTTGAAAAAATAAATAAATTATTAAATCAATGTTCACGTGACTAGTACCCCCGTCACTGTTCTTGATGAACAGTGACAGTTCTCATGATGAACAATGACATCGTCACTACTCATCATGGATAGTGACATTGACGCCGGATAGGATAATGATTATCCTATTGGCTTGTTGTAGCAGATGATTCGCAAGAAAAGACGATAGAAAATGCCCAAAAAAAAAGAGAAAATACTCTGAATTCAACTCAATATTATTAATAATGCAGAATGCTGAAAACGAACCCACAAGCCGGGTTAAATAGCTGCGAAATACGAAATTATTGAAAAATTACCAAAAATGGCAAAATCTCGAAATTATACCAAAATAAAATATTAAGTAAAAGAAGTAAGTTGCCAAAAATTTGGCTTAATTCGAGTTCTCTAACATATAGAAAAAAGGAAACTAAATATTACCATAAATAGTAAAAAATAACTTAAAATTGAATTTTGGAAAGGAAAACAGTGGATTTTGGGCTTGAAATTGACGTCCACCGAGCAAAGCTCGGTGGCCACGACGTGCGCGCCGAAGAGAGCTTTCCGAATTGGGGTCATAATAGCGATTCCGATAACCGTAGCCAAAGTTATGGCCAAATTACCAAAGACGGTCAAAATCTCCCAATTAAGGAAATAATGGTGATTTACTTTCCATCTTTGCGCCGATCCGCCATCTCATGGTATCTCAGCGCCATCATCGTGCAATCTGACAAATCAGCATCACTTGACTCGGATCCTCCTGCATCAGACATGCACTGCCAAAACTCATATCATTAATATACATATGGGTCTACGGAAAATTAAACCTATGCTCTGATACCAAACTGTAACGACCCAAATTTTAAGATTTAAATCGTTACCAAAAGTTTCACTTAATAATTGAATAAATCAGCCAATATTAAATAAGACACATAGAAAACATAACCAATCAAAACAAGTTCTAAATCCTAAATAACAAAATCCATGTGATAATAAAATTAAAACAAAGATGAAAATAAAATCCTTTTTTACATTACACTGAATTCTTTTTATTGAGTTACATAAATCCTAACACCACGACTGCACTTCATCGTCCGTCAACCAAGGACCCATTTTTTAACCTATGAGGAGTGGGGGAGAAGGATGTGTATATGAGAATACTCAATAGGATACGAAAATAATGGTGCAATCCTTAATAAAATATTTTAAATATGCGTAAAAAATATTATATCGTCATCATATCTTTAGGGACTAGCAAAAGCTCAATACAAATTATATCTTTGGTAACGGATGACCGTATCATACATATCATATCATATCTTTAACTTTCATTAGTACACTAATTCTACAATATGGAAAAATAATTTAAACGGGATAAAAACAATTGTAACTCATTATTGTACCTTAAACTTTTGAAAATCTTAATTACACGTTCCAAATCTTTTCTCAAATCAATGAGCTGAATAAATGGCTGTGCGAGTTTGCTAGATAATATTATTAAATGTACGAAATTGGTTTCTTGGTTCTCACAACTTCTTTCTCGTGTATGTATATAAATTTGTTTGTGTTTTCTACGTCCAATTGAAATCTATATATATCTACCCCCTTATAATACTTTGATAGAGTTTGTTAGTGTTTAGAAGTGAGAGCCGTGCACCACAAGAAAAAGGATAAGAATTGGGTAAACAAAGAGTTTTATATTGAAAGTGGGACATGTAATTTCAAATCAATAAGTAAGATTTTTCGTAATATTGATTGAAATACAATTTTAATCAAACAAAAGGTAAGTTAATATGTGTGTATATATATACCCTACACGTGTGCTAGTCCATCTAGAATTCATTAAACCAACTTAAATAAATATTGAATTAATGATAACTTCTATAAACTGTAGCATCTTGATCTAACTTATTCGAATTAACTTTTTTTCAAGTCTAATATACGTGATTAATTATGAGCCATTCAACTAGCCCAATATTAATATATTTATCTGTGTCCTATCAAAATCTAAATATTTGACTCAAATAAAATTAAATTTATACATATATCACTTTAATCCCCCAACTTTCGAAAGTATAAAAGATATAGCATATGGAACAAAAAATTTTGTTCTATAAAACTTTCAGGGTGTTACACGTAGCACGTAAGCAACCTTCAAAGAGACAACCACAGAGAAAATGTTCTATAGGTCACAATTATAGATCGATTTAAATTCTCAAGATTGTCATGAGATTCGAACCTTAGTCTCAAAGGAATTTTCAAACGAGTCAGGTCAAAGGTTACAATTCTAATCACAAAGAGCTAAGCAACTGTACGAAAATTAAATAATGATCAATATAGCCATAAAGATAATAATATCACGATTTAGGCAAATAGTCCTAAAATACTAGTATCAGACAGGCCTCAATCCTATTGGTCATCCCCACACGATAACGTACTATTACAGTAACTTAAAGAGTTTCAGCCAATTTACTTGAACGGATCTATCTCTGGTTGTCACAAAGACATATATGCTAATATAATAAAGGATTTAAGTCCTTACTGCAAAATTAGCGGGCCAACACCTCAATTGCATGGAATACACACGTACAAACACAACACTTTCGATTTTCAACCACCAAAGATCGAATATCAGCAAGCAATCATGGCAATAAAAGATTTGATACCAGTTTATGGAGTAATTATAAACATCAACAGATCACATAAACACAAAGTGAGATCCAAATCAATAATAATAATAATGGAATTAATAATATAAATAAACGATTAACATTTCCCTTTCAATTATCATAGAGATTGGCACCAAAAATGGATTTGACATGATTAGATTAATAATCCAATCATCGAAAGCATCTCCAGAAGAAAGAATCAAGAATCACACTCGAAACCACAAAAGGAAACTGTCGAAGAAATCACGCAGAGACTATATTGCACACGGAGGCAATAAGGCGACAGCGAAGTAGGGAAAAATGGAAGCAGTAGGAAGCTGAACCAGGTAGCGCAGGAGTGTGATTATAAACACAATAATATATGAAAATTTTTATGGTATATTGTTGTCGATTTTATCCCGCAAGTGAACGGATCGTAACAAGTAATAAAGTGGACCTTTTGAGTCCGGATTATTGTTCCCACGAGGACAATACTTTTAATGCCCAATTTATTATTTCTAACTTTTATTTGACGAAAATAAATAAAAACAATGATTAAATATGATTTTTATTCTAAAGACTTAAAAATGCGATTGGATGCAAAGAAAAGTGATCGAGAATTCAAACAATAAATGGACGTTAGGGCAGAACAATTTCACCTATTGGTCCCCTTTACTTCATAAATCAAGATTCATAAAACCTAAGGCAGTGTTCGGTCGAATTCTCCTATTGTATTCAACTTACCCCTCTTGAGTTCTCATTGAGCCTATTTAATTAGTTTAATTCCATATCTCTATGCAAATTAAATTTAATTAAACGAAATATTGGTTCTAAGAATTCACACACGACCGCAGCAATCAATATAGGTATCTCTACACGTTATATCAATTTACCGGATTTTAACATGTGGTCTAAACAAATAATCCGCATCTCTACGCAATCATTGTTCACAAATCATCTAATTAGTGATCAAGTAATTAAATGTATTAAGAACAACATTAAAATCAACACATAAAATATAAAAGTACTAAAATCTCAATTGCATGAAATAAAGGATTCCAAAAGATTATATTGTTCGCCCTAAAATCAAATTTAACTACTCATAATAATGGAAGAAAAACAGAAAATTGTCTTAGAATACATCATCGGATTTGTAATAGAGATGTAGAAGAAAAAGTAGAATTCTTGCACCAAGATCTCCTTCCCCTTCTAATGAATGCTTTCAATTTTCAATTCTTGGTGTTAATCTTCTTGAATTTCTCCTTTAAATCTCCCTTCTTGTTGTTTTCTCTCCAATATGTCAAAAACGCGTGGCTTGATTCCAGAGATTTTTTAGTGTGCGACTCCCCCCTCATGTAGGTCTTCAATTCTGTGTTTATATTGTCTTGGAGTTTAGGAAAAGATTTGGAGATGAGTTGGGTCGAAAAAGAATGATAAAAACCTAAAAAAATTACTCTGGCACGACGGCGCCTAGGCGCTGACTTTCGTCAAAATTTCAGTATCAAGGCGCCTGGGCGCTGAGGACTACTTCGGTTGCACTGGACAGTATTCAGTATTTTTATCATAACTTTTTCGTTCGATATCCGATTGAAGTGATTCAAGATGCGTTGGAAAGCTAATTCAAAGGACTACAATTTTTATTCAGGAATCATTCTCCAATTCAATCGTTTTCTATGTCAAAAATGAGTCTAAATGTGAGACAAAAACTCTGGCGCAAAACTTTTTGGTTGGAAAATGATTTATGATCATATCTTGACTAAATTTGATCCCTTTGACACCTTCCTTCATCCAATTGGCTTCTAGAACTCTCGGACCTTCATCTCAAGTTTCGACACGACTTTTGATTAATTGCATTTTAATCTTTGAACTTTGGATCTCTTACGTTTTGGTCATTTCATCCAATTTCGCTAGCTTTTGCCTATTTCCTTCCTTTGACATCTTTTAGCTCTTGTTTTTTCCAATTCCATCAATCTACAAAACAACACCAAAATCACTTGTTAGCACTTCTAAAATACTCTCCAAGATAGCAAAATCATGAAATTAATGGTATAATATAATGAATGTAAATCACTCATCAAACACCCCCAAACTTAATCTTTTGCTTGTCCTCGAGCAAACACTAAAACCCATAAAAATAATTAATGAACACACAAGCACACCCAAGGCAAACAAAATCACTTAAAATAAATTTCGCTAGATAACTTGCTTTCATGTCTCAGAATTAAAAACATAACTTCGATTCCATGAACCACTTCAAAGCTATAATGAAAAAGTTAAATTCTCACTTATTCAATGCAAAATAGGTATGTGTGTGGAGAGTCAAGTGCAACGCTGTACAATAATAAGTTAACCCAATTCCCGACCTTAGAAGTCAAATTTTTCCTTACTTTGCTTGTGGGATTCACACACCCCCAAACTTATTTTCTTTTCTCTTTCCAAAGGTGTAACCTAAGGTTAAATTTTCAATACTAATTTCTTACACCACTCAAGTTTGGTTAGATTTTACTGATTGTAGTTCTGCATGTCAACAAATGAGGATTCTCCTTATTTTTGACTGCTTCAACTTCTAGGAATTTACCAAGTTACTAACCCCTCATCAAAGGTCTAATCCTTTAAAACAAGTATTTGGGGTTTAATCAAGGCATTTGATATCCATTTTTTCTCTCTTTTATTTTTATTTTTTTGTTTTTTCAATAAAAACACAAACACATAAACTAAGCAAGTCACACATAAACATTCGAGAAACTCAACAATGTAAGCAAATGATGTCACTCCCCCAAACTTAACTGAAACATTGTCCTCAATGTGAAATTTAAAGGAAAAGGAGGAGGACTTCCCTGAAATGTCAGTATTGCCTATGATGTTGTGGTGTCTTGGTGTTGCATTTGATTGACTTTTCTTCTACATTTTCCCCCAAACTTGAGATTTGTCCCATTTTCTCCATGTCCATGTTGGTTTGAATGTTTCGCTACGTCATGTTTCTGAAAAATCAAATTTAAAAAATTAAACTCATGGAACAAGGATTACTTAGCTCAAACATCTAATAACCAACTTAATTACTCCAAGACCTATGGGTAGAAGGTGTATGGGTGATGATTCCTAAATAAGCTATAAATTAAACTATCTTAGAACTTTGAAAACAAAATAAATAAAATAAAATAAAATAAAAGTTTGGGTTGCCTCCCAAGAAGCGCTTCTTTTAAGTCATTAGTTTGACTTGTGCCGCTGGTTTATCATGGTGGCTCAAACTAAGTTATTCCATCATTGCACTCTGTGCAATTTTCATTGATGCAATCCTTTTTTGCTCTCCAAATTTTGATTTGTCCATTCTTATCTCTACCAAAAAGTTCTCCAAAATTTATTTTTTTATTCTGACAACTTCGTTGATCAGGTGGCTCTTCTTCATCAATTCTATAGCAATCATTTTTATTGAGAGGGTTCTCATATTGGATGTAAATATTGAATATCTCCTGTTTGTCCTCCACCCTCAAGATTAGTTCTCCCTTCTCCATGTCAATAAGAGTTCGTTCCGTTGCTAAGAATGGTCGACCCAATATAATTGGAATGTCTTGATCTTCTGGTATGTCCAATACAATGAAATCCACAGGAAATATTAAATTTCCTACTTTGACGAGTACATCCTAACTTTGCCACGTGGCCTTGTGATTGTTCTATCAGCGAGTTGTAGCGTTATTGATGTTGAGTTGACTCACCTAGTCCCAATTTCCTGTAAGCAGAATACGACATTAGATTGATACTAGCACCAGTGTCGCACAATGCATTAGTTGAATAGGAATTTTCAATTGAAACTGGTAAAGTAAAACTCCCTGGATCCTTCAATTTAGGAGGCAATTTTCTCTGGACTCTTGCACTACTTTCCTCGGTTAATGCCACAGTTTCAAACTCCGGAAGCTTTCTTTTCTTTGTCAACATCTCTTTCAAAAATTTCTTATAGCTTGAAATTTGTAGTATTGCATCTATGAACGGAACATTGAGCTGGAGCTTCTTGAGAATATCGAGAAATTTTTCATAGTTTGTATCTTGTTTGTTCTTCTTGAGCTTTTGAGGAAAGGGAATGGGAGGCATGTAAGCTTTGTTTAGACTTGGTGCTTTGGCAGCTGATGTTTCTGTACCTTCTCTACTTTCAATTGCATTTGGTGTAGATTTTTCTACCTTGTAGCTTCATCAATCACTTCTTGGTCATCTTTTTTTTTGGGTCTCTCTGTAGTGATCTCTGGTGATTGTACCTCGCTCTTTGTATTTATGACATGAATATTTTGCTCCATCGACTTCTTTAGAAGTCTTTGGGGAAATGGAAGTGGAGGTACATATGCTTTAACTTTTACGGGGGCCCTGGTGGATCATTCTCCACTACTTCAATTGCCATCAACTGTTCCTTGGAATTTATCATTGTATTGCCTGGCAATGTCCCTTGTGGACGTTCTGCAAGTTGTTGTGCTATCTGACCAATTTGTGTCTCCATTTTTTGATGGATGCCTGCTGATTTTGAAAGTTCGTGTCAATTTGCTGGAACACCTTGTCCGTCTTCTACACATATTGTTGAAACATCTCCTCCAAACTTGGTCTTCTTTCTTGTTGGAAATTGTTACCATATGAGTTGAAATTACGGGAGCTATTTTGAATAAAGTTTACTTGTTCCTCTAAAGAAATGAGCATCATGCAGCTCTCTGTAGCGTGATTTCTCCCACAATTCTCATATACTGAACTGGCCATCATTGCATTTGCTCCATGTGTTTGCAATTTTACAAGTAACTCTACCTGTTTGTTAAAGCTACTATTTATGCATTGGTAGATGTTGTGCTGTCTAATTTACACATTCCTGCTGCCTTTGGTGATACCACTCTTTCTGATGAGAACATTGAATATGTGATGGCAATTAACTCAAATAGGTCCATGGTTTGTTGCGCTGATTTCCCTATGATTGATCCACCAGCAGAGGCATCAACTTGAGATTTTGACAATGGTGTAAGTCCGGTGTAGAAGTACTGCAGTTGGTTTCCTTGATTGATTCCATGGTTTGGACATTTTCTCATCAGCTCATTAAATCTATTCCATGCCTCGTGATAACTTTCTCCCACTTTCTGTTGAAAAATTTGAATTTTCAATCTGATTTTAGCTACTCTGGCTGGTGGGAAGAATTTGTTGTAGAATTTCCTGACCAGTTCTTCCCATGTAGTAATGCTGGCATGAGGCTTCGCATCTAACCACTCCAATGCAGCATCTCTCAATGTAAATGGAAATAGTCGTAATTTAATAGTATCTTCATTGACCCCTGGAGCATGGAAGTTCTGACAATTTCTGAGAAATCTGGAGATATGTGTGTTCGGATTCTTACGAGGTAGCTCATAGAATTGCAGAGTGTTGCTCATCAAGTTAATCCAATCCGGCCTGATATGAAAGTTATTCACCCCAAAATCTGGATACATAATACTGGAGCGCATGGGTGCCGCTACAGGTGTCAGGAACATTGACACTGGCAGATCCCCTTCATTTATTTCCCTTCGTTCATGCTGTTGTTCCGGTGGTGCCACCACTCTTGCGGCCATTTGCCCAATCGGCTGAATAGGGATATGGATTTGTTGATTGTCAGCCATTCAATGTTGCTATTTTTGTTTGTGTTCCTTGCGTCTTCGTCTGAAGGTACGTTCTATCTCCGAATCAAACGGTTCAAGATCGTCGCCTTGGGCACGGAGCATACAACGAACACAATTTTTTGAAAGTGATGTGTGCCAGACCTCACAACTTTATGACCAGAAGCATTACTTGCTATCGCTAGCCTATCGCTGACCTCTAGCTTGAGGGCCAATGTCAAAATATTTACAGAAAATTTTTCGCCTGCCTATCACTAGCCTATCGCTCAAGCGACAGCCGGGTCACTCAAGTGCTATGCAGGCGATAGAGTTAGGCGATTTTCTAGCTAGTTTTCCTCTATTTTTCTTTCAACATTGGATAGCAATTTCTCATTCATCCAGAATTTATTTTAAGATTCTAATATACCATGATGATCTACTCGACGAGTAGAACATGTTAGTCTATTTATATTTCTAATTTGACTATCGAATCAAGTCCGAATATTTGGCCAAAGTTGACACAAAAGTCACTTTTCCACTTTTATACTTAACCAAATTTTCTCTATTTAAAACCAATTTTCAACATGTTTTTCCTAATATTCTAGGATTATAAGGATCTGCTACATATATTGAAGCCTCAAAATTCTTCAATCCAGATTTTCTAAGTGGTTCTTTAGGAGGCTCAAGTAAACTGTCTACCATTCTCTCAACCATATCGACGTGAAAACAAGAGTCCGACACAAATAGATTTTTTTATTTCTTTGAACACTTGAAAGATGACCTACTTATGTTTTGCCTTCAAAATCAACCAGTGTTGCTCAAGAATGGCAAAGAATATTTAACTGATTGTATGCGGTATATCTATTTCTTAATTCATATCCAACGTAATGAAATTTAATAGGGTAAAAGAACTTATCTACTTTTCTTGAAAAACACACACACACACAGATTCCATGAGGCCCTTTACTTGTTGACATTATTGAGACAAAATCTCAACAATCTCCACCTTGCCAAAAAAGTAAGCCAAAATTTATCATCTCTTTGACACTATTGGTCAAGATACTATAAATATTGTGCCTTAAGTCCAACCGATTTTACGTAAACAGTTTTAATATGATTAAGACATTATTATTTATTTGACTTATTATGTTTATAAAATTAAGTTATAGAGTTCGTAGATTCAAGTTTTGGCAATTTGTTAATCATAAAGAGTTGTAATTGTAAGATTCAAGTTACATTGAATGAGTCTTAAATTGTTCATGGTCACTAGTAATAATGAGTACGAATGACATTATTGAGGATTAATCAGCATCTGTGGCATTTCTCACTTATAAAATGAGCAGTTGATATCACAAGCTAAAATATAGTGACATTTTAATGGACGAGTGGATATTTTGATAAGAGAATAAAATATTGAAGACCTGTGTAGGGATTATCGTAGTACATTATATGAGGAAAGTCATATCTTGATGATATCGGATGTTGTTCCGTCAAGAGTCGTTAATACAACATTGTTTGGATATATCAAGAATCATATGAAGATCGTGAATGATTGATTGAGAATTTGTTGCTCTTAGATAGTAAGAGTATAAAATCTACATTTTTTTCAGAAATCATTGGACAAGATGAATTCATAAATCAAAAAGAGTTACAACTAAAAATTGATATCATATCGACGAAGAGGTTATAGTTTTACTGTAAACAAACAAGTATGTTTTTATGGCATCAAGTGACATTTTTCATCACATGTATTATATTACTAGATGCCAACTGCGGACAATAGTATAAATTCGTTAGTTTAGATGAATTAATAAAAATTTAAAAGGGATTTTAATTTATCTTATTTTGATTAGCTCGAAATAAGAATTCACGTCGTCTGATATCATGATCCGAAACCTAATGAGTCATGCACAAAAGAGAAAACTAAAAGAATGATGTTAAGAATTAATTAATTAACAAGTATGGGACATTTGTGTAATTAATTAATTGTATTATTTATTAATGGATTCAACTTGATTAATTAGATTAATTAAAGGAGAATTTGATAACTAAGAGATTAAGCATAGCCTATTTTAAAACTAAGAAAAGAGGTTTAAAACTTAAAAAAAATAGATATTAATTAAATTTTATTTATGAAACTGTTAATTAAAAATGTATTTTATAAATTATAGATATGTTGTATTAATTAAATATATTGAGATACAGTTCTATACTATTTGCTTATAAATTATCTAATTAATTAGTCACAAATTATTTCTCGGTCACAAACCAAAAATTTTATAGGTTATAAATTATTTAACGATAAAAAAAAAATAAAATTCATAGATCTCAATTTATTCATTGATCACAAATAAAAAAAAAATTATAAGTAACAATTTATTTATTGATCATAAGTCACAATTTTTATCAGCCATGACTCAAATTTTTAGGCCACATATTATTTATTGATCACAAATTATCGATTACAATATTTATTGTTCACAAAATATTCAATTTATTGATCACAACCTTAAATAATTGATCACATATTATTTATTGATCATAAATTAACCAATTTAATGGTCACAATAACATGGTAGTTGGTCACACACACTCACCCCATGTCATCTTACCCACAACCATCACACCATCTCCACGACCATGAATACCGCAACAAACACCACCACCACCACCTCACCAGCATCGCGAAAATCGCCACCACCAACACAGTATCAACACTAACACCACCAATAGCAAAAAAAGTCGTTGCACCACCAATGGCAAGGCTGCTGCTGCAAACGACACCAATTGCCACTGCGAAATTACGAGGAAAACCACCACTCTTCTTCAAAACCAGAAAAACAAATAAGAACAACTAATCTTCCTCCATCACTATTGGATCCTCATGTTTTCTGGTTTTCTCATCTTGGGTTTGTTTGATTAGGACTTTAGAATCTAGTTTTTTGATAAGTATCTAACGGATTCGAAGGAGCCACAGCGTAGGCGAAGGGTTGATGTAGCAACAATGGTAGTCCTACAAGCGACTGCACCACATGCGGTAGTCCTCCTCATCACAACCGTCGATGTATAACCGAGGGAGATAGAGAATGAAGGTAGAGAGAGAGAGAGAGAGAGAGAGAGAGAGAGAGAGAGAGAGAGAGAGAGAGAGAGAGAGAGAGTGTGTGGAGTGAATTTTGGTGAGGGTGACGATAAGGGCGGCCTGAGCGTGAGAGTGACGGTGAGGATGGGTATATTAAATCTTTATAATATTATTATTAATATTGAATTAGGGTAGCGTTATTTATATTCACGCGTTTTATAACTACATCTATTTTTAAAAATAAAATTTTACTATATTTTAAATTATATATAAATTTACTTAAATAGACATAGATAATAATGATCCGTTTGGATATATATATATATATATATATATATATATATAAACATTGGCGGCTAGAGGAGCTCGTCGACGGATGGAGGCCACTGTGATTGTGCAGGGATCTGACTCCTTCCAAGTTGGGATGGAGGTTTTGCGTGGGGCGCTGGATTTTTCCAAATTCAGGCAAAACAGTGGGTCGTCGTCGTCGATTGGTGGTTCTGGTGTGCGGTTGGCGTCAGCCGGTGGTGTCGATGTGCGGTCGGCGTCGGCCTGTGGTGACGGTGAAGTGCTTGGGTGGGACTTTTAGCCACTCACGGTTGCGTAAATATTGAGGGAGAATGGAGCGAAATGGGTTTTTGCTTTTGAGGAAA
Organism: Olea europaea var. sylvestris; assembly: GCF_002742605.1. Lineage (NCBI taxonomy): Eukaryota > Viridiplantae > Streptophyta > Magnoliopsida > Lamiales > Oleaceae > Olea > Olea europaea. Next base: position 1,438,382 of record NC_036241.1, on the reverse strand, counting down.
AACTGCAAATTTATTCTACTTAAATTAAAAAAGAAGTAACTGGGTTACTGGAGAGTGGAGAAGCAAAACATTTCCTTTCTTGTGCCTTGAGTTAAAGGGGCCATTGATTTCGTGCGTTGTAAGAATTGCCAAAATGAAAATCCAAGAAAGCATAAAAATTAGTTCTTTGATTACATAACTGTCGAAATTTCTGCCTGAACGGAACTTGGATTCTGCTTATGGGCTAAAAATATCTGCAGCCGTTGGTGTATTGGGTTCTACTGGCATAATCTTGGTCGTAAAAGATAAAGTTTTGAACTTTAACAACCTGCTATTGTTATCAGACGGTGATTCTGAAAAGAATTGGGTAGTCCCTTGTTTTGTTCTTAATTTCTTATTTCATTCGTTTGGTTTGATTGAGAGAATTTATGGGTTTAGAGATTGAAGGAATCTATAGTGTTAGGAATGTGTTTCTTAAAGTAGAATAAGGACAAAATTGGAAATGACGTGGATGTAAATATCATTTTTTTTAAAATCTTAAAATTTTATTAGGGGTGAACTTAGAATGAGATGTATTTATAAAAAGCGTGGATATAAATAGCGGTACCCTTGAATTATCATCTGATTTTGATATAAACAAACTTAAATCCAATGTTTGAAATGGTGACTTACAAAATTTTGTTCTATGTACGGATGGGAAGAAACTAAACAGCCCACGAACAGACTAACCCAAATCGAACTGACTGGTTTTGTGTTGATTTTCTTAAAATTCTGTTGGGTTGGGTTCTATTAGAAGACATAGGTCAGATTATGGGTTGATCCATCAAAATCGATAAAACCCGCACAACCCATCTTGCTACTTAAAAAAATTGAGAACAAAAGTAAAAATTAAAAAGTTGAAACCTCATTGCCCTAGTTTACAAAGTCTTATCGTTTATCTCATACTTTCTCTTTCTCTCTAGCTTTAAAACTAAACACTACCTTCTCTCGTTCTCTCTCGTTCAAGCCCATTGACTATCACTAACTCTGTTTACGTCTAGGCTTGACGCTAATTGTCGATTTTTATTCGTTTTGGTACTCTTTACTTTAAATTTTAAGTTGATTATTCATTTATGTTTTGGAAATGTGATGTCATAATGTGATCAGTTGTGGCTTGATTTTAGGGTTTATTTTTTTTCCTTTAAGTGAGATGATAGTTTGTACAATATATGTATTTTCCTTTATATCTGATTACAAGTTTTTATTCATGGCTGAAGTGTTGTGGTTGATAGGCTTTTATTGTCGACGGTTGGTTTGATTTTAGATTAAACCATCATATTGGGTTGGGTAAAAAATGGATCCAACCCAACCCATGTCCACTCCTAGTTCTACGCAATTTTGACATTAATTAACTGATATACCAAGTTTAATTAAGAGGAAATTACAGCCTGCCCAGTATTTAAAGATCCAATTTCACAAACCAAGGATTAAGTTTCATAATACAAAAATCAGGTTTTAATTAATATTTTATTATTCTTTAATTTATTCATATTGGATGCTTCCACTTTTAAATTTAAAATTAGAGAGAGAAAGCTTTCAAAATAGTAAACAATCTCTTAGAAATTGCAAAATCTTCGAACATACCGTCTATCAATCAATAAAACCGAATTGATTTTTACCCAAATTTCACAAATATCTTCTACTTCATTTCAATCGATAGTCGAACCTACTACCCCGTTCTCTCATTTTACCTAAGAAAAATCTCTAAAGCCACACAATTTTGTTTGCTTTCCAAGAAGATCGAACACGAAGGAAAGGGTTGGTATCGAGAATCTTGTAAAATGGCCATTAGGAGGAGTTGTGACCTGAAATCTCGATCCATTTCCAGCAACGCATCTAGAAGTGAATCGGGAAAGAGAAGAAGATCGAAAGTTAAAAAGAGAGTTCTTGAAGAAATCCCCAAAACGCCGACTGACTCGCAAAAATCGAAATCGAAAACTGTAAGTTGATTTTTTTGTCCTTTGAGATTACGGGTAATCCATTTTTCTAACTAATTTGGGTGAGTATGAATCGCATATTGTTAATTTGTTAGGAAATCTTTCTAGTATTATTTGTGTGAACAATGCGCGAAATGTAGATTGTGACCAAGATTATGAACTATCTTTAGATTGTGAGATGTTTTCTTGAGACCACCCTGATTTGTGTGACCAATGCCTGAAATATTTGTGACCAAGATAATGAAATATCATTATACTGTGAGATATTTCTAGTGCGCTAGATTTTGGTGTTTGCATAGGCAATCTCATTGTAAATGCTATGATGGGGGAAGTCAGGGACTCAATGCAATAACTATATTGTAGCATAAATTAAATCATACACCACTTCTTCGTAGATATATTAAATCATACATCATTTAGGAATATGGATTGTGGCCAATATGATTCATGTGACCAATATGGGTTGTGACTAGTATTATTTGTGCGAACAATGCATGAAATGTAAATTGTGACCAAGATTATGAACTATCTTTAGATTGTGAGATATTTTCATGTGACCACCCTGATTTGTGTGACCGATGCCTGAAATGTGGATTAAGACGAAGATTATGAAATATCTTTCTATTGTGAGATGTTTTTGTGTGACCACCTTGATTCTAGATTGTGATCAATATTAAGAACCATCTTCAGATTGTGAGATATTTTTGTAATGGTTCGTAGATAGTATAATGTTCTTGATTTCGTTCACAATGTGAATATAATGTGATCAATTTTATTGAGTAGAATCAGTGCAATGTGAGGAGTTTGTGTCCAATGTTGTGTATTATTTGAGAATCTGACATGTTTACCCTCTCTTTACTGTGATGCAGGAATGAAAGTATATTATCCAAGAAGATTTTGGTTTCCGAGTAAAATTACAACCAATACGGAAAAGAATGTTCTGTCAAATTTCACATTGAAATTCACTGATGAACAACTGGCTATCCTAGCAGACACATGCTTTTCATACTACATGGAATGCCACGAAATCGTATTGCAACCCCAATTGATGTTAGCCGAGCTAGGTTGGACATCGCTACATTACTCTTTAAACATAAAGAGATCAAGAAGTCGACAACTCAGGTGAAGCCAAGGGGAGAGAGATTGTAGTTGAATGATTGTAGAACTTTAGTTTAGTGGCTAGTAGATTTGCAATTTTTTTGATATTTTGAAATGCTGGGAACAGATACATGGAAATTTATAATGTTTACGTTAATGCAAAAGTGGAACTGCGTTTGATTATGTGTTTTCCAATTTTCTAATAGTTTCACATTTCTACTATTGTTTGAATGTTCAATGCAACTTACATTCTCTAAGGGCACGACCCTCTTAGTATCATTTAGATGTTATATTTTCAGTTGTTAATCACTTCAATGCCCAGGTCCCAGGTGTTTGATTTATATGATTAGGTCACAAATTTGTATGCTCAGGTCACAGGTTTTTCGTCAAAGGTCATAGGTTTTGGTCATAGGTCATAGATCACAGATTTGATTTACTTTGTGTGCACAGGTCATAGGTCATAGGTTACATTCGTGTGCTAGTTCTTCACAGCTCACATTGGTATGCTCAGTTCACAAACTAGTGTGCACAAGTCACAGATCACCTTTTCCTACTCAGGTCATAGGTTACAGCTGTGTGCTCAAGTCACAGGTCACAGATTTGTTTGCTTTGGTTAAAGGCACTAGTCATAGGTCATATCTTTTTGTACACAAGTCACATTGTAACAGATTTATGTGTCTAGGTCATAGATCACAGATTTGTGTGCACAGGTCATAGGTTACATTTGTGTGCTAGTTCTTCACGGCTCACATTCGTGTGCACAAGTCACAATCTATGCCTTTTAGAGTCATGTACACCAAAATATTACAGTAACTATTTATTGTGACTGGAGGCAAATCAATGTTCAATAGGTAATTCATTGCGACCGCGACCTTTGCAGGATCCAAACCGAACTTTGTCATTACTGTGTCCACGAGCTTCACATAACAGCAAGTATGATCGAGCAAGACCAAGGGTGAATGTGCTCCATATAACAAGCATACGTGAACATATAACATTTCTGCAATAGTGCACAAGAAAAAATTCAATCACAAATAATATTACAAATCACAATTCATTCAGATATAGGTCACAGATTACGAAAACATTTGAGAAACTAGAGAGTAAATGGAGGAGAGAGAAATTCTGGACACAGACATAAATATGGTCACAGAGACAAATTTCAATTACTGAAACATTCTCATATGCTTTTCATAACTTGGCAGGCGTTTACAGATGGAAAATTATGGTCACAAATCCATAATTTTGTGATATAGATAGAAATTAATGTCACAAACAAATATTCTGGTCACGAAGACATTCTGTTATGATTTTCATAACTTGGCGAGAGTAATTACCGTAAATTTAACATCAGAAACTTAAATCCTAGCCACAAATCCGCACACATTTTGCAATAAAGAAAAAAATTAACGTCATGGACATATATTCTGGTCACAACCACATTTGCAATACGCTACACAATTTTTTAAGATTCATAGATCTGTAATACACGTTTGTGACCAATATCACATAAATACAACCAAATAATGCAAATAATCATTGTTTGCTATCTATTTTCAATTGAAATAAACGTGACATCACATACCGACTATTTTCTAGACAACACTGTTTTAGATAAACGCGCTGATGAATGATTGTGTCCACTGGAATCCGAATAATTGTGACCTCCGTAGACAACTATTTTTCAATTGGAGTTTGAGTAAGTCGCAATCGCGAAGAATTGCGCCATATTAATATTTGTGGATTATTTTCAGAGACGATGATGCTGTTTTTTTGGAAAATTTTGTTGGAATGGTAACTGATTGCTTGATTTCAGGAACTATATTTACTCATATCATATATAAATATATAAAATATATTATATATTATATATCTATTTATGATCTGATTTCTGAATAGTTGAAACATATTCCTTAAATTTGAGATGGTGAATTCTAACGAACTGGTTATGTATTGTGCCCTTTAATTAATTTGATAATTAGCTAATGGGGCGACATATGTTCACGAATAAGTCAAGCCCACTTTAACATCTATAATTAGACATTAGGATTTGAGTTTATAATTATTATTTTTATAACAATTGCATTGCAACAATAACTCAAAACAAAATATCATAAATTTGCAAGCACAAAAAAAGAGAAATCGTAATCTCTCATTCTTATTCTCCTCTATGGATTATATCGGAAGTTGGATAATTGCACAGTTATGATATTGAAAGATCTTGATTCACAAAGGTGTGAAAAGATCGTGATTAATAAAGGTGTGAAAAACCATAGTAGATCAAGATTCATGAGGAGCAAAGACCGTGATTATTTGTCATCAAAATCCTCAATAAAGTTTGAAGAATTTGCTAAAGGTATAATTCTAATTACAATTTCTAATTCTTAAAACAGAGAATTAACATATTCCACATATGAATATAATAATTAAGAATCAACAATAAATTCTAAGATTTTATTGGCACATGTCAAAATAAATAAATAAATAAATAACTTGCTAAATAATAGTCTCAAAAGAAGAAATGCTACTTACACAAATAATAGTGACATAACAATAAGTTTTAGCAAAAATAAGGAGAAAACAAGAAGAACATAACGATTTGTTTTTCCCTTTGGCGCGGGGTTTCGAGAGAATTCCTGCATCTTCATAAGCTTTTTATCACTGGAAAACACTCATAGTACTAAGCACAATGAATCAGAGCTTTCAAGGTTACAGGAGTGGCCTCGAAACAACTAAAAATCCCGCAAGATATCAATAAGTCAAATTTCACTCTCTTGGCCCTAACTAATTCTTTTTTTTTTTCTTTTTTTTTTTTTAACACTATTCATACAAATTTTATTGAAACAAACCGCTAAAAATCCACAGGACATCAATAAGTCAATTTTCACTCTCTTGGCTCTAACTAATTCTTTTTTTTTTACACTATTCATACAAATTTTATTGAAACAAATCACCATAATCTCTCAAATATTCACATGGATCGTGAATTTTTTTAGGTTACAAAATAGTAGTGAATATCGTAGGACACGCATCCTAAAAATTCAAAAGAAAAGGGATGAAGAGAAAATATTGCAATATCTTAGTCATTCCGACTGCCAGAAAACGAAGTCGATCTATTCGCGTAAAAGATAAGCTATCAAGAATTTACCACATGAAGGGCTCAGATAAATTTACTTGGCCTAATTTAGATAAGGCGCCTATTGTCACAAGTTTCTCGAAGTGCGAATAAACACATGTGGCCACTTTTCAATAAACTACTCGAGATAAAAAAATAAAAAAATAAAAATTTACTAAAATCTCACTAAAAATTACATGGCAATCAAAATTTAAATGTAAGGAATGTTTCGGTTCATCAAGTGATTTATTAGTCAAAATAGGAATATGATTTTACTTTTCAATTCTAACACTTCATTTTCTCATTAAGGCTAATTTGCCCTATGTCAACAATGATATCTAATTTTTAATATAAGCTAGTTTCGTTGAGCTCTAGACTCGATGGCTCGAACCCTGTCTATTAGGTAAACTCTTAATTTAATTTTGGGATAAATTAGAGAGATCTCCCCATGAGATTTTGATAATTTCGAAGGCTATCACACATCTTTCGAAAATATGCAAACATCCCTTAATTCAAGTTTTGAATAACGCATACATCTTAGAGATACACATTCTTTTAAAAAAAAATTACACAAATCTCTCTTATTTCAAGTTTTGAATAATTTATATCTTCCTTGAGGTTTATTAAAAATTTAAAGACATTCATTTCCTTCCAAAAAATTACATGAATATTCTTTTTTAGGTGTTGAATAATATATACCTCTTCTTATTATGCATGACAACTTCAGACACCCTTAAGTTTTAGAATAACGCATACCTCCCCGACCACATTTCTTTCACAAGTTAACAATAAATAATATATATTGATAATACTTAAAATAGCCTTACAAACTTTTTTCTACATGCGACTCATTTAACAATAATGTAATACATATGATACCCTTTCAATACTTCTGACAAGAAAGAGTTTTTTATATTATTGATTCATCAACAATACATGAGTAGATAAAAAATTTGAGATAATCAAATTACGTTTACAATGATAAAAGCAATGTTAGCAAAGTTTATTTCGATTTCTAAAACCAAAAGGCAAAATAGTATCCTAATCAAAATAAATACTCAACATTTCATTTTGGCTACAAATCAACCACTCTATGCAAAATATGACAAACTATTTAAGAAGTAAGACATCTACATTGTCATATTAAAATCAATTGAATCGATACTCATGAACTTCATTTTCTTGTTGACTTTTTTGTTAAAGAAAAAAGAATAGAAACTAGTAATAAAAACTTGCAAACATATTAATATTTATTTAAAATAAATAAATAAATAAAAGGTAATCATGCTATTTATACCTTCAAAGAAGAAAACATTTCCCCCACAACTATTAAACTATAAGTAATCATTTGAAATAAAGTCACTGGAATTGTTGGTCCCAGAGTAGTTAATTGAAGCAATATTTCACAAAGATTTGTAGAAAATTAAAATTGTAAAAAGATAAAAGAAAAGAACACGGAGGATTTTTTCGCCTCAAAGGCCCGAATGTTTAGCCTTACGGCCTACTCACCACGTTAAGCATCTACTAAATAGATAGAACTCTAGATCCACTAGAAAAATTACCAAGAATGTTACAAATCTATGAAGAAAACACCAAGTTTCTTCACTGTTTTTAATCTCGCCTCACATACAAATCATACAGCACCACCAAACTCGCACTAAGCAGTATCACATGTTCATACACCAAGTATAGTATCAAATTACTCAGACTTACAAAGGTAATTTCACTCAGAAATTAAGGTGGGGTGAGAGAAGACGGAGAGAAACCCTAGAACACTCAGTTGCCAAAGATTCTCTTCAAAATGAACCGTCCAAGAGATCTTTAAACATGTAAGTAGAATGGTTTTAGATTAATGGTGGAGAGATGGCCAAATGTATGCCCAGATCACATCTCCAAGAAAGGCAGAAGTCGTGCTTTAAGAGAACACGTTTTCTCTTTATAAAAAAAATGGACCAAGACCCATTTCAGCAAACATGGCCCAACTCCTCAACCGGGCCAAGAATTGTGAGGCATATTTTGGGCTCAACAATCTCCATCTTGCTGAGCAATTCTTGGCAATTTCTAGTTGCTAGATATCTACTTGTTTTATTTGCTCTTATTCACCTGTAAAAAAACAAAAAATAGAAATTAGTAATGTAAAAAGTATTACAGCTTGAATCTTCTAAACACACTACCCTTCAAATACACTACCCTTCAAATGATGTTTAGGATCTTCAAACAGTTTTTGAATTTATTTAAGGGCAGAACCTTATTCCCCAAATCGGAGGGATTGAATTCAGTTGAAATTTTCTCTAAACTAATTAGACCTTGTTCAACCATGTTTCTTACAAAATAGAATTTAACATCAACATGTTTTGTGCAATCATGATACATAGGATTCTTGCTAAGATGGATCACACTTCGATTATCAGTATAAATTTTGACCGAGCTATTTATGAAACCAATTTCATTCAAAAGACCTCTTAACCAAAGGCTTTCTTTAAGAGCATCATAGGCAGATATATATTATGCCTCTGTTGATGAAAAGGCAACTAGTTTTTGCAATTGTAATTTCCAACTAATGCAACTATCACACAAAGTGAAAGCATAAGAGGAAGTTGATCTCCTTTTATATAAATCACCAGCAAAGTCTAAATCAATATAGCCTTTTAAAATTATGCCTTCATCACATATTTTGAACAGTAAACCTAATTAAGATGCACCTTTCAAATATTTCAACATCCATTTCATAGCAAGCCAATGTGTTTCACCAGGATTAAATATAAATCGACTTAATATGCTTATGCCATGTGTTAAATTTGTTCTAGTGCATAACAGATCCTATAGTGTTACCATAAGGAACACTTTTCATTCTTTTAAATTCTTCATCAGTTTTTGGTGATTGTTCAGTGGACAGTTTAAAGTGGTTGGAAATTGGCAAAGAAATAGGTTTGCAATCAAGCATAGAGAACTTTTCAAGTATTTTAGGTACATAGGTAGATTGTTTTAGAATTAAAGTGCAATCTTTCCTATTTCTTTATATTTCTATCCCAAGAATTTTCTTAGCTTGTCCTAATCTTTCATCTCAAATTCAAATTTTAATTTTGTTTTAATTACGTCAATTTCAGATCTGTTATGGCATGCAAGTAACATATCATCTACTTATAAGAGTAGATAAACAGATTCAGGTCCTCCTGACCCTTTGAAAAAGAAACAAGAATCATAACTACTCCTAACAAACCCTAAAGTCTGAACATAAGAGTTAAACTTTTTATACTATTGTCTGCGAGCCTGCATCAGGCCATAGAGTGATTTCTTTAACAAACATATCTTTTCAGTAGTTGATTTTATCTCATAACCTTTTGGTTGACTCGTATAAATAGTCTCCTAAAGGTCTCCATTTAAGAAGGTTGTTTTTACATCCAACTGATCAAGTTCCCAGTTAAAATGGGCAGTTAGGACAAGAAGAATTCTTATAGAAGTATATTTTGCAACAGGGGAAAAAATTTCATTATAATCTATTCCTTCCTTTTAAGTGAACCCCTTTGCAACAAGTGTAGCTTTAGATCTTTTATTTCCAGCAATAGGATCTATTTCCTTTATTTTAAAAATCCACTTATAGTCCACAACTTTTTGATTTTTAGATTTGTTGACAAGGATCCAAGTTTATTTTTGATTGAGGAGTCCATTTCTTCATTCATAGCTTCATTCCATAACTTGGAATACAACTCCTTCAAAAGTGGTAGGTTCTAAATTTAATGAGCTTAGGACAGAGAATAGGGTAATAAATTCATCATTATTGTATCTAGTGTAGGGAATCCTATTTCCTCTGTCTCTATCTCTTGTTAACTGATAATCAGTGAGAGAATGATCATTAGATTCAATCTCAATTTTAGGTGCAGTCAGATCCTAATTAGTATTAAATTGGGTAGTCTCCACCTCAATAAAATCATTTGTATCATTAGAGTTATTTTTAGATTTTCAAGAATAGTTTCTTTCACATGTATAGGTCCAATAGGTTCAGTTTTAGATTATGTTTTACAAGGAAACTCATTCTCATTAAAGATAACATTCCTATTAATGATCACTTTAAAGCTATTTTGATTCTTAACCCAAGACCTGTACCCTTTAGTCTCCTCCCCATACCCCAAGAACACCCATTTTAGAGATCTTGGTTTAAGTTTACCTTCATTTTGATGGAAGTATGCAATACAGCCAAAGACTTTAAGTCTACTATAATCAGGTGCAGTATTTGACCACAATGTTTCAGGGATTTGAAAATCAATGGCACTAGAATGACTTCTATTCACTAGAAATGTTGCAGTTTTTAAAGCTTCCCCCCAAAAGAATTTAGAAAGCCCTGAACTATGCAATATACACTTGACCTTTTCGAAAAGGGTCCTATTCATTCTTCCAGCCACACCATTCTCCTGAGGGGTGTACGTTCACAGTTCCATGCCTTAATATTTCAAACTCCTTACAAAAGGAATCAAATTCCATATTACAAAACTCAAGGCCATTGTCATTCCTTAGTGCCTTGATCTTCTTATTAGTTTGATTTTCAATCATCATTTTTCATTGTCTAAAATTTGGGAAAGATTCAGATTTTTGTTTTAATAAAAAAGTCCATACCTTACTTGAAAAATCATCCACTATAAGTAGATAAAATTTAAATCCACTTAGGGTATTAATAGATGCTAGACCCCACAGGTCAGCATGAAGATAGTCCAAAATAGAAGTGGATTTGTGAGTTCCAGGTTTAAAAGGTAGTTTACTCTGTTTACCAATTACACAGTCTTCACAAAAACTCAGTTTTTTAATGTTATCCTTTCCAAAAAATCCCAATTTATTTAAAATAGTTAATCCTTGTCAGGCATGTGGCCAAGTCTTTTGTGTTAAATTAAAGACTTATCACAATGTGAATCAATAATTGCAGAGTTGTAACCTACCAAAGGTTCAGCTTGTAGAGTGTAGATGCCATTGATCTTAGGGGCAGAGACAACTTCTCTGTCATCAAATATGAGCTTGATAGAGTATTTATGAATCCTTATAGTCCTTATCTAACTCTCCTAAAGCAATTAAATTTCTCTTTAATTTAGGTCTATACCTCACTTTTTCTAGTTTAAGTATTAAATTATTTTTCACTAGGAGATTCACTTTTTCCCATCCCCTTTATTTGACAACTCATGTCATTTCCCATGTGCACTTGTACCCCCATTCAGATCAACAAAATCAAAAAACCAATCTTTGATGAGACACATATGAAAAGTACACCCAGAGTCTAAAACCCACTCTTTTGGGTTCCTATTGATGGTATTAAAAGTACATTGAGTATCACATGTTCATAAACCAAGTATAGTATTAAATTACTCAGGTTAACAAAGGTAATTTCACTCAGAAATTAAGGTGGTGTGAGAGAAGACGAAGAGAAACCCTAGAACACTCAATTGGCAAAAATTCTCTTCAAAATAAATAGTCCAAGAGATCTTTAAATAGGTCAGTTGAATTGTTTTAGATCAATGGTGGGGAGATGGCCAAATGTATAGCTAGATCACATCTCCAAGAAAGGCAGAAGTCACGCTTTAAGAGAACACGTTTTCTCTTTATAAAAAAATGGACCAAGACCCATTTCAGCAAACACGGCCCAACTCCTCAACTGGGCCAAGAATTGTGAGGCATATTTTGGGCTCAATAAGAATATCTCCAATTTGTTTTTCCAATATAATTATAATCTATTAAGTGTGTTGAAGTATTTTTGAAGAATCGATGGTGTAAACAATACCTTTTTGTTTGTTCAGTAAGAATTGAAGGGGAGAAATAGTGAGATGAGAGGAAGATTTTAAGAGGAAGAAGATCTGTGATTTAAATCTTACCAGTCATCCGAATGCAAATAAACATTATAATTTCTATCTACAAGGCAAACAACTGAAGTCTAAAACCAATTCTAGTAAAGAATAACCTTAAGTTGATAAAATCCTATCTAATAAAACATTAGTGAAATATTGTTTAAATCCAACTCTATCTTAAATCCTAATCTTCAAACATTTTATAGATGTTGAACGTAAAAGGGATAAGTAGGGAGAATAGAGGGAAAAAAAATCAATTTCAAGAATTACAATAATCAAAAGTACATATAAAACCCTCCTTCCTATTTATAAAGTGAAGAACTAAAGTGTTAATGAACTTCAAGTGAGTGACACTTATTTGATAAGTGTGATTCTACATTTATGTTGTAGATACTTAATTATGCATGTTTCATGAATAGTTTAGGGGGGGAAATCCAGTATTTAATGAGAAAGGATAAAATAAAACGAGTTTTAATTAAAATGGACCAAAGTTCGATGACTTTGGGAATTTGAGGACCAAAATGCCAAGTTTGAAAGTTTAAGAGCCCAACATACAATAAGTGATGAGGATGAACAAGTAATTGGATCCGGGCACCAAAACGCACATGATAAAAATGGGACCCTTGAATGCATAATAACCCGTTGCCAAAAATACATAATCATGCAATCGCATCTTGTCCAACAGTCTGATTGCATGGTTCTGACGAGACCAGAATATTTTCCTTTTCCGGCTTGAACTCAACATCTACATTGTATATAATTTGGAGCTCGATTGAACCTATAAAGGAAGGGGGAAAAAAGGCTAGGATTTCAAGATTAAGAATTGGAAATTGAGATTTTTGGTGTAAAATCGTCAACTTTTCGTCATCTTTATTTAATTTAATTCGGTGACGCACTCAATTCTTTTGTTCTATTTTTATTTCATCATCATGTGTAACTAAACTCATACTTGGGGACAAATGATGTAACTAGTGCATTTTAAGATTCTTGTAGTCAAGTTTTTCATGTGTTCACGTTATTTTAATGTTCTTGATGCTATGAAATAGTTGACCAATGATATTACTACGAATTGAGAATTTATAATGAATCAAGAGGTACTACATAAAAAATAGACAAATTAATAAAATGGCAAAGATATACCTGGTCGTCATAGCCATTAATTGTACTCTCAGGAGCATGAATGCATCTAGTTAGTTAAGGCTTACTTGGATTTACAAAGAGAAGTGGTCAAATTAACTTAGGGAGAGGATTAATTTGAATGCGATAGAGATAATTTGATTGATTAAGAAGAATTCAGTGTACAACATTAGAAATTAACCTTAAGAAGTGAGATTAAATGTGATAACTACGGTGAAATCGTTAGTCCCACTATTCTGCATTCATATATAAAAACTCTAATTTTAATTAATTATTGAATCAATTTAGTAGATTAAACAAATTAGGAACTTAACTGAATTGCATTTAATTACTTAAATTTTTCAACTAGTTCAGTGTATCGCTTGTACACAAGACTAATAAATTGATAAAATACTACATATATAATTACTGAGATATAACTTTAATCAATTTCTACCTTCAATCCTAATCTTGTTGGATATCTTCAATTTCTCTCCTTATTCTAAATCTAATACACTTAAAACTCTAGTTTGAATTTTTTTAGAATAGACTTCCCTATGTCAACTTTGAAATAACATATTCCCCATAATCGAAAATATTAATTAAAAAAAAAATACCTAACGTATCTCTTATTTCATTGAAACACATTATAATATATTCATCAAGGCTAAAGCCAAACATGAAGGTACCATAGACTTATATCTGAAGTATTTCTTATTTTATTTTATTTTTGTTTCATGAGAACTTAATTGTGCAATACAGAACTTTTTTCTTTTTCTTTTTCTGTTTTCCTTTTTTAATGTTTTCACCACAGAAACTGTAAAAAGGATCATTTCAATTGTTTCGCGTAAAGCGAAAATATTGCTCAAGTCATACATATGTAAATTATTTTTTATCTTTGTAAATGTCGAAATGCATAGATACGTAAATGATAATGTATACTTGTTATCACTGAATTAAATCTTGATATTAAATATACTAAAATGTATTACTTATAAATCCATAAATTATAATTCTTTATTATTTTTGGCTTTAGTGTCTAGATAATAAGACATTATATTTATTAGAAATAATGTGGGTGCGTTATCGTCTATGCCAACAATTTCATATAAAGGACTTTGTGAAGCTAGCTATGTTTTAGTTTTTAGATCTTGAGAGATTGAAACAAGAAGATAATAGCTTTGTCACAAGTCTCATACATTGACAAGATATTCATCAGATTTGTTGTGCAAGTTTTTGGCATCAGGCATGGAATCCAACTCTCTAAGGATAAGTCTTCTAAGACTCTTTAAGAGATTGAGTACATAAGTAGGATACTTTTTGCATAGGCAGTAGGTAGTCTTATGTATATTATATAATAGACATGACACTTGTCATATAGTTTGTATGGTAAGTCGAGATCTCTTTGACCTTAGGATTGAAACATTGAATGACGATGAAGCATATTTTTTAGTACCTTCGGAGAACAATGAATTATATTCTCATCACAAGATTTTGTTTCGATGGGCTAAATCCTTCGGACTTTCGGAGTGGTGAAGACATTTTTCAAGTCTACATCAATATCACTGTTTACACTTGATGGTAGGGCCATTATTTGGAGAAATATCGAGCAATCATACATTGCTGATTCCATCATTGATGCCAAGCATTTGGTAGCATTGTGAAGGTACTAAATTGGCCGTATGACTTAGAAAATCCTAATGGACATTGAGGAGGTACTTGCATCTACACAGCCCTTTACACTATATTGGGATTACAGTGGGATTGTTGCAAATGTTAAAGATCCAAGAGTCATCAGAGGGGAAAACATATTGACCGGAAAATATCATCTACTATGAAAGATGGTTTAAAAAATGTGGTTGCTAGCAAGATTGCTAATACGATAACCTTGTACACTTGTTTATTAAAAGCTTGTTGGCTAAAGTTTTTGAGGGATAACTGCAAGACATGATGTTGCAAGACATGACACGTGTACTCTATGGATAGTGGGAGATTTATTGGGCGGTGTGTCCATTTAGTATATTTTGCTATGGTAAAATAATAATCTATTATAAATAAATTGTGATTTTATTTATCTATTGCATTTTCATTATTGAGCATGCGAATTAAAGTGTCTATGATCACTTGTGAAAATATAAGTTGGATACTTGCATTGAGAAGTACGGTGTGATACAACTTATATTTGATCATAAATAATTTGTTCACAATCAATATATAAAGGTTGGCACATCGTACTAACCAATTTCCTATTTGGGTTCACAGTCAATATATAAGGTCGTAGTACTATCCAATTTACTATTTAGGTTTGTGATTTGTCCATATCACAAAAATAGTAAAAGGTGACATTAGTATACTTGGAGTGCATTGAATGGACCACATGTTGAATTTAATTCTGTAGCATAACCTTGTGGTGAATTAAATTTCACTTGACTACTACGTATTTCATCTAAATCTTTGACAGGGTAGTATATCTTTTCGTGATTTTAATGGTTCTTTTAATCATCAATGCATGAGATCAGTTTGAGTGGTCAAATATTTCGATGAGTTGGGATGTCAAGAATGAGGGAAATAGAGAATATGAATTCGTGTCGGGAATCATCACCCTAAAAAATGAGTAGAGTGACTACTTAAGTATTTTTCGTTGAACGGTTAAAATCTAAACTCAGTGTTAGTGACGGCTAAATTTTGACATCTGTGATTAATTTATATGACCATTGAAGAAAATAATGCTTAAATTAGTGAGAATAATTAAAAGAGCAAAACGATCATTTATGTTGGTACTTAATTATCGGATCTCGGAGGAGCATAGACTACATATACAGCAGGTGAAAGGAAAGTATTACATATTTATTGACTTCTATAATCTTATATATTTCAAGAAGAATTATGATATGAGGTATACACAATGGATTACACCCCATCACATGAAGGGGGCCCACGAATATTTTTATTGTATGTGGGCCTCCTCCATGTGAGGAGGTGCAATGCTGTGTGTACATTATTGTGTACACATAACATTGTCCTTTCAAGAATCCAGTCTTTTGCCTTTAGTCCAAAAATCAAAGACTAATAATCAGATTGGGTGGTCTAGGTTCAATTAGACAAGATCTAAGTATTGAAACTTAATTACGATAATTATAATAGTTTTGGGATTAATTATAAATACAATAAAGTTTTGTACTTAGTTGTAATTATTATGAAAGTTGTAAACTTAATTATAATTGTAATTGAAGTTCCAGGACTACACATGTAAATAAATGTAAACTAATTGGATTTGGACTTTAATTAAAACTTCTAATTGGATTTTTATTAGAGCTCCTATTTGAATGTAGAATTATTGTTCTACAAGGATTGGAACTATTTTATCCCTATAAATAGAGATTAGATAGAATCTAGATATCCAATGGGATTGTAACAATCATAATACATAATTTCATAGTGTTTAAATTTGGAGATAGAAAAAAGAGAGAAAATAATTATTTTCTTAATTTTCAATTGTTCAGTTGAAGAATTAGTTTTTTGATTTAATTAAAAAGAATGTGCGCATCCATCGGCATAATCTTGACTTTTGAGAATACCATAGAAGACTTAAATGTTTAAAGTATAAAGTTCTTGCAATTAAAAGTTAGAAGTTCGTGATCTAAAAAGCTGTAAGTTAGTGATTCAGAATTAATTAAATAATTGATCATCGAATTTAGGTAAAAATTCGAATTTTTTTATTCTTGATATAACATACACGTGAACTTCTAGACGATCTTGTTAATGAATTAAAGAAATTTTCAATTTCTCGATAATTCTGCTTCCGAAAAACATCACCGACACAATCACCATTACAAGATGTCACCAGCACCTCTCTCTTCTCTATCTCGTTTGATTTTTGAAGGACAGAATTTGAATATTTCTCACTGTCCTTATTTTCTCCTCTGTGTGTTGAGGGAAAAAAAGTAATGAACTTGCATTTAAGCATGGTGGGTTCATAAGTTTTAATAACGATGTTGAGAAAACCATTGTTATCAGGTCATTACACATAGATGCTAGTGGATTTGTCTACTTTATTTACCTATTAAATTTATGTGAATGCAATTTGTGATGGTTTTCCATTCTTGATGTGTATAGAGGCTGTGTTCGACTTGAAAAGCGCAAACCAAGATGAAATGGTGGTGGAATAATACCTCCTAATCTACCTGGTGGTCGTTGGCATTCCTGCTACTTCGACGAGCGTGTATAACCTGAAAAGTGAGGGCAGGGCTTTCTTCCCCGTTTTACTTCCGGCATGAGAATCAGTATATGTGTCAGAAGAAATAAGGATGGAATTCAGATAGCTAAAAAAATGTCAATCCCCTTACCTATGTCGCCTTCGGTAGTATTTATATTTATAGGCACTGGAAGCCGGGTGAGTGCCGGGCGATCGTGGTGCCACGTGTCCCACGTTGGCTTCCCCACTAACCCACGTTCTCCTGGGGGATCTCTAACTTCCCACCTGGAGGTTGTGCCCATAATAACAGCCATGGAACTTTGTCAATTTACTTGAGATTTTTGACTAAGTGTTGGGGTGGCCATATAGGTCACTTCTGGGGGATAGATGGTTTTGCGTAAAGGTAGAGTGTCTCGAGGGGTCGATGGCCTCGCATAGAGGTAAAGCATCCCTAGGGGGGTCGATGGCCTAGCATAGAGGTAAAGCATCCCTGGGGGGTCGATGGCTTCACGTTGACGTGTAGTGACCCACCTTGTTCGTCGTTGGGGGTGGTTCTCTAGGCTAGCTTATATCATTAGCCTCTCTGCCTCTTGTCGATGTTATTCAACAAGGGGTAGTAATTTCCCTATCCTGGTTTTTTTTTATTATATTCGCGTAAGCAAGTTGAGTAGTATAATTTAAAGTTGGAGGCTTATTTCACTGTACACTTGGCGTCCACCCAATGGCCCCTAACTTGAAGGGAATTTCCCCTCCAAAAGAATTCAAATTTTATTGCTTATAAAAAGGAGGTGGTCCTTCACATGTGAATCATTTTCTCCTCCTCTCAACATCTTAGTCTCCCCTTTCTTCCAAGGTAACTCTCTCCTATTTCTTCTTCATTTTTTGCAAAATCATGTACGAGACTATCATTTTTTCTTCTTCTTCCGACGAAAGTAGGATGGAGGGTTAGTCGATGCCTGAACAAATTAGACCGATCCAGTGAGGCTGGTCGATCGACCAGCACGCTAGTCGAGTGACCAACCCTCCGTGACAATCCGCGAGGTCGGTCGAACCTCCAACCAGTTAAAGTCCTTCGGCCTCCCCTTCGTCCTGTGGGTTACCTTGTGAGTTTGATAGCCGAACCTTTTCATTTGATTCCCAAACGTATATTTCGATCTCTCCCAAGAGACATATTGGCTCTACCAAGTCTCCAAACCAAAACTTAGAAATATGGCAGGATCCAGCTGGCTAGATCGTCCCCCTTGAAATTCCAAAAAGTTATAGTCTCTACAATTCCCCACTTAAGTTGGAAAAATGTCTTGCTAGGTACAATAAGGTTGATAATTACGTCTATAGAGCCCCAGGTCCCAAAGAAAGACTTTTTGGATCCAATCCACGTGAGGTAGCCATATATAAGGACTTTATGGAGGGGGGTTTCGGTTTCCCATTCACCCCTTCTTGGTGTCGATTTTCAATGAATTCGACCTTACCCCTAGTCAAATTAACCCCAATGCATGGAGAAAGGCACTGTATTTCTTGTATATTTGCCTTAAGAGGATAATTCCACTTTCTATAGACCTTTTTAGGTTCGTCTTCAAGATGCACGAACTAGCTCAGTGCAATTTGTTTGTCTTTTCACCACTACGATCCCTTTGCTCTTTCCCAAGTTTATGAATTCGAACAGTGGGTGGAAATCTCGTTTCTTCTTTGCCTGGCCTCCAGAAGGTCGATTCCCCTTCAGTACCAATTAGCTTCATCCCCAAAATCACCTTTTCAATAGCCAAGTAGAAATTACTTCTCTTCTAAAAACTCAAATCCAGGACTTGGTCGATGTACCCCCTCACACTTGACTTAGGATTGATTCTAACCATGAAAAACATGTTAATAGTGGGGATAAGTCGTCCTACTCATAGGTGGTTTCGTTGGTTTTTGTGATTTTTTGCTTGCACATATTTTTTGCTTGTAGGGGCTAATGAGTTTGGATTTTGACCCTGACGAGGCATTGAAGACCTTGTCGAGTGGCGACGAGGACCTTGCTCCTATTGACGGTAAGCTCTCAAAGTCCTCTTTATTGTTTCATACTCCCATGTTTCTTTTTGTGAACTTAATAGACCTTACTTTTCATGCACAGGGATGGAGTTTGATTTGGAGGGAACCATGGATTCTATGCCTGAGCAAGGGCATATGAGCGATGTTGATCCATCTCCCATCCCTTCAAAAAGGAAGAAGACAGCCATCCAGGGAGGAAGGTCTTAGATGGCCCGAGAGACTCCCCAGCCTTCGGATGAGCCTATTGAGGTTATCCCTACTCCTAAGCCCGACGCTTCCAGCTGTATGCAGTGCAAGCGTGAGGATTCACCTCCAATTTTGGGTTTTCTTCCACCCGGGGCTATCATGAGATGGGGGTGCTTAAATCTTTCGTGACACCCGCTCGGGCCAGGGCGATTGCAGGATGCAGTGCAAACGACATCGAGAGGGCTGTGGCAGTTTATCTCCAAAGGGTATGTTTCTAATTCCATATCTCCTTTATGCTAAGTTTTATTTTTTGAGCATGGTTTTACTACTTGACTCTCACATTGTCTCCTCATCCTTTAGATGGTGACCCTTCAGACCGTGCTTGCTGAATCGAGTCATCGCAGGTCTTAGAGTTGAAGACTCTTGAAGAGGAAAAGAAGAAAGAGGCTTATCATTATAAAAGGAAAATATATTCCTTGAAGAAATCTCTAGAGGCGTTGGAGGCTTGAGCCTACGAGTAGGAGACAGAGAATGACAATTTATGGTCTGTGTTAGCTCATGCTCAGAAGGAGATAGTCGAGAGGTATAAGGCCTCTGCTAAGTATACTAGGGACTTAGAGGCATTTGTGGAGCAGTACAAGTCATCTTCTAATTATGCCAGAGCCTTGCATTCGTACGGGGAAAAGACGATGGTGGCGTCCTTCAAACTGACCAAGGAGTAGATATCAACCGAGCACCCTTCTATCAACCCCTCAGGTTTTGATAAGTTCCTTGCACAGTGTAAGAGGAAAGAGAGTGGGGCGCAGCCATCTAGGTCACTTGGTCATTCGTCGCGAGGCGGTAGTAGTGGTGCTTCCCCTTCGAGTTGAAGCATGGCTTAGTAGTAGTACTTTTTGTTAGTTCTCCTCTTTTTTGTGTCACCTTTTATTTCTACTTGTAGCATCATTCCCTACTTGTCCGAGGTGTGGGCAAAAGTACATCGCATGCTTCTTGTTTGAATGCTATGTTATCAGCGATTATTAATGTTGAAACTTATTTTTTCTAGTGTTGTTCCCCACGTTTAGTTGTTTAATAGCATAGGTGAATCTCATTAGTCCCACGCGCTAGGCTTGATTATAATGGTCAATGGCCATAGCCAACATTCTGACCATTTAAGACTTTCCGCCTAGCCACGTGGGCTAAGTTGGCCATTGGGAGAGAAGTGTATCAGTTAAGGGCCTTAGCCAATTTTTTTGGCTTTTCAAGGCTCTCCGCCTTGCTGCGTGGGCTATGTCGACCGTCAAGAAGTGATTTGGCGATTAAGGGCTTAAACCAATTTTTTGGCTTTTCAAGGCTCTCCGCCTAGCTGCGTGGGCTATGTCGACCGTCAGGAGGTGGTGTGGCGGTTAAGGGCCTTAGCCAATTTTTTGGCTTTTTAAGGCTCTCCGTCTAGTCGCGTGGGCTATGTCGACCGTTGGGAAGTGGTCTGGCGGTTAAGTGCCTTAGCCAATTTTTTTACTTTTTAAAGCTCTCCGCCTAGTTGTGTAGGCTATGTCGACCATCAGGAAGTGGTCTGACGGTTAAGGACCTTAGCCAATTTTTGGCTTTTTAAGTTTCCCGCCTAGCCGCGTAGGCTATATCGATGGTATGTCCTCAAGGGATGAGCATGGAGATTCAATAATGTATGTTAGCATAAAAAATACTTGGATCGTGAGCTTAGTAGGTGCACCGAGACGTCCCTGCTAAGCTGGCCCTTCCTTAGCGCCCTCATCATTCGTCACTACTAAGGTGTTTCATTAAACATCATAAATGATTATAACTAAAGGCGCCTTTGTGAGGCGTTACATGGAGGGGATTAAAAACGCAACCTATTCTATTGTATTTACAAGAACATAGCCTGTGCACCTATCCTGAAGTCTACTGGTAATATCTTTTGAGATGCTTTACGTTCTATGGCCTACCCAGTGGCCTTCATCTCATGTCTTTCAGGAGATAAGCTTCCTTCCCCAAGCTATGGATTACTTCATACGGGCCTTCCCAGTTTGGTTTGAGTTTTCCGGGCGTGTCCTACTGCTGCCGCATCCCTTAAAACAAGGTCTCCTGGCTGAAAGATTCTTGGTTTCACCCTCCGATTGAAGTACCCAGGGGCTCTTCATTTATAGGCCATCATTTCAATCGCCACCTTCTCCCTTACCTTCTCAAGCAGGTCGAGTTCCCCTCTAGTCACAATGTCATCCAGCTGCTTGATTTTTATCCCACCAATCTCGCTTAGGATCTCAACTGGGACTACTGCTTCCATCCCAAATGTTAGTCTAAATGGTGTTTCTTCAGTCGTTTCTCGTGGAGTCATGTGATACGCCCATAGCACATTAGGTAGCTCATCTACCCACAGCCCTTTCTCCTTCTCCAATCTGGTCTTCAGATCCCAGAGAATGATTCGGTTTGTCACTCCGGCTTGCCCGTTCAATTAAGGGTAGATGACCAAGGTCAGTCTATGATCGATCGAGGTCAGTCTACGATCGATGTGATAACTTGTACAAACGATCTTGAAACTATGATTATCAAACTGTATGTTGTTATCCGTCACCAATACCCTGGGTACTCTGAATCGGCATATCATATTTTTCCATAGAATGCCTTGTATCTTTCCTATCATGATGGTCGCCAGTGGCTCCGCCTCCACCCATTTAGTGAAGTAGTCGATGACGACCAGCAAAAACTTCCTCTGCCCTTTGGCCATGGGCAGAGGTCCTAGAATGTCCATTCTCCACTGAAAAAATGGGCACACTCCAATTATGGCTGCCTGCTATTCGGCTAGGACATGGATCAAATTTCCATGATGCTGGCATGTATCACATTTCCATACCAACTCTTTGGCATCCTCTTTCATAGTTGGCTAATAGTATCCTTGTCGCAGAATTTTGAAGGTAAGGGATGTTGCCCATTGGTGGTTACCACAGGTCCCGACATGTATCTCAGACAATACATCTTTAGCTTCGGTGGGGCGTATGCATTTCAGATATGGTAAGATAAAACCCCGCTTATAGAGCTGCCCATCGATAATGGTAAATGAAGCTACTCGAGCTTTCAATCTCCTCACCTCTAGGGGGTCTTCCGGCACCTTATCTTCTGCTAGATATTTGATTATCAAATCCATCCAACGCTTCTCGTGTTCAATATTCTTCACCTCAGCCCAGAGCTGAATGCTGGGTTGTTGTAGGACTTGCACACTCGCTATCCGAGGTAAGTTTTTTAGGTTGGTCGATGCGAGCTTTGCTAGTGCATATGGACGCTCATTATCTCTTCGCAAGACCTTTGTCATCTTAAAGCTTGTGAACCCTCTTTGTAATTCCTCTACTTTCATTAGGTATGTTGCCATCCTCCCATCCTTTGCTTCATACTCTCTCAATACCTACCCCACTATTAGCTGTGAGTTACTGCATACCTCCATTGAAGTCACTCCCAGCCTTGCTGCCAAACTCAAGCCTGTAATGACTGCTTCATACTTGGCATAATTATTGGTAGCAGGGAACTCAAAGCGCAGCGAGTATTCCAATTCTTCGGAGTCTGGTCCGATCATTATGATTCATGCTCCTAATCTCTCTGCATTCGAGGAACCGTCTACAAAGATTTTCCAATCTACCTTCTGCCCTTCTGGGAGCTCTGTCAGGATGGTGAGCTTGGCAGTGAAGTCTGCCAGAGCTTGTGTTTTAATGGCTGTCCTAGGTCTAAATTCAACGTCAAACTCACTTATTTTGATCATCCATTTCTGTAGCCTCTCGGAGGTTTTCGATTGATGTAGGATCTGCTTGATGGGTTGGTCAATCATTACTTGCACCGTATAGGATTGAAAGTAAGGTCTAACTTCCTCGCTGCAACAATCGATGTGAGCACCAGCTGTTCGGCCAGACTATACCTTGTCTCCGCGCCTTTGAGGACCTAACTAACGTAGTAGACCAGTTTTTGTGCCTTTAGGAGTTTTTTCACAAGAACGGCTCTAACTGCCCATGGTGACACCGCGAGGTAGAGATACAGTATGTTACCCAGGCATGGGCTGCAGTGACTTTTTTAAGGATTCTAGTGATTTTTCGCACTCTTGAGTCCATTCAAAATTGGTGGAGCCCCCTATGGCTTTAAAGAAGTGGTGGCACTTATCCACTGTTCGACTTATGAAGTGATCGAGGGCCGACACGCGCCCTGTCAGCTGCTGAACCTCCTTTTTACTAGTGGGGCTCTTTATTTCTAGTATCGCTCGTATCTTGTCAGGGTTTACCTAAATTCCTCTTTGGGTGATCATGAAGCCAAGGAACTTCCCACCGGCAGTCTCCCCGAGTTGAACTTCAAGTTATTGTATCAGGCCACATCAAATACTTTCTGTAGACAAGCCACATGATCGATAGCCTTGACACTTTTCACTACCATGTCGTCGATGCAGGCTTCTATGACATTTTTGATCAGCTCCCGAATGACTCTATTCACCATCCTTTGGTAGGTTGCTCCTATATTTTTAAGGCCGAACGACATGGCTGTGCAACGATATGTCCCAAAATCTGTGATAATTGATGTCTTCTCCTGGTCGAGCTCAGCCATAGAGATTTGATGGTGCCCGAAAAATGCATCCAAGAAGCTAAGTCTTTCATGACCTGACGTGGCGTCGACTAGGTGGTCTATTCGGAGGAGTGGGTATGAGTCCTTTGGGCATGCTTTGTTGAGCCCGGTGTAATCTACACACATGCCCCATTTCCCGTTCGACTTCTTCACAAACACGATGTTGGCCAACCACTCAGGTATTGCACCTCCAGAATAAAACTAGCCTGTAGTAGCTTTTCTACCTCCACTTTTGCCACTTCCTGCCTTTCGGGGGTGAGTTTCATCTTTTTCTACTTCACTGGTTTAGCTCCGGGGAGGACGCCTAGGTGATGTTGAGCGATGGTTGAGCTGATCCCAGTAATGTCGTTCAGGCTCTACGCGAAATCATCTAGGTTATCTTCCAGGCACCTTACCGACTTTCCTTTTTCATCAAATTCCAAACTGGCCTCGATGCTAAACTCTCGTCCTTCTATTACGGAGATCTTTTCAATCATGTCAAGTGGTTCGATCCACCCTTTAGGAGGTTCAACCTCCAACATCACGACCCATGGTGCTCCCTTCACTGATATACTGTCGACATAGCATTTCTTAGATGTTTGCTGGTCCCTTTGCACACACCCGACTCCCCTGCTAGTTGGGAATTTCATGACCTTGTGATAGGTCGAGGGGATGGTTCTAGCTATGTTCAGCAATGGCCGACCGTAGATCGTATTATAGGCCATGGGAGATTTTACAACTAAGAAGTTTACCACAATTATCACAGCGGTCGGATATGTGCCGAGCGTGACAGGGAGTTCCACGGTCCCTTCCGGAATTACCGTGGCCCCTCCAAAGCCCTATAAGGGGGTAGTTACTGTTTTCAACTTGTTAGGAGAGATCTTTAAGCCTAAAAAAGCATCCCATGTAAGTACATTTACAGCGCTTCCCCTATCAACTAACACCCTCTTGACGTTGAAATCAACTTTTTTGCCTACTATCACCAAGGCATCGTCATGGGGGTGGGCTACGCCTGCCAAATCCTCCTAGACAAAAGTAATGTTCTGACTAAACCTCGCTTTCCTTTGGATGGAACAGATCCCACGAAAACGCGTGTAGCTTTTCCTTGCCAAGTTTAAATCTTTGGCTCCCTACAATCACGTTTATCACTCCCGCCTTAGGCGGGGGTATTCCTCCACTTTTTGTTTACCCCGGTTGTCCTTCACATATTTGCCCAAAAGCCCACGTCTCAAGAAGCGCTCGATCTCCTCTTTCAGCTGCAGGCACTCTTCCGTATCGTGCCCGTGATCCTTGTGGAAATGATAATATCTACCTTGTTTTCTCTTGCCGAGTGCGTTGCCATGGGCCTCGACCATTCAAGCTCCTTCATATCTCGTATCTTCATCAATAGCTTCGTGCGCGGGGTGCTTAAAGGGGTAAACTTCCTGGGCTCCTCCAATTTTTGCCTGACTTATCGGTATTGGATGGTTTCCTTACCCGTCTGCTCACTCCTTGGTTTATTTTTGTTGGCAGATCTCAGCTCGTCTCCCACCTTTTGCTTGTAAATTTCCATTTTTCATCCCTCTCTGAGGTGTTTTATGACCTTCTCCGCTTCTCCAGCATCAATATACTTGTCTCCCTTTTTCAATAGGTAGTGCATTGACTCTGGAGGGTTCTTGTAAAGTGACATTTTGAAGGCCTAGTTTCGATTTCCATTCATCAGTGTAGTCACCACAGCTGACATTTGAAGATCCTCTATTCCAAGGGTCGCTCGGCTGACTCTGGCCAGATATTCTTGTAGAGACTCGTCATTCTCCTAGACCACCTGCATCAACTCAATGGCCATCTTCCTCTTTATTTTACTATTGGGGAAGTAGGCTACAAGGCTCCTAGAAAGTTCATTAAATGTTCAGATAGATCGGGGGCAAGTGTCGCTACCCAATCTCTGGCTTCTCTCCTGAGGGTTGGGGGAAAAGACCGATACATGACTGCATCAAGTGCTGTATAGAGCCTCATTAAATCAACAAAGGTATGGAGATGGTCAAGTGGATCTATGACCCAATCGTAAGCTTCTATCATAGGTTGCTTGAAGCCCTTAGGCAAGGGGACAGCCATAATTTTAGGAGCGAATGGGTCCTCTTCTAAGACCATCTACCTATGGTTATCCTTTCTCTTTGATATTACATTATCTATTTTCTGTGTCATGATCTCCTCCATCCTTCGTTCCAGATCCGCCATGGGTAGATTAGGCTACAGGATCGTAACCCCTGGAGCCCCCGAGCCTACAGTTACCGATTGGATGACAAGCGGAGTTTCTATGTGTGCCTCTTAGAGTGGTGGTGCGACTTCCACCGAATGCGGCGGGAGGGCGGTTCCTCGCGTTTGATTCTGTAAGAGGGTCATCATAGCCGCTAGTCGGGTCTCTAGGGCGTTGAACTGGCTTTGTGTCACATATTGTGGTGGTGGTGGCGGGTCGGGGCCCCTAGCGACTGTTTCCAACTCTGTCTCCAACGTTGTTGCTCTCAAGCGCAGTCACTTCTTGTTCGTCTTCTTGACATGACTTTTTGTTCAATGGAAGAAGCTTCCCACAAATGGCGCCAATGTGGAATAATACTTCCTAATCTACCTGGTGGCCATTGGCATTTCTGCTACTCTGACGAGCGTGTATAACCTGAAAAGCAAGGGCGGGACTTTCTCCCCCATTTTACTTTCGGCGTGAGAATCAGTATAGTATATGTGTAAGAAGAAATAAGGATGGAATTCAGATAGCTAAAAAAAATGTCAATCTCCTTACTTGTGCAACCTTCGAGGGTATATATAGGTGTTGGAAGCGGGGTGAGTGCCGGGTGATCGTGGTGCCACGTGTCCCATGTTGGCTTCCCCACTGACCCACGTTCTCCTAGGGGATCTCTAACTTTTCGCCTGGAGGTTGTGCCCATAATAACCGCCATGGAGTTTTGTCAATTGACCCGAGATGTTTGACTAAGTGTTGGGGTGGCCACATAGGTCAGTTTCGGGGATAGATGGTTTTGCATAAAGGTAGAGCACCCTTGGGGGGTTAATGGCCTCGCATAGAGGTAGAGCACCCTCGGGGGGTCGATGGTCTCACGTAGAGGTAGAGTGCCCCTAGGGGGTCAATGGCTTCGTGTCGACACGTAGTAACCCGCCTTGTTCATCATTGGGGGTGGTTCTCTAGGCTAACTTATATCACAAGGGATTAAGAGTGACTTGAAAGATCTCTCAATGTCAACTCTGCCACATTATTGTGCGGATGAAGGCTGGAGATGCTGACAAGAAAAAATAAGTTTATTTAATTGGTTCTCTCTGGTTTTCGGTTTTACCTTTTCTTTTACTAAATACATGTAAATTTTATTAGTAATTGTTATTTATGCAAGATACTATCGTATGTTTCTTGTTAATTTCTTTATTTTTGTTATTTTCTCGTGCATTATTTATTAATTAAAAAATTTATGAGTCATAGAAATCAACATGTGGTTGTTAAAATTTTTACCAAACCATTGCTTAAAATATTAGCAGCTTTCAAATATTGACTATTAAATATCTTTTATTGAGCTATTCAACATATAGAAACTAAATATTGGTTAGTAAATATCTTTCTATGATCAATATTGGTTGGTGGAAGACAAAAAAAAAATGAATGAATAAATAAATAATTAAATTGTTGATCAACCATTCACAGACCAGTGATTGGTATGTGACATGTAATGTTTTTTACTGGTAGTTCTTCGGAGACCAATATTTGGTTGTTGAAAAATTATAATGGTTTTCATAAATACTTTTTACCGACCAAAGTTTAGTCGCTAATGGGTGGAAATCAATCAATATTTACTATTATTAGCAGCCAAACTGAGCCCTTTACCAACCAAAGTTTGGTCAATGAATTTAATATATTTAGCAACGACCAACTTTAATTGGTCGCCAACGACTTTCGCCAACGGAGAATTAGCTTCCAACCAACGACCATGACTTTTTGGTTGCTAAAAAACAATAGTGACCCAAAAATAGCTTTTGCCAATCAATCTAATTGGTCACGGGAAATAGTTTTTTGTAGTGTATGGTGGGATTCACAAGCAAATTGAAACCACGTAAATGCAAAATCTTTCTATGACAAATAAGTATTGTCTAGACAAATTGTTGGAAAAATTGCAACAACAGTTCATAACCTTTCACTTTTTTGCAAACTTTACACTAACTTTCATTGTGTCACCCACATTCTCAAACTTTTCAAAAATATGTACATGGGGTCCAATCATCCATTAGATTATTAGTTGACCAATAAAATTGAACTTTGACCAATTTAAAAAGGGTAAAAGGGTAACTTTGGTATTTAGTCCTATAAAATAATTAAAATAAATAACTAAAACAAATTAAAATAAAAGGAAAAAAACTATTCATCTCCTTCTTCACCT